>NC_136791.1:48311228-48336228 GCF_951216825.1 Electrona antarctica
AGACTCTTGGCCATTGTGAATTTAAGATGAAAAAACAGTACCCAAATATGAAAGACATCTAGAGAACATTTTAGCTGATCAGATGAATGCAAGATCATCCCCTTGGATGTCGCTGTTCAAAAGATAGACCATCTTTTAAAACAGGTTTAGTTCTTTATGAGCCGTATCACTTTACAAAGCCTCCTTGTTCTCCGCTCCGTTTCTATGGCACAATGTGGGTTGCATACACTGCCATATTTAGGTCAGTGATGTTTTTGCAAGGAATCTGTAATTGGATGTGTACAGGCAGCACAGGGCGCCTTGGTAAGGTGCTTGTAACATTCCACTCTGACCTAAAAGAGGAAAACATCTTATCATATTTATTCCTCAGATATCTCGCGGAGAGAAACAGCAGTTTTCTAGTCTAATGCAGCAGTATTCTCTAGTCTGAAGCAGCAGTTCTGCAATCACCAAGGCCACGTAGACGACTGAATCATGAACTTGATACGCCATCCTTCTTCCTACCCACCACAACACCATTGTTTATGCCCTTTTCAACTCCTTCTCCCCCTCAAATCACTTCCACTCTTAAGTTCCTGCCACTTGGCAAGTGGTTCTCAACAGGTTTCACAATGGGTGACCAATGTTTCATTGAACAATGTTTTAACCACTTCGACCCTATACTTTGTTGACCGGGGTCCCTCACGGCAGGTCTTTGTTCCTCTTCCTGTTTTTCAGTCTACACAAACTCGTTCTCGAAAATAGCTGATCTACAAGCTGACAACAGCAATTTTCACTGATTATTTGCCAACTGTGACATTTTTTATTAGACCGTAATCTCATTGAGACTTGATGTCTCATTCCCAAGAGCGACATGCCCCAGAACAGAGATTCTCTGCAGATTTGTAAGAATGTCTCACCTCCCATTTTTGAGTGGTGCAACCACTCCAAGGAACAGTCCGTGTTAACCTATGTTTGTGTGTGACGAGTACAAAAGTGGCGCTGTTGAGAGAGAGAGAGAGAGAAGAGAGAGAGAGAGAGAGAGAGAGAGAGAGAGAGATGAGAGAGAGAGAGAGAGAGAGAGAGAGAGAGAGAGAGAGAGAGAGAGAGAGAGAGAGAGAGAGAGAGAGAGAGAGAGAGAGAGAGAGAGAGAGAGAGAGAGAGAGAGAGAGAGAGAGAGAGAGAGAGAGAGAGAGAGAGAGAGAGAGAGAGAGAGAGAGAGAGAGAGAGAGAGAGAGAGACTCTGACGACTCTGTCTCTGACGACTCTGACGACTCTGACGACTCTGACGACTCTGACGACTCTGACGACTCTGACGACTCTGACGACTCTGACGACTCTGACGACTCTGACGACTCTGACGACTCTGACGACTCTGACGACTCTGACTCTGACGACTCTGACTCTGACTCAGTTGACTCTGACTCTGACTCAGTTGACTCTGACTCTGACTCAGTTGACTCTGACTCTGACTCAGTTGACTCTGACTCTGACTCTGACTCAGTTGACTCTGTCTCTGACTCTGACTCAGTTGACTCTGACTCTGACTCAGTTGACTCTGTCTCTGACTCTGACTCAGTTGACTCTGACTCAGTTGACTCTGACTCAGTTGACTCTGACTCAGTTGACTCTGACTCAGTTGACTCTGACTCTGACTCAGTTGACTCTGACTCAGTTGACTCTGACTCTGACTCAGTTGACTCTGACTCTGACTCAGTTGACTCTGACTCTGACTCAGTTGACTCTGACTCTGACTCAGTTGACTCTGACTCTGACTCAGTTGACTCTGACTCTGACTCAGTTGACTCTGACTCTGACTCAGTTGACTCTGACTCTGACTCAGACTCAGTTGACTCTGACTCTGACTCTGACTCTGACTCTGACGACTCTGTCTCTGACTCAGACTCAGTTGACTCTGTCTCTGACTCTGACTCAGTTGACTCTGTCTCTGACTCTGACTCAGTTGACTCTGTCTCTGACTCTGACTCAGTTGACTCTGTCTCTGACTCTGACTCAGTTGACTCTGTCTCTGACTCTGACTCAGTTGACTCTGTCTCTGACTCTGACTCAGTTGACTCTGTCTCTGACTCTGACTCAGTTGACTCTGTCTCTGACTCTGACTCAGTTGACTCTGTCTCTGACTCTGACTCAGTTGACTCTGTCTCTGACTCTGACTCTGACTCAGTTGACTCTGTCTCTGACTCTGACTCAGTTGACTCTGTCTCTGACTCAGACTCAGTTGACTCAGACTCAGTTGACTCAGACTCAGTTGACTCTGTCTCTGACTCAGTTGACTCTGACTCAGACTCAGTTGACTCTGACTCAGACTCAGTTGACTCTGACTCAGACTCAGTTGACTCTGACTCAGACTCAGTTGACTCTGACTCAGACTCAGTTGACTCTGACTCTGACTCAGTTGACTCTGACTCTGACTCAGTTGACTCTGACTCTGACTCAGTTGACTCTGACTCTGACTCAGTTGACTCTGACTCTGACTCAGTTGACTCTGACTCTGACTCAGTTGTCTCTGACTCTGACTCAGTTGACTCTGTCTCTGACTCAGTTGACTCTGTCTCTGACTCAGACTCAGTTGACTCAGACTCAGTTGACTCTGACTCAGACTCAGTTGACTCTGACTCAGACTCAGTTGACTCTGACTCTGACTCAGTTGACTCAGTTGACTCTGACTCAGTTGACTCTGACTCTGACTCAGTTGACTCTGACTCTGACTCAGTTGACTCTGACTCTGACTCAGTTGACTCAGACTCTGACTCAGACTCAGTTGACTCTGACTCTGACTCTGACGACTCTGTCTCTGACTCAGACTCAGTTGACTCTGTCTCTGACTCAGACTCAGTTGACTCAGACTCAGTTGACTCAGACTCAGTTGACTCAGACTCAGACTCAGTTGACTCTGACTCTGACTCAGACTCAGTTGACTCAGACTCAGTTGACTCTGACTCTGACTCAGACTCAGTTGACTCTGACTCTGACTCAGTTGACTCAGTTGACTCTGACTCTGACTCAGTTGACTCTGACTTAGACTCAGACTCAGTTGACTCTGACTCTGACTCAGTTGACTCTGACTCTGACTCAGTTGACTCAGTTGACTCTGACTCTGACTCAGTTGACTCTGACTCTGACTCAGTTGACTCTGACTCAGTTGACTCTGACTCTGACTCAGTTGACTCTGACTCTGACTCAGTTGACTCTGACTCTGACTCAGTTGACTCTGACTCTGACTCAGTTGACTCTGACTCTGACTCAGTTGACTCTGACTCTGACTCAGTTGACTCAGACTCAGTTGACTCAGACTCAGTTGACTCAGACTCAGTTGACTCTGACTCTGACTCTGACTCTGACGACTCTGTCTCTGACTCAGACTCAGTTGACTCTGTCTCTGACTCTGACTCAGTTGACTCTGTCTCTGACTCTGACTCAGTTGACTCTGTCTCTGACTCTGACTCAGTTGACTCTGTCTCTGACTCTGACTCAGTTGACTCTGTCTCTGACTCTGACTCAGTTGACTCTGTCTCTGACTCTGACTCAGTTGACTCTGTCTCTGACTCAGTTGACTCTGTCTCTGACTCTGACTCAGTTGACTCTGTCTCTGACTCAGACTCAGTTGACTCAGACTCAGTTGACTCAGACTCAGTTGACTCTGTCTCTGACTCAGACTCAGTTGACTCAGACTCAGTTGACTCTGACTCAGACTCAGTTGACTCTGACTCAGACTCAGTTGACTCTGACTCTGACTCAGTTGACTCTGACTCTGACTCAGTTGACTCTGACTCAGTTGACTCTGACTCTGACTCAGTTGACTCTGACTCTGACTCAGTTGACTCTGACTCTGACTCAGTTGACTCAGACTCTGACTCAGTTGACTCTGTCTCTGACTCTGACTCAGTTGACTCTGTCTCTGACTCAGTTGACTCTGTCTCTGACTCAGACTCAGTTGACTCAGACTCAGTTGACTCAGACTCAGTTGACTCTGACTCAGACTCAGTTGACTCTGACTCAGACTCAGTTGACTCTGACTCTGACTCAGTTGACTCAGTTGACTCTGACTCTGACTCAGTTGACTCTGACTCTGACTAAGTTGACTCTGACTCTGACTCAGTTGACTCTGACTCTGACTCAGTTGACTCTGACTCTGACTCAGTTGACTCTGACTCTGACTCAGTTGACTCTGACTCAGTTGACTCTGACTCTGACTCAGTTGACTCTGACTCTGACTCAGTTGACTCTGACTCTGACTCAGACTCTGACTCAGTTGACTCAGACTCAGTTGACTCTGACTCTGACTCTGACGACTCTGTCTCTGACTCAGACTCAGTTGACTCTGTCTCTGACTCTGACTCAGTTGACTCTGTCTCTGACTCTGACTCAGTTGACTCTGTCTCTGACTCTGACTCAGTTGACTCTGTCTCTGACTCTGACTCAGTTGACTCTGTCTCTGACTCTGACTCAGTTGACTCTGTCTCTGACTCTGACTCAGTTGACTCTGTCTCTGACTCTGACTCAGTTGACTCTGACTCAGACTCAGACTCAGTTGACTCTGACTCAGACTCAGACTCAGTTGACTCAGACTCAGTTGACTCAGACTCAGTTGACTCAGACTCAGTTGACTCAGACTCAGACTCAGTTGACTCAGTTGACTCAGTTGACTCAGACTCAGTTGACTCAGACTCAGTTGACTCAGTTGACTCAGACTCAGACTCAGTTGACTCAGACTCAGTTGACTCAGACTCAGTTGACTCAGACTCAGTTGACTCAGACTCAGACTCAGTTGACTCAGTTGACTCAGTTGACTCAGTTGACTCAGTTGACTCTGACTCAGTTGACTCAGTTGACTCAGACTCAGTTGACTCAGACTCAGTTGACTCAGACTCAGTTGACTCAGTTGACTCAGTTGACTCAGACTCAGTTGACTCTGACTCAGTTGACTCTGACTCTGACTCAGACTCAGACTCAGACTCAGTTGACTCTGACTCAGACTCAGACTCAGTTGACTCTGACTCTGACTCAGACTCAGTTGACTCAGACTCAGTTGACTCTGACTCTGACTCAGTTGACTCTGACTCAGACTCAGTTGACTCTGACTCTGACTCAGACTCAGTTGACTCTGACTCTGACTCAGACTCAGTTGACTCAGACTCAGTTGACTCAGACTCAGTTGACTCAGACTCAGTTGACTCTGACTCAGACTCAGACTCAGTTGACTCTGACTCAGACTCAGACTCAGTTGACTCTGACTCAGACTCAGACTCAGTTGACTCTGACTCAGACTCAGACTCAGTTGACTCAGACTCAGTTGACTCAGACTCAGTTGACTCAGACTCAGTTGACTCAGTTGACTCAGTTGACTCAGTTGACTCAGACTCTGACTCAGTTGACTCAGACTCAGTTGACTCAGTTGACTCAGACTCAGTTGACTCAGTTGACTCAGACTCAGTTGACTCAGTTGACTCAGACTCAGTTGACTCACCAGGAGAAGCAATGCTCTCAAAAACAGTTGACTCTGACTCTGACTCAGACTCAGTTGACTCTGACTCTGACTCAGACTCAGTTGACTCTGACTCAGACTCAGTTGACTCTGACTCAGACTCAGTTGACTCTGACTCAGACTCAGTTGACTCTGACTCAGACTCAGTTGACTCTGACTCAGACTCAGTTGACTCTGACTCAGACTCAGTTGACTCTGACTCAGACTCAGACTCAGTTGACTCTGACTCAGACTCAGACTCAGTTGACTCTGACTCAGACTCAGTTGACTCAGACTCAGACTCAGACTCAGTTGACTCAGTTGACTCAGACTCAGTTGACTCAGACTCAGTTGACTCAGACTCAGTTGACTCAGTTGACTCAGACTCAGTTGACTCAGTTGACTCAGACTCAGTTGACTCAGTTGACTCAGACTCAGTTGACTCACCAGGAGAAGCAATGCTCTCAAAAACAGTCAAGCATAAAAAAAATAGTTGTTTTCATGTTCTGTGGTTTGTCAAGTTAACAACGGTTCTTAAACTAAATGTATCTTTTATCCTATTGAGTCTATAGTATGACATGCTGGGGAGAATTGATACAGAGGCATGCCAAATCATCGTCTAAATATTATGATAGAAAATGTCTTTTATATATTCTTTATGTTTCACAGTAAGAACCATGGCTGCATCATTCTCTCTGTGTCTAGAATGACTCATGCTGTATATTTGTGGTGGTTGAGAAAAGGCCACGTTCATTTCAAACAGAAATGTTGTCGTGGACCAAAAATAAATGTCTCAAGCACATGATTATAACTACTGCTTGTACTGTAGTCAAGGCAATATAACTTAACTTACTCAAACATATGGGCCACACATGTTTGCCATTGGGAACCATTGGACTTTACTTCATTCAAGTTCACTCAAACTGTACTAAATATTGTATAATATTTTTGAGTGGTGCAACCACTCCAAGGAACAGCAATGTCACGTGTTAACCTATGTGACTATGAGTAGCAGTAGGGGAACAAGTGGCGCTGTTGTGCCAGAAACAGAGAGAGAGAGTGCTGCACTGTTGCCTGCTAATGAGAGACAGAGAGAGGGGGGGGGGGGAGTTGCACCACTCAGTTCACACGGGTGTGATTTTTGATATACACCCTACATCTGAATATTGAGAATTTAGTTTATTGTACATTTTGTGTAGGTAATCTCCATGTTCATCTTAGCTGAGCTGCATTCCCTTGTTTGACATGAAAGTTGAAAGCATCACAGTATCTCTCATTTGTTAATGTAATGCACATTGTAAATCACTTTGGATAAGAACGGTCTCTGCCTGGTATTCCCAAATGTAACCTCAGTAAACTATGGTTAACCTGCAAATGTAATTGGATGACTGTGTTAAACAAGGACCCTCCCTCAAGCACCTTATACATGAATTAATTGTTGTAAAAAATATAACTTTCACTGATCACTGTTATATCTATGCACAAGAAAGGGAGCAAATAGACGCCTTAACAGACGACGTCACACGTGTCAAAAATGCCCCATCAAACTTTTAGATGCTGTTTTTATCCCAGTGTGCAGGAAGAATGATTAGGATTTTTATTGTGATCTCTCGATCTGTTGGGAATTGATTACATGAAACAGTCACCCGTTCGCCCACTGCCGCCCAGTCCCAATGTTTGTAAACAATTAATTGGTCTATTAGACCCAGGCAACTACCACCCTATTTCTATTCTTAGCTCCATCTCGACAGTGATGGAAAAAATTGTCTATGAACAGGTTGAAAAGTATCTTGCCACAAAAAAAATAATGTATGAATTTCAATCCGGCTTCAGAACATCCCACTCCACTGACACACATGCCTCCTCTATTTGAGTGACCTCATCAAACACAAGGTGGATGCTGGAAAATACTGCGGCATGGTCATGCTGGACCTCCAAAAGGCTTTTAATAATAATAATAATAATAATGGATTTTATTTATAATGCACTTTACATTCCTCAGAATCTCAAAGTGCTACAGTAGGCATAATATATGAAACAATAGGTAAAAGCAGAAAAAGAAAAAAAAAAGAACATTACATGATTAAAAGCAGGAAACAAAAAACAACAGTTAATGAACACGAGGTCAGAAAATAAAATCAGTGGGTTTGGGGGAAGGCCTTATTAAAAAGGTAGGTCTTTAGTCCTCTCTTGAAGCAGTCGATTGACTGTGGCACTCTCAAGTGTGGGGGGAGAGCATTCCACAGTTCAGGGGCAGCTGTGCAGAAGGCCCTGTCACCCATGGTGCGCAGGTTGGCCGTGACGGAGTTGAGGCAGTATGTATTTGATGAGCGGAGGGTGCGGGTCGAGGGTTTCAGGGAGACTAATTCTTTGAGGTAGAGGAGGGGGGCGTTTCCGTGGACGCATTGGTGGGTGAGCAGGGATATTTTGTATTGTGTTCGGAACGCGACGGGGAGCCAGTGAAGTGAGCGGAGGATGGGTGTGATGTGTTCTCGTTTGCGCACTCTCATCAGGATCCTAGCAGCGCTGTTTTGGATGTATTGGAGCCTTTGAAGGCTCTTGCTAGGGATCCTGATGAGAAGTGCATTACAGTAGCTTTTGACACCGTGAACCACTCCATACTGGTTAACAAGCTCTCCCCTCCTACCTGGAGGGGAGAGAACAGATGGTGGAGCTGTGGCGTTCCACAAGGAAGCATACTAGGGCCTTTACTGTTCATAATATATGTAAACGACATGACATCAGCTTGTGACTGCAACTTGTTCCTGTTCGCAGATGACTCAGCACTGCTGGTCTCAGACAGGAACAAACTATAGGTTGAAAAGGCCCTCAGCTCCGAACTCGGTAGAATCTGCACCTGGCTCGCTGATAACAAACTATCTTTACACCTGGGAACAACTGAATCCATTCTCTTTGGATCAAATCGTAATCTCAGCAAGGCAGATGGCTTCTTGGTTAGAGTGGGTGAAAATATTATCACACGAAAAGATGAAATTACCAACCTTGGTCGCATCCTGGAGGCAATTCTTTCCGGTGATGGCCACCAACGTAATAAAAAAAGTCAACCAAAGAACAAGATTCCTATACAGGATCTCCTCACTGGTCGACAAAAACACATTGAAGACCATAACAGGAGCCCTCGTACAAGGTTTCTTCGACTATGCATGCACCTCTTACCACAGCACCTCAAAGGCCCTTAAAACAAGGCTCCAGACTAGAGGGCAGCACGGGTCCATAAAATTGGACCCGGTCCGAAACGGGACCGGTGATATCAGAACCGAACCGATCCGCCACCACCCCCCCCCCCCCCCCCCCCCTCAATAATCAATCTCTCTCTCTCTCTCTCTCTCTCTCTCTCTGTTCTCCCTCTGCCACTAATTACTTTTCGCTTGATGTCCTTCGTCCCTTATTTGTCCCTTCTGCTCTGGCCCTTACACCCTCCTGCCTCTGTTGTTGTTGTCAAGAGACAGCCTGCATGGGAACATTGCTGAGTGGACATATTATATATCAGGTGTGAATGAAAGACAATGTATTCTGTTTAATTATGTGTGTGTGTGTGTGTGTGTGTGTGTGTGTGTGTGTGTGTGTGTGTGTGTGTGTGTGTGTGTGTGTGTGTGTGTGTGTGTGTGTGTGTGTGTGTGTGTGTGTGTGTGTGTGTGTGTGTGTGTGTGTGTACGTGTACGCAGAAAACCTGTATTTTGTGCATCACTTTGAGAGTCAGTAATGAGGAGGCGGAGGTGGTGTTGAGCATACTGTAACTGTATGTACATGCAGCACCCCACTGTTTGTTACCTTATTCGTCAGCCATGTCACTCCTCACCTCATGCCGAGCAAAGTTGGCCTTGAGACGTACCGCCACGTTTTGAATTTAAACTATTTACCAGCCAATTACTCAAACAGCTGAAGCTTGGAGATGCATGGCATCTTGTTAGATCAAATCTCTGCAGTTGGCTTTATCCACAGTAACAAACAAAAAAACTCGAATAGCAGATCTACGAGCTCAATGTGTCACATTGTGAACTTGTAGATGAGCTACTTTTCCATCCAACAAAGTATATAGAGCTTTGTTAAAAGTTTTATAGTCTGCAAGGTCATACAAAGAAAGTGCATCTGGCTGCCAAGTAGGCTAGACTTGTTTCTATATTTTCTTTTAGAAGTGCAGCCTGCAGCTGATTTTTGCCCCAGTGTTGAATATGGAAAAATATGACTGTGTGTGTGGTTGTCTGGTTGATGTACTAATCAAGATACTCACCAGAAAACATCTGGGAATCGGCCAGACTTATTTTAAATCCCAAAGGTTCCCAGGGAGGATCAAGCCCATGAGAATGGTCATGAAAGTCAAAAGTCTCTTTCACTTCCAAGAAAATGTTCTTTAGGGGAGCGATGATGGACGTCAGATGCATACACACACTTTAATTATCACCCCGCTTTCAACTTGGGTCCCACATGTACAAGGACACGTTCTCGGAGGTGCCGCATGCACGCGCGCACACGCGCACACACACTGGCTCAATCAGTCTCCTCTTTGCATTTAATTAACACAAGCTCACTCACTGTCTGAGAGAGTCTAAATGAATTGCAAGAGAGACAGTGGAGGTGTTGAAAGCATTTTATTAACAAGACGTCTGCCTGACAATCCTTTTATGGAGACTTTTTAATGATTCGTTGGCTAGCTGTACTCTGGCCTTAAGTTCATCACGCTGTGCCTTCCATTCCAAAGTGGTTTTCACTTCACGCGCCACTAAAATCAACGAACTACTGTCGGCACGTGCTGAAATGCCCCATAAAGAGCCAGGAGGTCCTGTTTCATGCCTGTTACCCACAGTGGTTTAAACAGGGATCTGGGCCTCACTGAGAGAGACCGCAGAACACGCGCCGTCCGACTTGACTGTTGTGAAGTTGAGGGAAAGACATTTGGAGTCATTGTCCTTCAGTTTCATTTTCAAAAACAATGGCGTCGGACCTTGCCCGATTTCTACTTCATGGTACGATGGTATCACGTGCCAAAAATAGCCAATCTACAAGTTCAGAACATGTCTCATCGACCCGTTGTGTACTTGTACTGTAGATATGCTATTTTTGGGGCATGCATGACACCATTGTATGATGGTAGGCTAAGACAGAGCATTTGAAATTGAAGAAATTCCCAGGCTGGGAGGAAAGAAATAAACCACACCCGTGTGAACTGAGTGGTGCAAGTCCCCTCTGCCCCTGCCTCTCTGCTCTCTCTCTCTCTCTCTCTCTCTCTCTCTCTCTCTCTCTCTCTCTCTCTCTCTGTAATTAGCAGGCAACAGTGCAACACTATCTCTCTCTCTCTCTGTTTCTGGCACAACAGCGCCACTTTTGCCCCTACTGGTACTCTAAACATAGTCACATAGGTTAGGACGGACATTGCTGTTCCTTGGAGTGGTTGCACCACTAAAAAACGAGGACCAAGTCTATTGAAGAGAACCTCACACACTGAAAAAAATAAACAAAACAAAGTTCTGTGTAAGAAATAATGCCTGAAAAAGTATTATTCAGGACAGAATGTATACACATGAATGGCACAGTGTAATGTACAGATGTTAGAATTACTTGGATGTAATTTATGAATGCAGCGCATCACACCTCTTCATCTTCCTACATCTGCGTTCCCAAAATACGACCGATTATGTCATTTTGACCTCTTTGTCACCCAAAAGTCACTCATTTGTTCAGGAGGGTATCGGGTACGGTCGCCCCTAAACCATCTCGCCCCTCAATGTTTTCCGCCGTCCTCACGCCGACCGCTCGGTGCCGCGGTTGGTGTATTCTTTATTTTGTTTTACTGAGAATAAGGTTATAAAAAAGTTTAGGGTTAGGCATAGTTTTACTGGGGTTAAGTTTAGGAATAGGGTTAGGTTTAGGCATAGTTTACTTCGGTTACTTTAGGAATACCAGGCCGTGCAGTTCCGCCGGCTGTGCGCCCGGGGCGAGTTGGTAAAGGGGGCGAGTTGTTTGGTATTCTTCAGGAGAGCCTGCTGACCAATTTCCAGCAGGTTTCACAGTTCAGGTTAAACAAACAGGCCTGCACTGTAACTCAATAGCAGATCTACAAGCTCATAGCGCGCCACCGAGTGGCGTGCTACGAGCTTGTAGGTCTGCTATTTTTGAAAAATCAAAGAACGACTGACATAAAAACATAGCTTTTTCAGAAAACTGTCAGGATGTAGAAGACATTTTTAGAATCTGATCTCAGGTCAAAATGGGTTTAAAATCTGCACCTATTTCTCCGCCTCCTACGCCACTCCTCCACTGTCCATTCATCCACAGCTTCACATTCTGCTCCATCATCGCTGCACCCTTCTCCCCGGAGCTTTGTCCTGGGCTACACAGGACCCCCGCGACCCCCCCCCCCCCCCCCCCCCCCCCAACCACCACCCCCGGACCTACCTCCCTCCCTCTTATCATCAAGTCTAAGGCGCACAGCCTCATGGGAGAGAGAGCCGGGGCCAGCCACAGTGGTCTGTGGGAGAAGACAGGGGAGGACAGATGGGGAGAGACGCTGGGGGGGGAGAAGAGAGGAGTTTGATTATTATTCCCACGCTCCGCTTGAAGCTGCTGATATGGCGTATCATGTGCTATCTTCTTGCCAGATATTGGCAAGCTATATACATGTACTGTACAGTATACAGTATATATTATGTCCCATATAAGCATGTGGTTTCAAACAGATGGCCTTTTCAACTTCTGGGGAATTAGCATAATTGGATTCTGTCAAGCTAAATTCACTTTTACTCTGAGCAAGTAATCACTGTAAGTAAGCGGTTGTTCAGGGGAAGTTTAGGAGAAAGTCAAAAGGGGTGGATCTGAGGAAAGTCGCAGAGCGGAGGGGAAAAAACATTACTTTTTATTTCTGACAGAATCTCAGAAAAGAAAAAAAAAGGGGGCGGATGCAATTTCCTTGGCAGTGGTCCTTTTCTAGAGATTGTAAAAGCTGAGTTCCTGATATTTCCTCCTTGAGTGAGTGTATCTATTATTGATATGCTTTTCCTGTGTCTCTGGCCATATTACAGAACTCCTTTGGGGCAGACTACTGCTCCTCACTAGAGCACTGTGAGACTTCACTGCGTTGCAGCAGGCCAGCGCAGTGAATTACATCCGTAACTGGCAAGCCACAGTGGGCCTTTATTGCCTGAATCATTACTGCTAGGTTTTTTGAATTATTGAGACAATAATAGTGCACAGCACTATTGACTCATATTTTTGACCCTGTGTTTGCTTGCCTGGCAGACAAAGAAAAATGTAAAACAAGACCTTTTTTTTCCTCAATCATGGGTTTCGCGCAGTGTTCACACAGGTTCACGTTTCACAAAACCACAGCGGTATGATTGAAATTATTTTATTTGGAATAGCCCTTGAGATATCTCGTTTTCGAGAGGGTCCTCACGTATACAGTCAATACAAGGTCATTAAAGGACCACTTCACCACTTTTCAACTTATCTTCATATAATAGGTCCTCACTAATAATCATGATAAAATGGCAGAATTATTTTCTACTCAGTCTGTGTCTCATAGGAGGGCTGTGGGCAGTTTAGAAACCGTCCTCCAGTGACATCATCATTAGGCAGATTTCTTTTAAACAATATTTTTTTACAAAAATGTTTAGATTTTCATTATCGTGAGAACGATGGCTTCCATTTTCGCATTGCAACTTTTCAGGACTAGAAAGCCTGCAGTTTCTATTAGCTTGTATTCCCCATCGATGATGTCACTGGAGGATGGTTTCTGAACTGTCCACAGCCCTCCTATGAGACACAGACCGAGTAGAAAAAAATTGCACCATTTTTTTTTCATGATTATTAGTGAGGACCTATTATATGAAGATAGGTTGAAAAGTGGTGAAGTGGTCCTTTAACAAGGTATTAGGGCATTGTCTGTCAGAATCGCTGAGAAGTATCCTTCCTACCCTCGAACCCATCATCAGTAATCGTTCACCGTGTCTTGTTGTTCTGCTTCTATTGATCTCTTTCACAGGGAGTGGTCCGGACTCAACTGGATGGAGAACCGGGACAAAACCAGAACGTTATGGGACTAAGGTAACGCAACTGCTGGAGGGCAAGGAGCGCAGACCTATCAGCCAGCTTGGAGCCGGGGTAAATATGTTTTGTTTTTGTTTTTTTGTTTTTTTTATTCTTTATTTACCCATGGAAGTAGCTGAGCACAGCTGACCAGTACAACCACAATCTTATACTGTTGGCCACTAAGCAGCTCCAGGGGGAGCAGTTGGGGGTTCAGTGCCTTGCTCAAGGGCACTTCAGCGGTGTTGGGTGAGTGATGACAATCACTTCCCCACCCAGATTTTTCCTGCCCGTCCGGGGAATCGAACCAGCAACCTTTCGGCAACAAGGGTGCTCCTCTAACCCTTAGGCCACCGCTGCCCCCCAAAAAAGGCCACTTAGCAATGATGGTTTAATGCAAATGTTGCTAATATGCTTCAGAAAGATCAGCAAGGCGGATACGCTTGGCTGTCCACTAGCCTTTACTGTATCCCCCCTTCCTTTACCTCCCTTGTTGCCTATACTTCCTTGCTTGCTTGATTTTTTCCTACGCGGTAATTCCCATCCTTTGCTCCGTTTCTTCTGCGCTCGCTCCCCCATGTTTGCAGTTTCTCTACTTTCTAGCTGGCTCTCTCATTTGTTTTGATTAGGCCCCTCGTTGTTTGGTTAGTATGAGCAGGCCCCCCAAGGTGTGCAACATCCTGTGAAATTATTGCTCAAACTTTGCTAGTCCTTCAACAGCACTGTCTGCAAGTCAGCAGCGCATGAAACAAGCATGCTGATTTGAATTTAGATGTGGGAGCAGCCTTCTCTCACACTAATGAACCACCGACTGTCACGTCTTTCCACGGGGATGTGTGCTTTTACCAAGTCTGCTAGTAATTTAACCTCATTTAGACCTAGCCTGGAACTCACCTATGCTTTTTATGGCATAGGCAGCCGGGAGAAACTATGCGCAGCTGCGCGCGACATGAGACTAATTACTTAGAGCGACAGAGAGAGAGAGAGAGGAGTGTGTGTGTGTGTGTGTCAATTTAACAAAGGTGCAGACGATCAGAAATCAGCAGAGAGTGAGAGATGTTTGCGCTACTCTATGCCGAATTGAAGTGGACTCGGACCCAGACTTTTTTTTTCTCCCTGGAAAAAAACGTCTGTTTCCGAGGCTAATTTAGACCTGACGTCGAAATTAAAAAAAAATCTTCTAAATCCTCCAGTTTTCTGAAATAAATATTTTCACGATTTTTCAAAAATAGCAGACCTACAAGCTCGTAGCGCGCCACTCGGTGGCGCGCTATGAGCTTGTAGATCTGCTATTTTTCAATAGCTAAAGCACAACATAATGCTAACACCAAAAGGGGTTCCCGCCCAAAATGGGTTAAGGTACAGTACATTGTGTGCAGCGTATGCTTGTAAAGTCCGTCGGAAAGATACATTGGCTGCACAGACAAAGTATCAAAGGGACGGTACTCTACACCCAAACACCGCAGGACAAGGCATATACTCAATTTATCACTTCACCTGCATGAATTTAACCCATTTTGGGCGGGAACCCCTTTTGGTGTTAGCATTATGTTATGCTTTAGCTATTGAAAAATAGCAGATCTACAAGCTCATAGCGCGCCACCGAGTGGTAAAAAAAGTGGTAAAAAATGGGTTAATAGCACAGTTAATATTGTTCCGTTTATCAAAATGGATTAATATGAAATCTTTTTTTTCAATATCCATAGGGTTTTGTGCTGAGTGGAATCATTTTAACTACTTTACTTTTACATAGTATGCTTTTTTTTACTCCTACCCATGGTCTAAAGACAGCCTCAGGCGGGGGAACCCAACTCATCTGGCTCACTATAGCTGACAAAGAAAATGTTTTGAAATTCACCCTCCCACAACGTAGCTTAAGGAAACTGTTCCAGACAAGGGAAATGCGTAGGTGTTGAGTAGAGCAGCACTCCTTTAAATATCTAACCACATGAACCCTGGCTATCATCCACATTCTGAGACGCGGTGTGAGCTTGTAGATCAGCTATTTTCGGGATTTGGCATAGTGGGAAAATTTGCGGATTACAGCCGTTCCCCGTCAACTAATTATTAGTTTACTAACTAAGTGGTTTAACCGACCCTGGGTTTCTTCATTTATTTATCCATTGTGGATTCTTTATTTTCCTTGCACAGGGGAATATAAAATGAGACTTGAATACTGTATCATGTCATGATAATTTGTTACTGTTAAAAAAAATCGAATGAAAACAAAGTCATTTACATAAATTCACAATGTTCACACAATGTTCAACACATTCTGACAGTTTCATATTCAGTACTACCTGGGGGCTGATAATACTAGCGCTTTTTTTTTGTTCCCGAGACACTGCTTTTACCGTCAGACTATCTGTGCAACGTCGCTTCCAAATTAAAGTCCTTGTCGGCGCAGCTGTACTGATTGTCTTATCAGAGAGTGCACTAAGACTTATCCCTCCACATTTAGAAGATTTATTGGACCGGGTCTTGTGCCAATAAGAGGTCGTCAAGCAGTCGTATAGTATTGCTGAGTCATTACTTACACAGACTGACTGTACTGAACGGATGACCTCACATGAACTGTCCGCACGGCACGCCAGTGTGGAAGAAGTACTCTGATTGTTTTACTTAACCCATTTCGAGCTGAGACCAGATTATAAAAATGTCTTCTACATCCTGACAGTTTTCTGAAAAAGCTATGTTTCTATGTCAGTCGTTCTTCGATTTTTCAAAAATAGCAGACCTACAAGCAGACCTATGAGCTTGTAGATCTGCAATTTTTCAATAGCTAAAGCATAACATAATGCTAACACCAAAAGGGGTTCCCGCCCAAAATGGATTAAGTTAAAAGTAGAAATACCACAATGTAGAACGGTCAAACTTATACCTGATTTAAAAGTATTGGCATCAAAATATTCTGTACCAAACATAATAGCACTCATTATGCAGAATGTACATTATCGCAATCATTTGGATTGTAATTAGTAGTAATGCATTCATGTGTTCATCACGTTAATGTTTCTGCTTTAAAAGTTGAGGCTGATTTTATAATTACTTTATGTGCTGCTGGGTACTGTAGCTTCAGCTATAATATATCATCATAACTGATCAATGAATGTTGTATTCATCAATCTAAATCTGCAAAGTTCCGTAACTAGTAACCAAAGCTGTCAAAGTATAATTGCACTTGTGAGATTTTGTGGAGTAGAATTTGTGGAGTAGTATTAACCCATTTTGGGCGGGAACCCCTTTTGGTGTTTTAAACATTATGTTGTAATTTAGCTATTGAAAAATAGCAGATCTACAAGCTCATAGCGCGCCACCGAGTGGCGCGCTACGAGCTTGTAGGTCTGCTATTTTTGAAAAGTCGAAGAACGTCTGAAATAGAAACATAGCTTTTTCAGAAAACTGTCAGGATGTAGAAGACATTTATAGAATCGTTCCCAGGTCAAAATGCGTTAAAAAAGTAAAAAGTGGGTTAGGTAAAATGGGAGGGCAATCTAGTCACTGCACTAGTGGCTCTTATGGTTGGGGCAGCAGTGCAGCACCCCATCAAGCTGCCGGCTGGGGCAGCACGTTGGTGTTTGAACCTAGCCTAACCATAACCGGCAGATCCATCAGCCCAAGCCCTATTCAAGACCTGCTGCCTCCAAATCAGTAGACCTCAGCGGTAAGCCCCTCCCGCTCGCGCACCTGCCTCGATACCGTTGTTAATTAAGCAGGAGAAACAACCCCTACTATCAGCGAGCCTCCATTGAGGACCGTGTTAAGTCAGCGTTTTTCCGAAGAGGAATAGAAGCATTCATATCAACAACATTCATACTATAATAACGCCATATGGTGAAACGTTGCTGTTGGGCGTGCGTGATTTCTTTCTACGTCCGTGATTAGACATGGTAACGCCCCACCTGCCTCTGATTGGCCTACCGACACTTAAAGAGTTTAAGTCTTAAAAAGACAAAAAGAGTGGCTGCACACACTGATAGCCAAAGAGCCGATTATTTATTAGGATGCAGAGTAAAACCAACGTTTCGGCAGTACAACTGCCTTCTTCAGGGTATATGAAAAAACCGACACTACCGGCACTGCCCGTCTTGCCTGTCCTCCGAGATGCAAGGGTACTCCATGGTGGGAAATAATACAAGTACAAGAGAGTGGCAACACGCGACAGTAACTTGTAACTTTAATTTTTGTAGAAGAGGCAAACCAATATTGTTTGTACCGTTTGCTTTGATTTAATAATTGATTGAACAACTATGATTTGATTTGGCTGTCTAATGGTACTAATGCTAAAAAGATAAAGATCAAGGGAAAAGAGACCTTTTTACAGTACAACAATGTTTCAAGTTTACACATGTAGATGTATGCAAATAAACAGGCCAGCGGCATAAACAATATTAGTTTGCCTCTTCTACAAAAAATAAGTTACTGTCGCGCGTGCCAAGCTGTCATTCTCTTGTATTATTTATTTATTTCCCACCACGGAGTAACCTCGGTCCCATCTCATGCTTATCTGCGAAAAGAAAACCTCGCGGCAGACTATCCAGCATGTAACCTCGCCTCACCCAGGCTTTCCACCATCGAGGCAGGCGAAGCGTTACCTAAGGCTCTGGGCGTTACCATGTCTAATCACGAACGTAGAAAGAAATCACGTGTTGGGCGTCCTGCAACAGTGCTTCATAGGCACCCAGAACGTTTGGGGCATTTTCTTTTTATTCCTTTCCCGTGGGTGCACGCATGCACATGTCAATGTTTACATTCTGGAGGAGGAAGCGGCGGTGGCGTCACTCGTTCACCCTCCCTGCTACTATCATACTATTAACGTCAACTTTTACTAAACAATGGTTAAATCAATCGTCTAATAAACAACAAACAACTTACCTTGGAGCAAATGGTGTGCTTTGTATTACTTTCTTGTTGCTTGTGTTGGACGGCAGCCACACAGGCTCCAGCCTCCAGTCACGTCCCCTCCCACTGCGGTTCAGAAAAAAGAATGTTGCTTACCCTTTTCTGCACATTGTATCCAAAAAGTGAAGGTCCGCTAATGGTCTAAACTAATTTGAATTTAGGAACGGCAAAGAAAATAGTTTAGACCATTAGCGGACCTTCGCTTTTTGGATACAATGTGCAGAAAGGGGTAGCAGCGTTCTTTTTTCTGAACCGCAGTGGGAGGGGACGTGACTGGAGCCTGTGGGTGAAGTTATGTGGCTGCCGTCCAACACAAGCAACTAGAAAGTTACAAAGCAGGTAAGTTGTTTGTTGTTTATTAGACGATTGATTTAACCCTTGTTTAGTAAAAGTTGACGTTAATAGTATGATAGTAGCAGGGAGGGTGAACGAGTGACGCCACCGCCACTTCCTCCTCCAGAATTGATTTAAAATCGGAATCTGGGAAAAGAATCTGAGATAAAAGCTTTGAAACAATGTTAAACAACTGGAGGTGGACGGGGGTGGCAATCTTGTTTCCTGTTCATTGCCTGCTTACTCGATCGCCTAGCAACCGGGAGGCTTTCATATGTTGCATACGAGCGTGACCTAATTTAATCAATATAAACATAAAAAGGTGAGTATATTCATCTTTGCAGGCTATGGTGCTATTTGAAAAGATGAGTATGAATGTGAGTGAATGTGTTTCACCCATTTTAACCTGAGATCAGATTCTAAAAATGTCTTCTACATCCTGACAGCTCTCTGAAAAAGCTATGTTTCTATGTCGGTGGTTCTTCGATTTTTCAAAAATAGCAGACCTACAAGCTCGTAGCACGCCACTCGGTGGCGCGCTATGAGCTTGTAGATCTGCTATTTTTCAATAGCTAAAGCATAACATAATGCTAACACAAAGGGGTTCCCGCCCAAAATGTGTTTAACACTTTAATTGCCCAGGGTTATTTAATCCATTACATTATAGCGCCCATTCGATTTATAAACACGGACCCCTTTTCCGGACGGACCGGATGTTGTTGTGAATGTGTGTGTAGCAGCTAACAATAGCCACACCACTCAACGGGAGGTAAGAATAAATCTATCGCGACTAGCGACTGGACCGCGGATGGCCGTCAACACAGGATATCTTTTTCATAATTAGACGGTATGATTTAGATTGCGAGTTATTAATGTTTTAAGATTTTCGTTTTCATCGGCTAAACAGGGGAGGGAGTTTTTCCCAGACTTTTCTCTTCGCAGATGAGTAAGCCTGGGGCCGAGGCTAGATGGAGATGCCATGTCCTCCTGTTGGGGGCTCCTCATTGACAGTACAGCCACTAAGGCACTGTACAACACAGAGTGTGAGGAGGATGCATTGGCATAACTTGACTACATTGGGAGAAACATAATTTTCAAAACCAAAGACAAACTAAGATTACCTCAGAATTAGTAAATGAACTTGGCCACTTTGCACCACTGTCACACTCGCACATGGAGGCACAGTACAGTCCAGAGGACACCTGACAGGCTGACACATACTGTAAAATGATAGTGACCTGAACAGACCGACCCCCATTGTGTGACAGGGGTCATCTTGAATGTCTTCCCTGTGTACCTCTCCCTCTGTCAGCTTGTCTTTCTGTCTGCCTTCCTCTTCGTCTTTTGGCATGCCATGCACCAGGATGTGACTCACACAGCATGTGCATCCTGCATCTTTTTGAGGATGTTTTTTGTTTTGTTTTTGTCCCCCCTTCTGATGACACTATATAAGCCTCTGGCACATTGTCCATTCTATACGGGGATTCTCTTAGCTCAATTCCCAAACACGGTGTTTTCCCCTGATGGTACCTTGGCCTGCAGGCAATTTGGAAGCGTTTGTTGCAGAAGGTGTAAATATTTTAGCCCTCACACACATACCCTCGCTTCGAAGATGAGGTGTTTGTTCATGTGAGTGTTATTTAGGGGTGCAACAGTTAATACAGCTAATAGATTATTATTAAAAATAAATCTTTAAATAAAATAACCAAAAAGCTAAAGCTCACAATACATGTGGCGTGTCATATATATATTGTTTTGATATAAATATTGAAAAAGTGCTCAAAAAGTAATCGATGTAATAATCGCTAGTAAGAAGAGAATCCATAGTTGTGTGTGCATGGTTACGCTGTATGTGTGCTGTGCATGTTCACATGTTTTTCTGTGCTACAGTCTGTCATGAGCTGTGAGTGAAATCCACCACCGCACAAATTCATTTCCCAGGGGCCTTTGAGGCCATAAATCAGGAGTTGCTGAAAATGCAGAAAATAAGTGTCAGTCAGCACTGAAATATGCACAGTTGTCGTGTCGTTCTCACGTCCAAATATAAAATATAAAACTTGATGCCCCCAGGCAGAAATCACTCGCAACAGTACGACATCTGACAACTGCTCACATTCATGTTGTAGGTTAGCTGAACGGAACGCCTTATGATGTAATACATATCCGAAAATGCTATCCCCTCATGCGCCTGTTCATTTCTCTGGAAAGTGCATTTGAAAAAATGAAACCTTCTCGGATGGTCAGCATGTACAGTATGTGTACGGTATCGTCTCTGTTGGCTGGAACCCTTATATGTCTGTCCAAAACTGTTATTCTTCAGGATTCAAATGCAAAAATGGCAAAAGTAGCAGATCTGCAAGCTCATAACGCATCACATCGTTTCTAGTGTGTAGATCTGTTACTTCTGATACTTTTGTGTGGTAGTATGATCACGTAGAGCGTTCATTTTCTAAAGTTAGAAAACGACACCGCGGTGAATTGCTTATCACCTAAAACTGGAGTATGAATGGGCCTTTACAGTATGTGCCCGTTAGATAATGCAGGGGTTCTCAACCCGTGGGTCGCGACCCCTCGGGGGGGGTCGCCGAATTATTTTGGAGGGTCTCCAAATTATTATTATTTGTATTTATTTTTATTTTTTTGCAACTGGAAAAATGGAAATGGTAAATGGTGCATTTATATAGCGCTTTTATCCAAGGCACTTTACATAGATTGTGCATTACATTCACCCATTCACACACACACACACACACACACACACACAGATGGCGGAGGAAACCATGCAAGGCACCAACCAACACATCGGGAGCAATTAGGGGTTCAGTGTCTTGTTCAGGGACACTTCGAACAGGCAACCTTGCGGTTACCATCCAGCCACTCTACCCCTGAGCCACTGCCGCCCCGGCAGTGGCTCAGTTTACATAGTACATAGTACATAGTACAGTTTACATATAGTACACATAGTAGTACACATAGTACATGCATACACTAATGATTATATCTGGTTTCAGTATTTATTTATGGTGTATTGTCTCCATTATTAAGGTTATTGTAGCAGTCAATTTATATTGGGGGGCGGGGCAGGGGTCCCGATACATTGCCAAAGCATTTCCGGGGGACCCCGGCCAAAAACGTTGAGAACCCCTGAGATAATGGGATATCTTGGTGCACAGCAAATTACACCGCAGTCAAGGCAGTAATGTTCAAGATAAAAGTCGTGGACGTGGACAGATTGACGGACATTGCTGTCCCTAGAGACCTCACTGCAAGGAAGAAACAGATCTTCAATAAAGAGTGATTTGCTCAAACACTCTTGAGTGGCAGAGCATTCCACAGATGACACACATTTTTACTTCCACACATGAGGTTGCAAATTGCAAAACACATTTCAAGCTTTTCATGCATTCATTAGAGCATAATGAAAAAGATTCAGTAGAAATGTAACTTGAGTGCTGCTGTATCAATTCTGGATCTGGGAACAACTGTAGGACCTGCAACCTCTCACCTTCCTGTTCCACCAACACCATTGTGCCTTCCCACTCCATCCTGTTCTAAATACAAGATGTGATGTATTTAATGTGTGTGTGCGTGCGTGTGTGTGATGTGATGTATCATATTAGGGTGAAGCTTCCTATTAACCAATTTTGGGCGGGAACCCCTTTTGGTGTTAGCATTATGTTATAATTTAGCTATTGAAAAATAGCAGATCTACAAGCTCATAGTGCGCCACCGAGTGGTGCACTATGAACTTGTAGGTCTGTCATTTTTTTTTATCGTAAAAATGCGGCACAAATCTTTGAATACCGGTAGGTATATATTCTTTCAGAGCGAACGTTTTTTTTTCCGACGTCAGGCCTAAATGGTTTAAATCTGACCCCTAGTTTATGGGCAAACCTCCCCTGTGCCAGGCAGGATAGGGTTGTGACCATCGGGGGTTAGGCGTCCCCTATAACCACTCCTATCGTCTTGCTTTGTTTCAGAGGTATCCCACGTCACTGCACTTGCTTCTCCACGTGGAAGGTGAACAGCTGGCCCTGCTGCTCAGGAAAAACGAGTGAGTCCATTTCCGCTCCATGTTCTCTCTCTCTCTCTCTCTCTCTCTCTCTCTCTGGGGCTATGATATAGTATATTCAAGACAAGGGGAAAATATTAATTTATGAAAACAATGAGGTAAAAGTGGGGCTCAGAAGACATGCTTGTTCCTCCCTTCCTCCCGCCGTGCTTCCCCTTGTTCTGTCATCCAACTCCGTTTCACACAGTGGAAAATAACACTAGTACGGCGTGAAACGAGGGGTTTATCCTGTGGAGATTCACGTTGATTTATGTGCGCACGCACATCGCGCACACACACATGGACACATGCACTTTGCAAACACGAATTGTTCCATGTACCGTATAAGCCAAAGCACTACTGGAGACACATCCCTGAGAGTGCCAGGTTACACGTTTTGGGCAATCCTAACTCGGTCTCACAAGAATAGCATGGCTGACTATGGCCTTTCTTCTGCCAATGTTCCACCAAGCCAGGACTGGGAGACAGTGAAGATGCAATTATTTTGTTCTCTTGTTGGCTTTGGGCATATTAAGCTTGACAGTCGCTTGACAGATGTGCTCCGCAACCAGACAAACCCCCAAATCGATCGATCCAGATTATACCTCAGAGAGGTTCTCTCAGGCTATACTGTAGCTCAATTTTTTATTGCAGCACCTCAACGGTGATATAGTTGTCTACCTTCTTGCATGACTTGATGTCTTCGCTATCAGAGTGGTATTCCATCATTGCGCTCAAGTTCCCTTTATCATAATTTATACTCGGTTGGACAGTGGTGTGTTGCGTGCCAAAAATACCCGATCTAAAAGCTCACAACATGTGCAGTGGGGACGTTTTGTCCAATTTTAGATCGCCAATTTTGGCGTGCGTGTCACGATATCTGTCTGTTGTATACTTTTATTATGTAGTCATGTCCTAGTGTTTCCTGTTTTCCCTAGTTACGGTTTCCTGTGTTGTCTCACCTCCCTGTGATTACTAGTTTTCTCCACCTGTGTCCTGTTAGTCTCCCAGCCTATCCCAGTGTTGATTGTTTGTTCTGTTCACCTGTGTATTGTTATCCCTGTGTCTACTTAAACCCTCAGTTCCTTGTGTTCCCTGCTAGTGTATAGTTTATGTTATGGTGTGTCCAGCCCATGTATGTCCTGTGTTGGTAAATAAATCTTCATTTAAACTTCATCTGCCTGCCTTCCTGTGTGGTTCTGCACTTCGGTCCAACACCTGTCTCATACCGTGCAGGGCCGGTCCTGAGCAATCTGGCGCCCCAAGCAGGATTTTTCGCTGCGCCCCCCCCTCAACAAATAAAAAAATTCTTTTTTTTTTACTCTGTCCCAAAAATTGAGGAGACACTGTGGAGGCACTGGGGGGACAGTGGGGACACTGTGGAGGCACTGGGGGTCCATTGGGGAGGCACTGTGGCGACACTGGGGAGGCTCTGTGGAGGCAGTGGCGGGACACTGGCACTGGGGAGGCACTGGGGGGGCACTGGGGGGACACGGTGCAGACAGAGTTGGGACAGACCCCTCCCCCATGGCGCTCGAAGCCGTTGCTTCGTCGGCCTGTAGGAAGAACCGGGCCTGATACCGTGACATAATGCACATTGCACAACCAAGTATGACTCAGGCCTTATCCTCCACTGTCCATTTTATGTTCTCTCTCTTAACCACCCACTGTCTATTCTGAATGTAAAATTCCTATAAAAAGTGCATTTCTTTGGAGTCCCGCTGCACTTTATAGGTTGTAAAAAAAAAGATTTATTTTTAAATTTTATTTTCACTTTTTTTCAAAAATAGCAGACCTACAAGCTCGTAGCGCGCCACTCGGTGGCGCGCTATGAGCTTGTAGATCTGCTATTTTTCATTAGCTAAATTATAACATAATGCTTAAAACACCAAAAGGGGTTCCCGCCCAAAATGGTTTAAGGTTATTGTAGCAGTCAATTTATATTGGGGGTCGGGAGGGGGCGGGGTGGGGGTCCCGAGATATTGCCAAAGCATTTCCGGGGGTCCCCGGCCAAAAACGTTGAGAACCCCTGCAATATATAACATTTCACTACAACTCCTACAGAGTATTGATTTAACTCTGGCAGTGCAAAAAAGGGACGCTTTTACAATCTTAGCCCATTCTGGGCGGGAACCCCTTTTGGTGTTTTAAGAATTATGTTATACTTTAGCTATTGAAAAATAGCAGATCTACAAGCTCATAGCGCG
>NC_136791.1:48338728-48638549 GCF_951216825.1 Electrona antarctica
TTTCCAATCCTTGATAAGCTGACGTGGTCTAGCAAACCTATTCATACCGGTCCGTACCTTCATATTTCTTAATGTGATTGTCAGTATTGACTCCACAAGGGACTCAATAGTACTAGAATGACGATTCTTGCAACCTTGTGCTACATTTATTTTCCCTTTTCATTTCATGAGTACATATTACCTGTATTTTCCAAATGTCACTCTGCAGCAGGGGCAAAATGGGAGAACATGAACAATGGAAAATGACAAAATGTCCCCCTAATGGCCTGCTAGAAAGATTGTTTTATTAGAGCAAAACGGGTGGCAATGAAACGGGTGGCATTGTGATATACAATATTTATTGCTTGACATGTGGTATTGTGTAAACAGCCGGACATACGTGTAGACTTATGACAGCAGCGGCTGCGTTGACGTATAGCGGTGATCTGTGGTGAACCGTGCACTATAGCCTCAGATGATTAATGACAGACACACGGGACAGTTCCACATTAGCCTTGATTAAAGACTTCAATAGCACCAAGGGGGGGGGGGTGGCGCTGCTTGTAAGAATATCAGTTTCGGTGAACTAAAATCTAATCTGATTATGGATTTTACACATCTCTACACTAAACATTATGTTAGCATGTGGTTTACAAGACAATTTATCTGCAGTGCAGTTGATTTCATTTAATTTCATTTAATTTCGCAGTAACACATACAGTACAAATCATAATGGATAACAATTAATGTCTTTCATAATTCATTTGTCTTTCATACAGTATCTGATACACCTATGACGAAAAGGAGCAGGAAGAAGAATAAATTCTTATAAATACTTGCCCCCTTTTCACTTAAAAGTTAGTTTACTTTATTGATTGGCGCATACACATCTAAACAAAAAAAAAAAAAAAAAAACTAAACTAAAACAAAACAAGAGTAAAACCAAACAAGCAAGAAGTTGAGCAATGACACGTGCAATAAATGATAGCTCTAGCTCTAGTTAACCTATTCATCGTCTTCATATTGTCTAAATATTAGATTTTTGTAATTTCTTTTAAATTGGCAAATATTTGTACAACCCTTTAAATTGTCATCCAGAGAATTCCATATTCGGATTCCTGTTATCGAAGGACACATCAGTCTTTGAGTTGAAACAGGATCCATTTTAAATGCTAAAATAATAAAGCAAGAGTCTAGAATGACCTTAACCCTCAGCCATTCTATAAGTAAGGAATGAGGCCACAACTGTAAATAATAATGTATTCCTTTGTTCCATATTGTTAAAAATAAATCAAATCATGTGGCTCTCGGGATCCACGTGGGAACAGCATGGCTCCAATTTGGATCTTGGTTGTGAGAACATTTGACTTTATCTCACAATCTATCTATTAATGCACCGAAAAATGTCTGTCAGTCATTCTGTCTGTCAGTCAGTCAGTCAGTCATTCTGTCTGTAGCCTACACTTCCTTATATCAACCTGACTCCGCCAGATGGGGCAGTAGAGAGAGTACTCTCTACTGCCCCATCTGGCCAACATCATTTGCTGTTCATATATTCAGAACGGGTAAGGAGTGGACTAGTATAATAAATGCTCAAAGTCTAACATGGGCATAAAACGGACAAAGACAGACAGACAGATACAGAGATCTCCATATGGAATAAACAGGACACAGACAGACAGACAGACAGACAGATACAGAGATCTCCATATGGAATAAACAGGACACAGACAGACAGACAGACAGACAGACAGACAGACAGACAGACAGACAGACAGACAGGCGGCGCATGCATTCCAAACCGTATGCCAATATATAGGAAATCCATATGACAACTCAATATGGCCAAGTAATGAAATGTAAATACGAATATGCACAATGCATTAATGTCCTTCTGGACAACCTGAGTCTTTCAATATGATTTAGTCTTTTGGAATGACCAATTACCAGGCCATATGCGTCCAGTAGCCAAACGATATCAAACTGCACCTGTGCATATACAGCAGCAGAGCAGTGAGTGTAACAGCATCAATAACATGTCTGGCTTGTCTCTATTCTCTAAGACACAACATTGTTCTGTAATGTAACCAATTTAATCACGTGTCAAACAAAGAAGACAGAATGTGAAAATTATTCACACACGAAAATAATACTAATTTGCAATATGTGAAACAAATGAGTTGTTTGTATGAGTTTCGACAGAGAATCCGTCACAATAAAGCTGTAGTCTTGCACATGTTTGACAGTAATGCTTTTCCTCAACACCTGTTGACACCTGTCAGATTCTGCGGTTTCTGTGAGTGTTAATGAGAATTCATCAACGTTAACAGCTTTGATAGCCTCCACACGACTATTCCAGCGGGTGTCAATGAGCTACTTGAGAGTTCCAACCCAGTCGGCGAATAGTTTATTAGCTGTCATCTGCTCTAAAGCTGTGTGGTGCTTTGCACTGCCTTCAATTACATTTCTCAGCGTCAAGAGTCCCAAAGGCATTTCGGACTGTATAGGCATGTTAGAAACCATGTCCACAATAAACCATTGGTTCCCAAAGTGGGTCCTTTTTTTTTTTTTTTATATATTTTTTTATCCCACGATTTTGTAACCCATTTTTCACCCCTGTGTCAATTATCTAATGTGATCCTGGGCTCTACACACCCTCCGCCAACCTAGTCCCCATATATGGGGGACATGGGGAGAGCAACGGACTTGAACTCATGCTTCCTTCATGCCTGAGTGTCCAAGTTGCTCCTTTACACCTGACAGGGGGGAGTTTCCCTGGTTGGACGTAGCGCATGGAAGGAACACGTTATTCCAACCAGTTCCTTTCCCCTCCATCAGGAGCCCCGGCTGGCCAGGGGGAGGCGGTTTAGAGACCAGGATTACTGCATGTTTTTTGTGAGGGTACCTACCCTAGGGGACACGGGGTCCAAAGTGGGTCCTTGAGGGAGTTCCAGGGGGTCCCCAGCTAAATGATAGTTTGGAAAATCGAAAATGGAACCAAATGGACCCGTAAGAGTCCATTTGGTTCCATTTGTACACTATCAGAGTTAAATTAACATTGATTTTACAATATAAATTGGGATCCCAGAGATAGAAATGCCATTACATGTGGGTCTGTAGACTAATATGCCTGTCAAACTGGGGGTCCTTCAAATTAAACGGGTTGAGAATAACTGCTAGAGCCTTAAAAATCTTCTCTTGTGGGGGTCCCTGGCATATCTTTCA
This sequence comes from Electrona antarctica, assembly GCF_951216825.1. Taxonomy (NCBI): domain Eukaryota; kingdom Metazoa; phylum Chordata; class Actinopteri; order Myctophiformes; family Myctophidae; genus Electrona; species Electrona antarctica. Next base: position 48,341,933 of record NC_136791.1, read on the forward strand.
AATGGGGGTCTGAGGGCTAATTAGTGCCAATTTGGGGGTCCATGACGTGAAAAAGTTTTGGAACCACTGCTTTAAACATAATGTGCATGAGCAGCATGACGATGCACATTTTAAGTAAAGGGGGTTTCTTTTAGGATCTGTGATGTGACCCTCTATCTCACAGATTTGATGTCCAAGCCGACAAATGGGAGACATAAAAGAGAACTAGAAAAAGTGCCCCTCGGGGCACAGGTCTCCGCCAGGTCAGATTATTGTGGCCTCTTGGTGGCGCTATAATAGGCCAATGTGAATAGGGTGCCATTTATTCTTATGCCTTTGATGGCAATTGGGTGATTTGAGTCATTTTGTTCCAAAAATGTGTTTTGCAAAAATCCACCTGTTGGTGGCACTATAGCAGGCTAATGTGAAAAGGGTGGGATTTATTCCTCAGCCTAGTAGGAAAGTGAGTGAAGAATTCATGTAAATTGCACGCTGCGTTCATGATTTGAGGCTTTTTGTTCAAAACCAACCCTACAAACTTTGGAAGCCAGAAAATCTGCCTCATAGTGGCGCTATAATAAGCCATTCTGGAAGTGTGTGCGCAAAGTTTGCCATCGACCGGGTTAACGGTGCCAGAGATTAGCTGGTAAAGGACGGGCGGACGCACAGGCCCTTTTTGAAACTAGCTCCTCGCCTCTCGCCCTACACACTTCCACTCGGTTTGAGCATAGATATTTAATATAAATAATAGAGACTACACCGGGATTCCCCTCCCATCCAGTGCCGTCTCTATTATTTATATATCTATGCTCAAACCAAGTGGAAGTGTGTAGGGCGAAGGCGAGGAGCTAGTTTGAAAAAGGGGGACACGGACACTCGGACAAACATACTCTATCCCCATGCCTTCGGCCTGGTGGAGACAATGACTTGCTCTTATCTGGATGAATCCATTCTTTTGTCTGCAATCATGGAAAACACACACAACAGCTATCATTGTTTCTTGAAGCTGTTAAGCCTTTAAATCGCAAATTTCATTTTGAGAATCACTGTTGTTTAGTTTTTGTTAATATTTCATCATGACATTTTAAAAAAAACAAAAAAAAACTAGATGGGCCCTATCATAGGGGGGCAAAATCTGTGAAAATGATGTGCATATTATTTTAAAGATATTCCTAAAAAGATAAACATAAATGGAGCTGGGAACTTCTGATTTGGTCCACCCATCCCTGGGACGATGTGAGAATGGTCCAGCAAAGAAGGTAAAAAAAGGTCCATTGTGGGTCTATGCGACTTTTCAGCCGTGTTCATCTGTGTTTAGTGACAGTGTGATCTGTCACACTGTCACTAAACAGTGTGACCCAGTAAAAGTGTGATAGAGAAAAATCCCATAAACCCACCTGTAGAAAAAAACAGGGATGTGGGCTGGGAAACAAACCTACCTTCTAAGATGTCACTGAGCATCATGAAGGTACTGAAAGACCAACCCACACCAGACATCAACATTATGAAAATTACAAAAATATAATCGTCCGGGTGAAAATCACCCGTGTTTATTGTTGTAGGGCTAGTGATGATCAGTACTAGCCTGGCTAATAAGCCAGACCGAATCAGCCGTTGGCAAAAAAAAATGTGCCTGCCGGCGGATTACGGTCTTGAGAGGCTCAATTGTACGCCCATTTCCTACACCAGAGAATTGGTGTGGCCAATCGGGACACGGTATGCAATATGGGCGGGCTTTGGTACAGTGACGTTCAATGCTTGAGACCTTTGACTGACAGTAGCTCTAACCAATTGCGTCAAAGATAAAATGTTTGAACCCGCCCCCCGGGAAACAAGATCCATACACAGCATCTCCAGACTCAAATACCACACGACAGTGTGATTTGAGTCTGGCTTATTAGCCAGGCTAGATCAGTACACCATCCATTTAGCTATTTCATCAACATACTGTAGCTCAATCTCTTACAATATTTGCAAAAGGTTTTGGTTGCCTTTGTCCACGATTGGAACTCCACTATCTCAGGGGTTCTCAACGTTTTTGGCCGGGAACCCCCGGAAATGCTTTGGCAATGTCTCGGGACCCCCGCCCCGCCCCCTCCCGCCTCCCGAAATTGACTGCTACAATAACCTTAAACCATTTTGGGCGGGAACCCCTTTTGGTGTTTTAAGCATTGTTATAATTTAGCTATTGAAAAATAGCAGATCTACAAGCTCATAGCGCGCCACCGAGTGGCGCGCTACGAGCTTGTAGGTCTGCTATTTTTGAAAATAATTTGGGGACCCCCTAAAATAATTTGGCGACCCCCCGAGGGGTCGCGACCCACGGGTTGAGAACCCCTGCACTATCTGAACCCAGTAAAGGCTGAGAGATTGGAGTGGAGCTTGCTCGTTGCATTTCCTCTGCGGTGGTGAGGTTCTGCAGCTCGTGCTACCTTTTGCCTTTAGACGTTTTCCGCACTGAAAATAGCCGATCTGCTTGTACTGTAAACCCACGTGCAAACCAAGTATAACTCAGGCTTTAGCCTCCTCTGGAGTATTAGGCCAGGGGTTCTCAACCCGTGGGTCGCGACCCCTCGGGGGGTCGCCAAATAATTTTAGGGGGTCCCCAAATTATTTAAAAAAAAAAAAAAAAAAAAAAATTATTTTCACGATTTTTCAAAAATAGCAGACCTACAAGCTCGTAGCGCGCCACTCGGTGGCGCGCTATGAGCTTGTAGATCTGCTATTTTTCAATAGCTAAATTATAACAATGCTTAAAACACCAAAAGGTGTTCCCGCCCAAAATGGTTTAAGGTTATTGTCGCAGTCAATTTATATTGGGGGTCGGGAGCGGGCGGGGGTCCCGAGACATTGCCAAAGCATTTCCGGGGGTCCCCGGCCACAAACGTTGAGAACCCCTGTATTAGGCTACTGCTTTCATGTACACCCTTGTACACCCTATATAATCACCAAGAAGTTTAAGGAGTGTTATTTTATATCCAATAACGATTGATGTTATTTATAAAAAAGTAAGTAGGCCTAGCCATTTGAGACATGCTTGTAACTTGAACTGTTGTGAAAAAGGCACAGGTGGTTATGACAAAAATCTATTGATTTAAAATATATAAATACACTAAAAACCATAAAAGATGTGAATTATATCATTATAAAAGTGTTACAATGTGTGAAAGATTTCCATTTGAATAACAGCGTAGGTTATTCAAGTATGGCTCTTCATCATTTTTGAGTTCAGCCGTTATTCTAGTTGAATATCTCTGGCCTTCAGAATGATTCACAACATGCTGTGGTAACAGTGCTATAGAGTTGAACGGTTTTTCATTCCTATTCAGTAAAAGTAAGAAACGCAAAAAGTAATTCCTTTTCATCGAGACACTTTACTCTGCGTCTCCCTGTTCATTAGACTTGGCAGAGTAGTTTAACAGCCCCCCCCCCCGCCCCCAATGACGACATTTCCTCTCATTCTTCTATTGGAGGAAAGAAGAGAGGAAAGAGTCATCCACAGAACTCATGGTCACAACCAAATAACATCATTATGTTTGTGATAAACATTCCCATAGCAACATCCTCGACGGGGCTTTTCTCTGGGAAAGAGAAAGATGCATCCAATTTCAGTTGCCTAGTTAAAGGGGACTGACAAGGCCATAATCTCTCGCAAAAAAGTGGCACCACAGAAGATGGACATAATTAGTTGACACGCTTATTGAAGATGGGCCCGGTCCCAAACAAAGAGAGAACCCAGGTTTCCTTAGCTTAATTTGATCTGTCAAGAACGCAAGTTGCACGGCGTGCGTTGATGTCTCGATGTCACTGAGCACCGCTGTCTGTGTGGAGGAGAATTGGCTGCCGGCGTGTTCGCCTGTCAACTCTAATGCCTAATGGGAGCTGCTTAAAGAGCCTTCTAACAGCCTCAGTGTAAACAGTCAGTAATGACGGGTTTCCTGGCAGACTAAATAAGCCCTGTGGTGACCTAATGACCTGCAAGGTCTGGGTACCATGGATATTCTTCTGGTGTGGCAGGTATACGTAGCAGCAGACTTCAACCAGCAACCTTTCCACTGTTTGTCCTACAGTACCTGCCTGCCTGTCTTTTATTTTTTTTATTTTTTTATGTTTTTTTGTGGCTTTCGCCTTTATTTATTTATTTTTTATGAAGGGACATACAGTAGGCTGACAGGAAATGGGGAGATAGATGGGGGGAAGACATGCAGTAAAGGCCGTCTGGATCGGGAGTCGAACCCGCGGCACACTGCCAGACTGATTTACCAGCCAAGGTGCCTGGACCATTGAGCCATGGCCCAGGCCTTGGCCCAGGCCTTAACCATTTCAACCCTGGTGTTCCTATTATGGGCATGTCATTCTAGGTAAAAACGGAAAACGGAAACCGATATATATGCTCACAACGCATCACAAAACGCGGTCACGTTGTCAAATGTTGAAAAGTTTTGAAAATGTCCATCACTTTTCCATCTTTGCCATGGTCCTTCTGTTGTGATCTCACCATGATCCAATCTCTGGGACCAGCTTTCCCTATCTGTCTGTCGATCAATAAAACAAATACATGAATGCACAAATACATGCTCCACTCCCCCCTGCCTATATTTTTGAGGTGCGCTAGCCCCTCCTATATTCAGCTATAGTGTAGATTCTCGTCTTACACAAACATTAAATTCCCATTGACAATGAATGGAGAATTTATGTCATGTGTACTGTAGACGAGCAAATCGGCTATTTTCGTCCTACACAAAGATGTATTCCCATTGACAATGAATGGATGATGTACGATGATAAGAGCGCCCCTTAATTCACAGGGGTGAGATTTGTATTTATTTATTTATTCTGATGTGGGACTCTCCTAGACTCCTAGCGAGTGATGTCAAGCTGTGCATGATCTTATTTCCAGTACATAGAGCGCCAAAGTCCTGACGTCACTCGCTTAACCCCTGGTTCCAAGGGGGTCGCGGAAGTATTTCTCGATAACATTGGATCATCTTAAAATCGTCTCATATAAGAATTGTGGTCCAAAAATAAACAAACTGTCTCTGCGATATTGTCGGGGAGGCGTCTGTATCGTTTAACCCATTCAGGCCTGACGTCGAAATTTAAAAAAAAAAGTTTTCTAAATCATGACAATTTTCGGAAAGATTTGAGGCACATTTTAACGATTTTTCAAAAATAGCAGACCTACAAGTTCATAGCGCGCCACTCGGTGGCGCGCTATGAGCTTGTAGATCTGCTATTTTTCAATAGCTAAATTATAACATAATGTTTAAAACACCAAAAGGGGTTCCCGCCCAAAATGGTTAATGGTTAATGTGGTTAAACGCTAACGTGACATGGATGCGTTCCAGGTCTCAATGGATTAAGACAGTCAGTCACTCATATTTGATACAGTCTGTTTCTAGCGAAAATTGTACTAATTCGGCAGTTGATTCTTCATATATGAGTGAAACCGCTGGGATGATTTCTTTATTTTTCAAGCAGTCTTTTTATGGGGATTATAATTTATAATACAAATAAATAAATACACAAACCTCTGGATTTAGCGCTCTGTAGCGATATTGACGTAAGACTTGCTCTGTGCTCTGTTGTCTGCCAGTAGAATGTCATTTCTCAAATGAGCATGGCTTGAGTGAGTTGAAGTCACCATTCAACTCACTGGACATTTGCTTTGGAGAGTCCATAGTGCCGAGAACGGGTAGTGTCAAACTCCTGCTCCTACAATATTAACTGCAGTCTACACTAAATGGAAAGAGTTCTGGTTGGAAAACTCCAACCAAAAAAGAAAAGAAAAAATAATTCTGCAGATTCCGCAGAGCAGGAAACTAATGATTATACAACCCTCACAGCGCTGCTTATATCAAGATAGATATAATAGAAAAAGAAATACAGCTACATCTAAAAAGAAAAGAGAAATCACTATGTAAATCAAAAATGTATATAGCCTAGGCCTAGGAGGGCATTAACCAAAATGCCGAATTGTCAACGAGTCGACTATTCCCTGAAGAAGGCAACTTGTTGCCGAAACGTTGGAAAAATAAAGATTTTGATGGCATCGTGACTACGAGCTGTGCGGCCTCTCTCCTTTTTCAGTCAACGAGTCGACTATTAACACAAGGAGAAGACTTTTTTTTTTGTTAGCTTTTTGTATTTTTTTAAAAATAATTATTTTTACTCCATGTGTGCGTGTGTACATAATTCAAACTGTAGGATTAGTTATTAAGTGATTCTTTTGATTTCACTCTCAGCCATTAACAAGCGCTGTGCATCTGCCTTTGATGTGCCGAGATCCGCTGCTGCATGCTGTGTATACGTTGCACTGATTGTCTGGCAGAACTGCTCTGTCAGAAGTCAGCACGAACTATATCCGCAAAGGATCTCTCACCTCCCACCCCCCGTCAATGTGATTATGTCATCAAACCACCTCCCACCCCCGTCAATGTGATTATGTCATCAAACCACCTCCCACCCCCCGTCAATGTGATTATGTCATCAAACCACCTCCCACCCCCGTCAATGTGATTATGTCATCAAACCAGGAGTAGACTCGACTTCAACTTTTAGTGACAGCAAGTCGACTCGGAAAAATCACAAGTTGTTAATACCCTAATTTAGCCTAGCTATTGTTTTACCCCTTTTCAAAGTAGCCATGGCTTTTAGACGGTAGATAGGTTGCCAGAGAACAGTGCATTATCAGATCGGAAACAATGGATGACTGCGTAATGGAAAAGACTTTAACCACATGACCCCTAGCAAACATTTGGTGAAAATTGCCAATCTACAAGCTACATTGCAACATATTTGAAGAGATTTGGAAAAAAGGTGAGACATATTTGAATAGATTTGGAAAAAAAGGAGGGGACCAATGACCAAGTACAGACCCCTGGGGGACCCTGGTCAAAGAAGTATATACTGTAGAGCAGGGATGTCGAACTTATTTTGGGGTGGGGGCCGCATTGGACGAAATGTGACTTCATGAGGGCCAGAGCAGTGCTTGCAGTCACGGACTGCAAGCATGCTCACGCATGTTTACGTACACAGCTGTAACTTTGTTTTTCTTCCTGTTGTCCCAGTCACTGCTATAGCTACACTACAGTATATCACACAAATTATATTTATTATTAAGAATAGCTACTTACATTATTGACTTTCATTATTGGTATTATACTTGTAGCCTAGAAGACATTTGCTATGAGAGATGCTACATTCCGCACACACACACACACACACACACACACACACACACACACACACACACACACACACACACACACACACAGCTACACACACTGCTACACAGTACACACCCCCCACACACACACTCACTCACTCACTCGGCTAACACAATTCGACCACGCACTTTTCGCCTACCACACCGTCCATTTCAACCAGGTAATTATGTTTGTTGGACACACTACTTTCTGCACACGGACACGCATCACGCTCCTCACATCTACTCTGTCCATTTCAACCAGATAATTACATTTGTTTATATGTGTGTATATCCTTTATTACAAGTACAACATTGCTGTTAACTACGGTGTACATTTGTTTGCGCCGCAGATTTATTTATTTCCCCCAGATGGTCTAAAAATGAGTTTACTCATCATGATTTGACCAATTTATTACCAATCTCGTACACCATTGCTCACGAAAGTGAGATCCTTGACCCAGTTATAGCCACTGCATCTTACCTTTTAATTAAAGTAAAAGTAGTCTGAGGAACAGTTCTGTTCCGCGGACATTGTTTTGGGATATTTTGGCTGAGGTCTTTTTCTCAAGGCTCAAGTCAGTGTGGAGATTACCCGGTGGTGTTGCTGCCCCTCCCGGCTCATGGCTCTTCACAGACGGGCCGACGGCATACAGACAGCAAGCAGCCTCTCCGCTGACCGTGTCAGTGTTGCTGCAGGGGTGTGAATGAACCGTGCGGTCGCTGGTGCTGCTGACAGCCGACTCACAGCTTCTTCTGAAATACTGTATCTTTGCCTTAATTGAAAAAGACCATAGGGCATAGGCTGTATCCATTTAGCTTTTTGCTGTTTTCCAAAACAAACCAGCGCACGCTACTGTTTGCTACAAAGCGACTGGAAGTAAGAGGTTTACAGACATACGAAGTAGCCAATCATATGCTGATTAGGCCAGTTGCTGTATTATTAGCCTACCCGATCAGTGATCACCAGGGGGTAGCGACAACACACACACGCAATAGCCTTCTATAGAATGCTGCGCCCATATATTATATACATTTGAAAAATTCCCAGCATAATTTTTGGGAAGGCTACTATTTACCCTGGGTGTGCGTGTGTCTACGATGTGTAGCCATCCACTACTACATGTGAAGGGCACAATACTGGGTTTAAAAACGCAGCTGAAACATGAAGTGGAGGCTGTCAAATCCCGCAATTTCCTTCTCCCCATTTCTGCCGCAACATTTTCCTGTGCACATTTGCACCCCTAGTCTGTAAGCTTGTGTTATGAGTCTCTGCGATGCATCCTCACTCCCAACCCGTCATATTCTGACGCATGGTCGGGTACCTTTCACATCTGATGCTGATGCAGAGGATGCCCTTTCATGTACGATGAAAAGAAAAGTACCATGTTGATGACAATGGATCATAAACAATTAATTCCCACCATCTGTATGCAAATCAGACGGTGCTGAGTCGGCAGAAGCGGGCTTTGCACCGCTCGGCGCTGACACTTGCTCAGCTGTTGCCTCGCTTGGACGTGTCTGCCTTGTTTTTGAGGGGCGCTGGCCCCTCCTATATACAGGTTTAATGTTTGTCTTTCCTATAGACAAAAAAAAAAGTAAAAGTACTAATTGTGCAGAATATCCCTTTTAATGTTTTCAAATGTATAATAATCTTTGAAAATGGCAGATCTACAAGCTCACAATGCGTCGCATCGTGACGCATTGCAAGCTTGTATATCGGCTATTTTCAAATGGCCAAAATGTAGGGCTGGAGTGCTTTAATGTATGTTCTGTAACAATCAAAATCTACAACTAATATACAACAAATTGTAGTGGAGTAAAAGTACAAAATTTGCCTCTGAAATGTAGTGGAGTGGAAGAAAAAGTACTGCAACTTTGACATACCAAGTAAAGTACAAATACCTCAAAATTGTACTTAAGTACAGTACTTAAGTAAATGTACTTAGTTACTTTCCACCACTGCATATTCGTGAATATTCACATAACTGTTTTTCCTCAGGATGCAACCTGAGACCTCGTTAAAAGCACCATGCGGGGCATGCTGGAAAGACCTGCAGCTCCTACTTGGTGCCAACAACACATGTGTACACTCGGTCCTCTGGTGCCAAGTCTCTGAAGCCCCCCCCCCCCCCGACTTTTGATGCCAAGGCTCTCTGTTCAAACACATTATTTTAGCAGTCAATTAACTGCAGTTGCTTTCAGGTTCAACACACATCATCTTCAAGGCAGGCATTTCTTTTTGAGTTTTTAAATTTGAATTTGTTGGTTCGTCTGTCACCGTTTCCCTTTAATTTCATGCCAGTTTATTCCACAGCGAGCGAATCCCATGGATACACGTTCAGTTACTGACAAAACCATGTTCAATGTACACTGAATTATGTTGTTTTTCATTAAAGCGATTATGGGGCTGTGTGCAGAGGCAGCTATAGGACGCAGGGGGATTTTACTATGGCTTGTAAAGACAAACCTCCCACTTACTTGCAGTGCAGTGGATAAACACTGTACCTACCTGGTGGCATTGTGGCTGCGTTGGCTTTTGAAAACATACATTGGTAGTCAAAGTGTGCGTGTGCGTGCGTATGTGTTTCTGTGTGCTTGCGCATTCAGCTTGAAGGGAGTTCTACAGTATGACAAGTCCCCCAAGCAGCACTGTATTTTAGGCCTATATAACTGATCTGAATTCATACTATTTCTTAGTTTTTTTCCCCTTATTTCATAAAAGTTTCACTTTAGTTTATTATACAGACATACTGTGTAAGTTGATGGCATGTTGCCGTGCGCCATCGTTAATTAGCAGATAGCGAGGTGTGGGTTGGAGACTTTCAGAATAATGCAGTGTCCTTGGGGGGGGAAATCGCTCGGTCTTGAAGGACGAGGGAGGGATGGTGGACGACGACACGACTTAGGTGTTGCTGGAGGAAAAGATTACAGTAGTGCTTTTTTGACCGTTGTGATCGATGTCAAGAATTGTAGCCAAGCATGCTTAAAATCTATTTCTCTCTCTCATCATACCTAGATGACACTTTGGACCCTGAAACTTACAATTCATATACCTTTTTCCTTTGTGACTTTATGTAGAATTACGGCATGTCCAAGCTATACTTTTTTTCTTGATTGATTTCTAAAAGCATGATCAATTTAAGCAGATTGATGATGTGTATTTGAAGGTACAGCTTTTCTCAACTCTTGGAGAACATTTTACAAATGTAGCGTAAACCCCTGCAGCCAAATACATTCTATATTAATGTATTTGATTAATCAGTAAAAATGTAGTTGTCCCCTGAAGACACAGCGATGGATCATGTCAGCATGTAAGCCAAACTCTTCAAGGTGGTTGATGCTACCGTCCTGCTCATTTGTCCCTCTCTAGTGATTTGACTACCTGGGACCATCACCCTTGTTTAACCCGTTCTGACCTGAGATCAGATTCTAAAAATGTCTTCTACATCCTGACAGTTTTCTGAAAAAGCTATGTATCTATGTCAGTCGTTCTTCGATTTTTCAATAGCAGACCTACAAGCAGACCTACAAGCAGACCTACAAGCTCGTAGCGCACCACTCGGTGGCGCGCTATGAGCTTGTAGATCTGCTATTTTTCAATAGCTAAAGCATAGCATAATGCTAACACCAAAAGGGGTTCCCGCCCAAAACGGGTTAATGGCTGCAACACTCCTATTTTTAGAGGATGGCAAGGAGGAAGTTGTCACATTCACTTACACAAAATGTGTTTTAGTTTTTTTCCGCTTGTGTGCATTTCTAATTTACACGAGGGAACATTAGGAGGGACACAGACCAATTTTCACCGCTTTTAACCTTAGATATATGGGTCACCTGTCAAGGGTGCTCGAGTGTGGAACAGTGAGGGTCCTGCGAGTATCAGCAGTTCTTGGTTGCGTTGAGCACATTGCAGAGAGTAGTAAAGTGCTTCCAAATGCGTACAGTACAGAGTACAGTACAGTAGGTAATGCAGCTTCACCCTTATTGTACTGATGAAAACAGAAGCCCCTCCTATTTAAAATAAATCAGTGTGATCGATATGTCACCAGTGGAAACTGGAAAGAGCTATCGGCTTGGCTTAGTTGAGTAGAAGGCCACGTGCTACGTTATGGTGGGCTTTTTTTTACTGGGTCTGTAGACGGTAATGGTGCATAATGTTCATATTTATCTTGGCCGTCATTGATCTACTTCAGAAAGTCTTGCACAAGAGAAATGTAGTGTATCCTGGGGAATGGGGTGCGGGTGAGTAAATTACCTCTTGAGACATAAATCCCCCCCCAGCTTCCTCGGGAAGATCAAATGCATTTGTGAACTGTACATTGTAATGCCCTTCCGTGCATCTATCTTTTGACACAATTCAACCGTTGCTGTACAATTTGTCATTATATTACAGTTCCTTGTTCAACCATATGCTGTAAGACTAAATCTGGGTGATATATCAATATAACAACTATATCGTTGGGGAGTTTTCATAATATGTCTTTTCTTGTTCTTACAGGCTGCATTACAGTCAAATGTTAAAAGCAGCTGATAACTGATAAACTAGTGGTACAGTTGGGTGCCACCGATATTGTCCCTTATTATTTGACCCATTTAGGCCTGACCTCAAAATTTTAAAAAATCCTTCTAAATCCTCCAGTTTTCTGAAATAAATATTTTCACGATTTTTCAAAAATAGCAGACCTACAAGCTCATAGCGCGCCACTCGGTGGCGCGCTATGAGCTTGTAGATCTGCTATTTTTCAATAGCTAAATTATAACATAATGTTTAAAACACCAAAAGGGGTTCCCGCCCAAAATGGGTTAACTGTCCTTTTGCGCAGATCACGCAAACCTCAGCAAAAAGAAAAGGACAATATCGATGGCCTGGATAAACTACCGGTAGTGCTTAATTTGTAAATTATTAGGTGCCAGAGCCCATGAACATATTATTATGTTTCTCTCCATGAAATATAATGTATTCGCCCCAGAAAGGCCAAATAACAACATAAGGGCTATTTTATGTTTCCACATCAAATAATGCATTCATTGATCAGAGCAGCACACATTAGAATGTAGCAGTAGCTAAATATATACTCCATTTTATTGCGACCAAAGGTCGCAATTAACTATGGAATCGTGCATTTCCCCTTTCTGACATTCCATATATTGATGCAATTTCCAGCCTTTGCCTCAGCCAATTGATTGCCATGGCAACCCCACACCTGCAAATTGATTACTTAACCAGTCCACTTTTCACATTCAGTTTGCACTCTTCAGACACAGGCACACAGGCACATACACAGATCTAAAACGGGTATTGCATACTACAGAGATATTATTAGGTTCCCAAGTTGCATCATTACTCATCTTCAAACACCATGCTCCTGTTTCTAAATGCCTCTGATTGTTCTGATTGTTCTCTCTGTCTCTTACATCATGCTGCGAATTTACCATTTAATGACTAAGGTGCACGTGCATGTTTGTACTCTGTGTATTCATCAGCAATGTTGTTAATGCAGGATTTGTTGTTTGGCTTCCGGTGTATGTTAATCATCTTTACATCTTTACATACTTGTATCATTACATGACTATATTGATTTATTGGTTCATATATCGTTCCCAAGTAGGCCGGTGGCCAATGGGCACGTACAGGTCTAGTTTGAACCAATTCGGTCGAATGGCTCATATACTGACAATTTCGTCGACAAATTAAAACTAGACTATAATGTTAGAGAGGGACTACTGGAGAAGAGGTCCAGTAGAACTAAAAGCCAATGCTGAAAATACTGTAGCAGATCAGCAAACAAGCTCACAAAGCATCACGCTGCGACGCGTTGTGAGTTTGTAGATCGGCTACTTTCACCATTACGACGCCATCAAGTTCCACCAAAATCCATTGTTGTCGACTAAATCAACTGTAGATTTAGTCGACTAAAATCTTATGATATGTAGTCAACTAAAACTAAACTAGACAGACTAGACTAGACTAACTAAAATATTTCAGATGACTAATATGACTAAAACTAAATGGAATTGTATTCAAAAGACTGACTAAAACTAACGCACGTACAACCACGAAAAGCAAGCATGGGAAACCAAACAGTGATTTGTCTGCCTCTATCAACCTCGCACACACCCTCGCAACAATTAGCACTGTCCATGGTACTTTTTGAGGGGTGCAACCACTCCAAGGAACAGCAATGTCCGTGTTAACCTATGTGACTATGAGTACCAGTAGGGGCAAAAGTGGCGCTGTTGTGCCAGAAACAGAGAGAGATGGTGCTGCACTGTTGCCTGCTAATGAGAGAAAGAGAGATAGAGAGAGAGAGAGAGAGGGGAGTTGCACCACTCAGTTCACACAGGTGTGATTTTTTCCATTAGGGGTATAGGAAAACTCAAAAGTTGTATTCATAAAATAAGGAAAACACAAAAGTTGTATTCATAAAATAAGGAAAACACAAAAGTTTAATTATTTTTTTTTATTTTATTATACAGTATGTGCAATGTGCAATTTGAGGTCACAGACCACTTTCTCGAGGTAGCAGAGCGCAGGAGGCAGGTCCCGGGGCTGAGCTCTGGTCAGCTTTGGCATTAATTAAACCCTGACTGTACCTCATACTTCAAATGTTATAGTGTGTAACTGTACTGTAAGCAACAATAATCATCTCCAACATACAGTATGGACAGAAATGTTATATTGTATGTTGCCTATAACCCTACTGTGTACGTAAGACAAATTGTATCAAAATCATGTTTCACGAGAACACACGCAACTTCCCAGTTGCCTTCGCCATCAATATTACAGTTTAATTAGAATTTCCCCATAAGTCAATATCAGTCTGTTGGTCTTCCATTTGAAACCCCCTACATTCCTCAGCTTTGCACAAAGAATCAGCCTTTTTTTGTAGGGTCATGAGAAATAAAGACTGCTTTGTCTGAGGCAGCATAGCTTGGCCCTCCCTTCAAACTCTCAGTGGTGCCTATCTGATGTACTGTACATACTGTAAGGACAGTGATGGCATTCTCCATAGTCCATACTGTATACTGTATACTCCAGGTGATAGTAGCACACAGATTATGAGGATTATTGCTGATGTTGCAGAGCTAACACTTTTTTTTACAACACTTTTTATGATGGACTCAGGTTGGTGTTATCACATATTCCCAGCTATACGGCATCAGCTCAGCTAACGGTCTGTTTCTCCTCTGGCACTCGTCTATTGTAGTTATATGGTTTCCAAAAATACACACACACTCCCACCTGTGTGCATAATAAACTTTGGCAGAACTATTCGACACTTCACATACTAGATTTAGCTGTGAACAATAACATTCATCCTTTAGTTCTCTCACATTCTCTTGCACGCAAGCACGCATGCACGCACGCACGCACGCACGCACGCACGCACGCACGCACGCACGCACGCACGCACGCACACACACACAAAACTGTAGAGAAGTGCATAGCATTGTATTTGCGGTAGATGGGAAATGTTCTGCTGTGCTGGTTGTATATGGGGTCCTCTAAGAGCTGGTTGTATACATGGGGTCCTCTAAGAGCTGGTTGTATACATGGGGTCCTCTAAGAGCTGGTTGTATACATGGGGTCCTCTAAGAGCTGGTTGTATATGGGGTCCTCTAAGAGCTGGTTGTATATGGGGTCCTCTAAGAGCTGGTTGTATATGGGGTCCTCTAAGAGCTGGTTGTATATGGGGTCCTCTAAGAGCTGGTTGTATATGGGGTCCTCTGCTGTGCTGGTTGTATATGGGGTCCTCTAAGAGCTTGACCAACACACACAGGAAGCAGCTCTGTAGGCCACGTGCACGAGTACAAACACCAGTGAGAAATTTAGCTATAAAGGAAGCTGATAAGGTGGCTGGAAGATTTGTTTAAGAAGTGCAGACTATTGATATGCTTATGAATGAAGAATGTGGGTTCTTTCCTAGTTTTCTCTTCTTTTCTTTATCATTACTTATTATGTGGTGAGACTGCAGGAGTAGAGCAAAGCACAGGTGTTTTGTGTGGCAAAAATAATAATAAGACATTATACACATCCAAAACAATAGTAGAGTTAATCAAAAATTAATTTTATTTATTTATTTTAATTTGGAAATCTTTCAAAAATAATCTTTTTAATGTAAAAAGGGGGGGGGGGGGGGCTTATGTATTTATTTTCAACCCATTAAAACGGTTCCCCAACCCCATAATGGGTCCAGTCCGCCTATTGTTTGAGGAACACTGCCTTACCCAGTAGGAACTAACCTATACATAAAATCATGTTTATTATTTTGGGTGTCCCTTATGCCTATACAACACAATCGTCTGTCAGAACCAAACAAATACACACCATAAACTGTGCCATTATGCATCCAGAAGTTAACAACAGACGTACGTAGGCTGACAATTCGAGAAGGAGATAAACGTTTTTTAGACTGGATTTAATGAAAGTAGTCTGAGTTGGAGCGAATCTCAGAGGGAGCAGATTAGTAGTGGAGACTTTATTGTCAGGGTTCGCGGCTGAACCCTTGCATATTAGATACGTCAGGGATGGGCAACTTTGACAAGGGAGAGGGCCACTATATTTCCACACTCACTCCAGAGGGGCCACGTTGCATATTACTGTCGTAGCAAAAATAGCCGATCTACAAGCTCGGCTATTTTTGCTAATTGAAATCCTGAAAAGAAATTGGCCATTTTTCTGAAAAATCCTGAAAAATAACCTTTTTATTTAATTCAAATTAATTTAGTTATAGTTATGTTAACTTTATGAACTAAATCCAAACACATTGGACATACAAAAGCGGGTCATGTTTGCAACAGCTGAAATCAATAATATATCAGTATTCTGATATTAACCTGAGGGCCACATTAAGTGAAGGTGGGGGCCGCATGTGGCCCCCGGGCCGCCAGTTGCCCACCTCTGAGATACGTATAGGTATAGTTGAAAACCAAAATAATTGATAAAAGAGATTTTACAATGGATTCTGTTACTATTGGGTGTGCTAAGTGACATACTACATTTTTAGGAAAAACGAACAACCAGAAAGGCATAGTTTTCAAGATGGCGTCCACAGTGGCTAAAATGAGCTAAAATGCCTATAAACTGGTATTTAATATGTACCAGTAAGACGCCTGTGGGCGAGAAGCGACCTCGCCCTAAAGGTTGCGTGCACTGAGAACTCTAGTAACGATTGTCAGTGACAGATTGAGTGAGGTGCGGACTGTGCCGTCGCACAGGGCCTCGAGCTTTGCGAGGCCTCGCGGAGGCAGCGTCCCCCCTCCCTTTTTAATAAGCTTATAAATAATAACAATCACTTTCCATCTCCGACCTAATATCTATAGTTTTGCTTACATGTTGACATATTTCACATTTAGTAGCCTAGTAGGCCTACTCGCTGACAATGCGTGTCTGCGTCCTAAAATCTAGTTTTGCTTACATGATTATATTTCACATTAGTCTCGTTAACACCCAATGTGAATCACTTAGCTTGCTGCTCGTTTTCAGAAGAATGAATCCAAGGTTTGTCATATTATGGTTTAAAATTGGCCTAAACTTTAGCTGGTCAGTCAGTGTGTGCAGAGTGAGAAGCAGCACTGCTCTGCAGCCTCTGCTGATTAAATTGATATGACCTAGATATATCTTATGCGCAACTGACTGGCAAGATAATTAGTTATTTGGCAACACCTGTGTGAAATACCAATCGTAGGCCTATAATTTATAAAAGGCTTTCATATAGCTTAATCTTAGGCTACATTTAAATTAGTTATACTTAGTTATACAAATTGAAGGCCAAAATAAACATGAATTAATGAATTCATTAATTAATGTTCGCACAGGACCTCACATTTTTCCGATGGTTTTCAAAAACCATCGGAAACAAATTTGGCTCGCCCCAGGTCTGTTTGCAATGAAACAACTATTAAATATGTTAGTAGATGGTTGAAACCCCAAATAATTGATAGAAAGATTTTTCAATGAATTTTGTTACTATTGAGTGTGCTACATACATTTTTTTATGAAAAACAAACATCTAGAAAGGCATCGTTTTCAAGATGGCGTCCACGATGGCTGCTGGGAGCTTAAAATGCCTATGGTTTCATTGCAAACCGACCACTAGGGGACGAGCCAAATTCGTTTGCGATGGTTTTTGAAAACCTTATGCCCATACCTAACACCATGCCAAAATTCAAAAAGTAGTTACCAAGTGCATAACTGTTATGATGTTTTACATCCCAGTTTATAGGCATTTTAGCCACCGTGGACGCCATCTTGAAAATGATGCCTTTCTGGTTGTTCGTTTTTCCTAAAAAATGTTATTTAGCACACCCAATAGTAACAGGAAAAAAATCTCTTTTATCAATTATTTTGGTTTTCAACCATACCTATACGTATCTAATATGTCTGCACAGCTTTTTGAAAACCTTATATCCATACCTAACACCACGGCAAAATTCAAATTCAAAGTCCGCCCCAGCTATAAGCTTTGGAAGCTTATGGCTTTCTCTCCACTCTACTACTACATTTCAAAAACACATATTTTACTTTTGACTGTTTTTCTAGGAATTAAGGGACCCCAGGGACCCAATTCACCCAAACTCACAAGTTATACATTAGGAATTAATTTTAAAAGATTTCAAAAAGAGTGAAAATAGACAATCTACAAGCTCACAACACGTTTCATCTATTTTCACTATTTTTGTAATGTATTTTAATTTTTAAAAATTAAGCAACTAATCCCAGTATTTGACTAAGCAACTTTCACACGTTGAGTAATATTTCCCCTGTCCAGGAGTATAGTCACATCTCCACCCCTCGGTACCCTCCCACCAGAGTAATCTAGTAAGAGAGTAATCTCTTACTAGATTACTCTGCCTCCCACCATAGCCACGATGTGACAAGTGCCTGATCCCCATGTTAAAATGATACATCAGTGCCATACCGCAAGTTCCCGACTCTGCCACATCGCCAGGGTAATGGGGTGGCGAATGACAGATTGGATTCTATTATCTTATTGGGAATTCAGCGCAGCATCCATAAAAGTGTGCAGAGCAGAGCTTAATGGCGCGTGACGTTTTTTAAGAGGAAGGGAGATGAGAGGCTCTGTGAGGTCAAGGGACTGACTGGCGTCCCGATGGTTCAGGGTGCGTTTATTCCGGGGTGAGTTCTGTTACTTGTGCTTTGTTACTAGTACTGGCACTGCCTTTTTTTTTTTTTTCTATATTTTTTATCCCACGATTTTGTAACCCATTTTTCACCACTGTGTCAATTATCTAATGTGATCCTGGGCTCTACACACCCTCCGCCAACCTAGTCCCCATATATGGGGGACATGGGGAGAGCAACGGACTTGAACTCATGCTTCCTTCATGCCTGAGTGTCCAAGTTGCTCCTTTACACCTGATAGGGGGGAGTTTCCCTGGTTGGACGTAGCGCGTGGAAGGAACACGTTATTCCAACCAGTTCCTTTCCCCTCCATCAGGTGCCCTGGCTGGCCAGGGGGAGGCAGTTTAGAGACCAGGATTACTGCATGTTTTTTGTGAGGGTACCTACCCTAGGGGACACGGGGAGAACATGCAAACTCCACACAGAAAGGCCCTTTCGCCAACCCCGCCTCGGGTATGGGCACTGATGACGCGGAGGAGGAAACACGCCGCCAGCACCCACAGCGCCCCGAGCGGGAATCAAACCCAGGAACAGGGCACTGCCTTTCTAAGCTCCTCACATGTGAAGTCTTCTGATCCGTCGAGTTCAATTAAGCTATAAAGAAAAGGAACAGCTGAAAGAGTGCACTTTCACCACACTGCAAGGTGGTAATTTAATCAGAGATTTAGACATTTTGTTTGTGCCCCTGTTATTGTAGGACGAGGTTTATGAGACCAAACGAATGAAAGAAAGGAAACTACTAATAAGAACTAGTATTACTCAGCTCTTATTTTTTTTATATCCCTGGAAGACAGAGACGTGTGACTGAACAATGAGGTTGCCCGGGGGAGCAACCTTTGATTAAGCCATTTTGGGCGGGAACCCCTTTTGGTGTTTTAAACATTCTGTTATAATTTAGCTATTGAAAAATAGCAGATCTACAATAGCAGACCTTGTAGGTCTGCTATTTTTGAAAAATCGTGGAAATGACACAAATCTTTGAATATATATTCTTTCAGAGTGAACGTTTTTAACTCAAATCTTTGCTACTGGGGGGGGTCCCTGGAACATATTTTCAGATGGGGGGCGGCGGCCAATTACATATAATTTTTGGGGTCCTTGACATGAAATATTGAGAACCACTGATACAGAAACATGAGGTATTTCAGAATCAGAAAACTGTCATGATTTAGAGGACATTTTTAAAATCCAGATGTCAGGTCAAAATGGGTTAATTGGACAGATAAGAACCATTTGACAGCAACATTTATGTATTTGTTTACTCTTTTTCAATGAATAATAATGGGCCACCTACCTTCAAGATCCCCAGTCACTCATTAGTTTCGGTACGTAGCTCGCCATGGATATGAATACGGAAAGTGACTGAGGCAAACAAAAAATATATTAATCTCAGCAGTGGGCAGATGTGCACTCTATATTCTCCAGGGGGCTGAATAGTATTAGTATTTCTTCTTTCTGTAGTTGTTTTTAATGAAGACTTTGAAGTAAGTCCCTTTACAACCACATTGTCATCAGCTTTGGCATTCAGAGGATCCTGAGAAAAGAATACACGTGTTTCATGTCAACATTATTCACATACAGAAATTACCACTCAAGCATATTGCATTGTTAACCCTTTCGTTTTTACATTTTAAATAAAATCTACAATGCCGTATAGGCAGTGATGTAAATAGGTTTTCAATGTAATAGGTCCCGGGACCCGGGGGTGGTCTCTTAGAGTCCCACTTCAATGAATTCAATGACGGAGTCATATTTAGTTTTAGTTTTTTAGTTTTTAGTTTTTTACAAATTGCAGCCTATAACTAATTATATTCTAGATATATTATATTATATTATATTGTAGATCTGAAAGAAATAAACACAATTCCAAATCTGACAACTTTAATATTTGCAAAGTATTATGCAAACAACAGTGCAACGTACTGTATATGCAAACAGAACAGTATATAAATTAAATTGAAATGGCACCAAAATAAATAAAGTACATACTTGTGTATAAATAAACTGTATGGTGCATTTATGCACAGCTCAATTAAAGTCTCTCATTGTCATTAGACGGTACCAGTACCCCCTTCGTTCCGGCGCAATGGCCGTTTTTAGCCAAAAAGTGAAGATCTACAATCCTGGAAAAACACTTTTCAGCACCGGGGGGCTTCCGCAGGGGTCCCCGCGATAGTCCGCAGGGGGGGGGGGGGGGGGGGGGGGGGTCTGTGGAGGTCCACTGGTACACTCAGACTCAGATGTGTCTGAGCCTCTGGCTGTTGATGTTGGCTAGTGGCTGGCTCTTCTCTCATGAGGATGAGCACCAGGTGTTTCTCCGGCAGTTCCTATACGGCATTTCCTAGCATTGGGGCATTTCCGTCTTCGACCGCCAAGAGTGTTGAGTCTCAGCTTGAATGCCGGTGGGGCTGGCTCTCCTATGTTGTTCTTCGATTTTTCAAAAATAGCAGACCTACAAGCCCGTAGCGCGCCACTCGGTGGCGCGCTACGAGCTTGTAGATCTGCTATTTTTCAATAGCTAAAGCATAACATAATGCTAACAGCAAAAGGGGTTCCCGCCCAAAATGGGTTAATGTTATCTTCCATGGTTGGGTTTAGGAGTTTAGGAATCAAGTTTTGGACTGAGGGCAGTCAAGACTTAAGTTCCTATTTCACGGTAAGAAAGGACCACTAATGTGGACAATCTTCTGCCGTCGTCTGAAAACCCACCTCTTCAGACTCCATCTTAGCCCGTAGCACTTGCCCTAGCCTCAGCGACCTTACAGGCATATGCAAAGGCTAAACTTAAGTAACTTTGATAGCATTTTATTAGGGCTGTGAATCTTTGGGTGTCCCACGATTCGATTCGATTCCGATTCTTGGGGTCACGATTCGATTCAAAATCGAATTTTAAATTCAAAAGCATTTTTTTTCCAGATTCAAAAAATGTTTCTATTCAAAATGATTCTCGATTCAATACATAGGATTTCATCACAATCTACTCCAGTCTTGAACTGAAGTGACTACAATAACTTGAAAATGACTGAAGACATGATGTTTACTGTGATTAGGGTAAGCTTACATTTCATATCACAGACACCATGTAGTGAAAACTCCTGTAACTGTAACCAGAAAAAGAAAGAAAGAAAATCGATTTTTGGAAATTATGAATCGATTTTGAATCGTTCTTAACGGAATCGCGATTTTAATTCGAATCGATTTTTGTTTGACACCCCTACATTTTATGTAGACATAGCACTCTATAGTGTATACGTATAGTTTCATTATATAGATATTCCAGTGTTAGATTCTTAGCTTACGTATTATTCATGATGACTACTATTTTGATGTATTTGATGTACTGTATTACCATGTTTTTGTTCTTGCTGACTGTAAATCGCTGTGGATTAAGAGCGTCATGCCAAATACCAAAATTGTAAATTGTGGCCAAGACTAGACAATTTACAATGTTGGTATTTGGCTAGTCGGAGTCGAACTAAGGTACCCTTAGTCGGATATCTTAGTGGCCACAGGGGTCTCTTGGTAGAGACTCCTTATTTGGGCTGCGGAAGACAGTCGCTTTCGTTGAACCATGTCTGGACTGTGTAACAGCTACGTCGGCTGCTCTTTAGGGTTAGAAAGATTAGAAAGATATGTCAAATTTTCACCGTGAAGGTGAATTATATCCCGACAATGACCACCTAGCCAGATATTATCCCGCTTATTACATGGCTACCTACTGTAACATACCGGTAAATTGATAAATTGACTCAAAACACAATAAAAAAAAGTATTCCATAAGTGTAGCGCTGGCTGCGTCTTCATTTAAATTGCATTGAATTGAGAGAGGATAGTTGTTTAGAGTTAACACTAGAGAAAGTAGGAATGCTAAAAGTTTAAAACACCAAAGTACCGAAACTATGTCATTCATTAGTAAACAATATCCTGAAATGGTAGGCCTACTTATCATTGGTATTCACATACTCACCTTTTTATCATCATCTAGCTGACCATCTAATTGCACAAAATAATTTGATCACTTTGGAAATTAACTATAACATCTGTGAGTTGGACATACTGCACTGATGAAGACAGCAAGTTAGCATAACGATTGATGAAGAATTTTCGCCGTGGCGACTTGGTAAACTGGCGACAGTGGCGAGTTCTCCGGTATCCCTGGAGCACTGTCGGAAAACAAGGAAGTGAGTTGATCAAATAGAATCCATTTTCGGGTACTGCTTTGTCTATTTTTCGCTCAAATTGAGAGCAATGTTTAGCCATAAATGCTGTGTGTGTGTGTGTGTGTGTGTGTGTGTGTGTGTGTGTGTGTGTGTGTGTGTGTGTGTGTGTGTGTGTGTGTGTGTGTGTGTGTGTGTGTGTGTGTGTGTGTGTGTGTGTGTGTGTGTGTGTGTGTGTGTGTGTGTGTGTGTGTGTGTGTGTGTGTGTGTGTGTACATGGCTGTCATGTTGGAAACGACAGTAAATCAGCGTGGTGCAGCAGGTGCTCAGAGGGTTTGATTAGGCAGCGGTCTGTTATGAAGAAATACCACCCCGTTGAATTCAGTGATTGACCAATCAGAATCAAGCATTCAACCAAGCCATGATGTAATAAATAATTTAAACACATGCCACACACACAGGTACCTGATAATAGCAATTTCTATTGTATTGTATCTTTACAGCTGTTTCTATTGTTATTTATTGCTATTACTTTAGCTATTTTTCTTGTTTCTGCAAAGGCTAGAATTTGAACTATCTTGAATTATCTTGAATCTTATGAATGACAGCAGCATCAACGTTCATCATTTGTCAATTAAAGTGAACTGGCCACAGTGAATAAAGTTCTGTAATATGGAGGACGGATGACTGCTCATCAAAGTCATTTTAAAGTAGCTTTCAAAGACAAATTGGGCTGAACTGTATGTCCCCAGTTATGTGGCCTTATCATTATAGATACTACTACTATACTATACTATACTAGGCCTCTTGCTGCAAGAGAGAAAATATGTTTATACATTTTGAATTGCATCCCAAGCCCTATAAAATGAAAAGAGAAAAAAAACGGCAAATCTTCATAAACTCCAAACACCAAACAGATTGATTTGGGAAGATATTCTTAAAAAAATCTCATGGTATGCATCTTTCCAAAAAGCCACCCATTCACTTCATTAGCTAGTGATACCGCCTCCCCCCCAGGCTCCCGGCATCATGAGTTAGAGCCGTCATCTTCCAACTCTTCCAAATATATCATACGCCTCTGTATTATTAACCCATTTAGGCCCGACGGCGAAGTAAAAAAAAAAGGTTTCTAAATCATGACAATTTTCTGAAAGATTTGAGGAACATTTTAACGATTTTTCAAAAAATAGCAGACCTACAAGCTCGTAGCGCGCCACTCGGTGGCGTGCTATGAGCTTGTAGATCTGCTATTTTTCAATAGCTAAATTATAACACAAAAAGGGGTTCCCGCCCAGAATGGCTTAAGTTATTAGGAGCAATAAAGAATTAATGTGTTCTCTTTGCCACACAGAGCCCTGTTGCAAAAACAATTTAATCTTTCTAATAAGCTGAGAAATGGCAAAAGCAGTATAAAAGAAACGGCCTCAGTGGGTTAGAATGTGGAAGAGATAAAACGGCAAAAGGGGGGGGGGGGGGGGGGGGTCTAGCCAAAGATACAGTATAGACAGTTGGTTGGGTTGAGTGTTGAGCTTGGATAGCATGTGTACTTTTGCTACTCAGACCCCGTTGTACCACTCCAGTGTATTTTCCCTCCCACTGAATAAGCCAAGCATTACCTTTAAAGGGTCCACAGGGATGTATGACATCACGTTCTTTTGCAAAGTAACTGGGAAGGAAAAAAAATATGGTTTAATGTGGGAATCATTTCATGGTGTTACATTATTCCGGACATGTAGGCCAGCAAGCAATGAAACAGTTCATTCTTTTATAGCTCCTTCTGGCACAGCTGTGTCGTCACAGCACTTTGTTGGGGCTCTTTAGTTTAGTAACGAGAGTTTAAAGAAAAGCCTGGGGGATTTGCTCTCGAGTTCATTAGAATGTTTGACACCCAAACAAAGGTGGTGTTTGTTGTTGTTGTTGTTGGGATTGTATGAAATGTCTTCATGGCTTGAATTTATGTTGCATAAGTCATCACAAAGAGACCATGCTCTCTCTAGTGATTATGATTTCATCAAGGACCCCCAATTTCATTGCGCTGGACCCCATGGAGCCCCATTGGACCCATGGACCCACATCTACACTATAAAATCATTAGTTTTAAAGCTGCTATAAGCAATAATATGTCAACATTTTAATGACCTTTTTATTTTTATTTTTTTTGGTATTCAGACAGCCAGCAATGGGTAGAACGCTCCCAACACATTTTTAGTCTCTGTGACTAGTGGCCGCAATCTGCATTCAAATATTTTCCAAGAAGCTTTGTCATTGGTCGATTTGCCTGTCCGCTTCCTGATTGGTTAGTCATTGCGACCGGGTTTTTTTCGACCAATGACAAAGCTTCTAGGAACATCTTTGAATGCAGATTGCGTGTGTCACAGAGACAAACATTTTTTGGGGAGCGTTCTACCTATTGCTGGCTGTCTGAATACCAAAAAAATAAAAAGGTAATTAAAATGTTGAGATATTATTGCTTATAGCAGCTTTAAAGTGTTGGGCGGCAGTAGCTCAGGGATCCCGGGGTTGGTGTCGCAGAGTCCTTGAGCAAGACTCTGAACCCCTAATTGCTCCCGGTGTGCAGCTTGATGCCTTGCATGGTTTCCTCCGCCATCGGTGTATGAAGTGTGCTCGTGAATGGGTGAATGTATTTATGCACAATCTATGTAAAGCAGGCGCTATATAAATGCACCATTTTAGTGTTAATGTAATCACGAGTGTACAAATGGAACCGGACCGGGTCAGTTTGGTTCCTATATAACTATCAGTGATTCTTTTTTTTTTTTGCTTTGGACCTCCTTGAAGCCCCTCAACGCCCCCTGGGGGGTCCCCGTTCCCCACTTTGAGAACCAAAGTGCTAAAAAAAGAGGGACTCTTTATTTGAGTGAGAATGCGATTACAAAAGAGGCCTTAGAGCTGCAACACTAAAGCACGCTCTCAATGACTCAGTGATGCAATTGTGTAACGGTGTGAAAAGGTACAGCCGTGGATGTTAAATTTGAACCAAGCCTACGTGGAGGTATTTTCAGAATCATCAGAGCACGCTGCAGCATCTTAAACGTACTGTAAAAGAGCTATTCCGAGAGCTTCCAGCACCTCGATTCCACCAAACTCGCTTGTGATTGTGCTTTCATTTCCAGCATCAAAGACACACCTCCTTTTCTGTTCCCCTACAGTAAATTTAATTTGCTTGGAAGTGATGTAATACATAGTAATAATAACCTGAACTACAGTATGTTGAACTTTGACAGTCTTCAGTATTTAAATGAGGCCATGAACAAAGGAATAGCAGATCTACTGTATAATGCCTAATTCATAAATATTTTTTTGGATTTGTTGATATTGGGTCCAAGCCAGTGATGAAACAACGGCTGAAACACAATTTTGAACTTTTGGCAGCAGAAGGACATGCGGCGTGCCAACTTTCTCTGCCCCTAAGCCTTGGACAATTCATGTACACTATATAGCCACACACTGCAGTGTAATTAAACAACATTCTACATTCATAATGATGAAGACATTGTACAGTAACACATTTTAAAGTGTTAATTTAGATTGTGAGAGTGTAAAAAGGGATCTGAAAAAGGGATCAGAACAGCGCTGCTAGGATCCTGATGAGAGTGCGTAAATACGAGCACATCACACCCATCCTCCGCTCACTCCACTGGCTCCCCATCTCATTCCGGACTGAATATAAGATTTCCCTGCTAACCCACCAGTGCATCCACGGCAACGCCCCCCCCCTTACCCCCCCCCTTACCTCAAGGAACCCTTCAATCCTCAACCCGCTCCCTCCGCTCCTCTAACACCAACCTCCTCAAACCCATAAAGACTAACCTACGCACCATGGGTGACCGCCGGGCTTTCTGCTCCGTCGCCCCCGAACTGTGGAACGCTCTGCCCGCCCACCTGAGAGCCCCACAGTCGGTCGACACTTTTAAGAGAGGACTAAAGACTTTCCTTTTTACCAAAGCATTTTTATAGCCTTGCCCTTATGTTCTAAATGTTCCTGTTCTATTAGATGTTTTTAATGGTGTGTTGTTTCTTTTGCTTTTATTCATTTGCTGTCGCACTTTGAGATTCTGACGAATATAAAGTGCGTTATAAATCAAATCCATTATTATTATTATTATTAAGGATAAATGAACAGGATCAGGATCTGGCTATTTTTTTTAATTATTATTATTATTATTTTTTACAGTTTTCAACAACCAATAGAACACAATGGGAGTTCACAGGGTACATTCATCCTCATCAAAGTGTTGTGTTATGTATTAAGTATGCCATGCTTGATAATGCTTTGCATTCATTAGCGCTCGCTGATCCCCAGCAGCCCTCCTAGCCCTCGGGTTAAAAAAATGCAACTTGGATTTGTGTGTCCTTCCTTGGATTTTCATGCATTGCATCTTGTTAGCACCAACCATCATACACACAGTAAAATCCTCACTGTTAATTGAACTGTGAGGGTGTACTAATGTTTGTGGTTACATTTGTAAGACTCTCAATATTCCACAATACGGTGCAATACACAGCATAATAGGAGAAGCTAACAGCGCAGCAGAAATAGCTTTGCAATTGAATGGTAAATGGTGCATTTATATAGCGCCTTTATCCAAGGCGCTTTACATAGATTGTGCATTACATTCACCCATTCACACACACATTCATACACCGATGGCAGCGGAAACCATGCAAGGCACCAACCAGCACATCAGGAGCAATTAGGGGTTCAGTGTCTTGCTCAAGGACACTTCGACACTAACGGTTGCGGTTACCATCCAGCCACTCTACCCCTGAGCCACCGCCGCCCCAATTGTTTTTGATAGTTTACAACCGACACAGTTGTCATATTCACGCCCATTGCCCGCATTGTGTCAGCAGCACTTGCGCCCATCTATGTGCCAAGGGTGTGTTGGTCTTAAAAGGAGGTGTGGGCAGACGCATCGTTGGCATATTGCTATCTTAGGTGGAATGGAGGAAAAAAAAGTCATAAATTGTTTTGCCTTAAACGAGCTCTGACCTGGTCTATAGTCTGGGACAGTCACCCAGTGCAGTATTTACCTGCTGTTCAAAGAGCACATATATATGCATTAGATAATAGATTAACCTACAGTGTATGGCCTGCCTGGTGGCTTTCCAAGGCGCACACACACAGCTTGCAATCAAAATCCATCCAAATTCAACAAAGCACTCATTTAAACTGGTACAGTAGATGACAATATTGCTTAGAGACTGAGCATTGAGGTCAAAAAAATAATTAATGATCCATGCCAGATTATTATCCATATATTGCATTGGCACCAGCCAATTTTGCCATGCTGGGAGGCCCCCAGGAACGTAAATCGTTTTTGTGCTCAGAAACGGCAGATAAACAATTTTTCAAGCACTGACTTTTCATTATTTCTATTAATATGAATATGACTGATAAGAAATAAGTAAAAGTTTATAAAAGTAGCCACTTCTGTGCATCTTTACATGGAGACGAGAGCGGTTTTCTAAAGTAAAATGCACTTAGAAAATGTGTTCAAAATACCACTCATCATGTAAGAATGTTGTAAATCTCTCTGCCCTTAAAGCAGTAACCGTTCCTCCTATCCATTTTGGGGCTCCGGTGCACAGCGTCTCTGTCATGCTTTAAAAGGTGGTTTGAATAAACAACCTTACTGAGAATGAGCATGTGATTATTATAAAACAGTTTGACTCCTTAAAACGCGATTGTTTTATTACCTTTAGAGCATACGCTGAAGTATTTGCAGCTTTCATCCGACGAAAAATGGTCCGTCGGCATGTTTTGATCATCAGTACCTGCAGTGGCCATTGCAATGCGCTACAGGATCCGCCTCCATGAGGCATTGTAGTCCAAACAAACCCCCCGTCCACTTACATTGAGCTCAATTTCCCAGAAGCCCTAGCAGCCCAGATGATGACTTGATTTCCGGTTTTCGTCATCATAACGCGACGGTCTCGTCATCAGGTCCCGGATAAATCCGCCGTTTCTTTTTAATTATTTTAAACGCGCGGTGGAACACTGGATTAAACAATTAGCGGCCGTCAGACTGTTAAGTTGATATGTCAATATATCACAGATGTGTCTTGGACATACATGAGGAGACGTTAGAGGACAAAGTGTGATTCTGACCAGCAGGTGGTAAACCTCTCGTTTCCACTTGATGTTTCACGGACTAGACTGTTCAACACAATCTTGGAGAAGGCGAGAAGATGCCTGAACAGTGGAGAAATAGTATACTGGTACCGATTTCCAAGAACAAGGGGGATCTACACAGTTGTAGTAACTACAGAGGCATACTGTAAGCATGAAACAATAGGATAGTAGTAGTGGAAGCTAGGCTAAGAGGAGGGATGACAAAATGGCGTGCATCAGTATGGGTTTATGCCAAGGAATAGCACTTACAGATGCGCTGTGCAGGAGCACCTAACTCTTAAAGGGAATGAAAGATGATCTATCTAATAATTTAGCGATCGCTTGCCCGCTGTCTATTTTGCTCGGTCGCTGTCTGTCTGTCCGCTGTCTTTCAGTCAGTCAGAATACTTCCTTGTAGACGTGCTGCGGCGCGACAGCTTGGCTGACAACACTGCAGAGCTCAAGAACCTGATGTTGGATAGGAATTTGTGGAGGGCAGCGATCCAGGAATCCCGAGTTGGTGTTGGCTAGACCTCACTCTCGCAGCAACTAGAATGCATGTTGGGACGGCTTCCGGGTCACCAGTGAAATGCATGTTGGGACGGACAGTCGGACACAGATTAATACTGGGACACACTTTTCCGTATAAATTGAGTTGTTTCGCCCGTTGTCTATTTTGCTCGCAAAATAGACAGCGGGCGAGCGATCGCTAAATTATTAGATAGAATACCCACACTGAACATTTGCTGTTCATATATTCAGAACGGGTAAGGACTAGTTTGTATAATTTATTTGATACCAAATACACACTCATGACTAATTTATAGATTAAATACAAATTGGCATTGGACACTCCCCCAAGGAGTGACCATGTGCTTACCTTGCACCATAGATGGTCTAATTACGGCCCTCAGAGTTAGTTCTTAACGCTGAGGATTTGACACGATGCATTCAAGTCCCTTAGAGCCTGCATTTGGAGTTGTATTTTTGTCTTAGTCGTCAAAAAAAATGAGTCGAGCAGAGATCGCTTGCTTGCAATGGAGAGATTGTGCAATGGTCAGTGGGTGTAGCTCAAATAGGTCTGATATATTTTGGCCTTAAAATAAATTATACATTTCATGACGGGACTCGTGTTCTCATGGATGCTGGACTCCTGCTGTATTTATTGAGCGAGAGAGAGAGAGACATATCACTATCCCTCGCTTGCCTCTGTGATTCATTGCTAACGTCGGCCCTCTGCTTTCTGTTCCAAAGAGGCTTGTTTGGTTTTTTTCTGGTCCCCCTGGTGTTTGTCTTTCTGAAGTGATGGACTGCCAGCCTTGGCTAAGTCTGCACCAGCCCTGGGCACCACATGACACACACAGCTGCCAGGCGAGATCCCGAGATCCGGGAGTATTGAAGCTGTGCTCACTAACAACTTAGAAGACTGTCTCTCTCTCTGTGTGTGTGTGTGTGTGTGTGTGTGTGTGTGTGTGTGTGTGTGTGTGTGTGTGTGTGTGTGTGTGTGTGTGTGTGTGTGTGTGTGTGTGTGTGTGTGTGTGTGTGTGTGTGTGTGTGTGTGTGTGTGTGTGTGTGTGTGTGTGTGTGTGTGTGTGTGTGTGTGTGTGTGTGTGCGAGAACATTGTGATGCTATCACCTAGAGCGGTCAGCCAGCTTGGCGAATGTGCAGTATGTTCTAACTTCTCCTGCAGCAGGTTTCCTATCTGGATGTGATATAGTGTCAAAACAAATGTCAGGATTTACGAGAGATGCATGCCTCGCATGTTCAGAGTCAAAAGTTTATGCAAGTCAATGAACGAGTTCATATTGCTGCCGATGTGGTGACGATGACCACGACTCTGAGGTGACGCGGGGTCGTTTGCGAGAGCTGCACTCAGTGTACGTAGTGTACGTGACTAATCTCTCATGGAGCATAGAAGAGTGAAGGAGCACTGCTATGTAATTCGGGGGATTTTTTTCTTTTTTGCTATTCATTCCCACTCTCGTCTGTCTGTCTGTCTGTCTGTCTGTCTGTCTGTCTGTCTGTCTGTCTGTCTGTCTGTCTGTCTGTCTGTCTGTCTGTCTGTCTGTCTCTCTCTCTACCTCTCTCTCTCTACCTCTCTCTACCTCTCCCTTCCTCTCTCTCTCTCTCTCTACCTCTCTCTTCCTTTGGCTTCATGCACTACAGTGCTCCCACCAGATCGGTGCCTAAGCTAAAGGGACACGGTGCTATATGTAAATCAATTTGGAGCGCAGTCGTGTGTGGAAATAGAATTAGAGCTGTCGACTATAGAGCCAGGCCCCTCTCCCTCTCTCATACTGTAATATTCTGCACTTTCTCACTTATACCAGCAATGCCGTATAAGTAGTGTTTGTGTGTAGGGGTGCGTGCACTGTAAATGCATATTCTGTGTGTGTGTGTGTGTGTGTGTGTGTGTGTGTGTGTGTGTGTGGCTCTGTGTGTGTGTGTGTGTGGCTCTGTGTGTGTGTGTGGCTCTGTGTGTGTGTGTGTGGCTCTGTGTGTGTGTGGCTGTGTGTGCTTGTGGCTGTGTGTGTGTGTGTGTGTGTGTGTGTGTGCTTGTGTATCTGTGTGTGTGTGTGTGTGCTTGTGTATCTGTGTGTGCTTGTGTCTCTGTGTGTGTGCTTGTGTCTGTGTGTGTGCTTGTGTGTGTGTGTGCTTGTGTGTGTGTGTGTGTGTGTGTGTGTGTGTGTGTGTGTGTGTGTGTGTGTGTGTGTGTGTGTGTGTGTGTGTGTGTGTGTGTGTGTGTGTGTGTGTGTGTGTGTGTGTGTGTGTGTGTGTGTGTGTGTGTGTGTGTGTGTGTGTGTGTGTGTGTGTGCGCTTGTGTCTCTGTGTGTGTGTGTGTGTGTGTGCTTGTGTCTCTGTGTGTGTGTGTGCTTGTGTCTCTGTGTGTGCTTGTGTGTGTGTGCTTGTGTCTCTGTGTGTGTGTGTGTGTGCTTGTGTCTGTGTGCATGTTTGTGTGAAATGAAATCACCTAAGTGAAGGATTTCTTCTTCTTCTCTTCTAAAGGAGCATGGAGAATGCAAGGAGAGGCACTGGATTACTCTCAAATGGTTTCATGCTCGGGGGGAGCTGGGTCATGGTGACTTATTACACAAAAGCATAGAATCACGTGCTTCCAAACGAGGCCCAGCTTCTTTCAATTTACATGGACTGTTGGGTTCTCTGTGCGGCATCATGGGACAGAGTTGATGTCCATGTCACTCATGCATGTTGTGAACGTGATGTCAGAAGTCGTCTATACCCTCTGGCTATGGAGACAGTAAGGAGTCGTGGAAGAAGTACTAAAAGTATAGAGCGTCGCAGTCCCGCCCCCGTGCATGACGACGCCAGGCCCAGGAAATGATTCCCAATGCATTTTTCCCATAGACATTTCAAAAAGTATTTATTTAAAGACGGTTACGCTGCGGACAAAGCCAACTCGAGTCGTGACAACTCATGACAACAAACACAATATTTTGCACCAAACAAATAATTACAAAGAAGAAAAACAACAAAAAAAGTGTTGTAACCTGCCGTTTTTTTCTTCTTTGTTTGTTCGGCCCAAAAAATTGTGTTTGTTGTCATGATTTGTCACGACAAGAGTTGGCTTTGTCCGCGGCGTAAACGTCTTTAAATAAATACTTTCTGAAAAGTCTATGAGGAAAATGAACGGAGAATCATTTCCTGGGCCCTGGTAGGGGGCGGGACTGCGATGCTTTATTCTATTGGCATGGAACTGTAAAAAAAAACTGTGTGCGTGCGTGCGTGCAGTCAGTGCATGCATTTTTTTTGACGACTGGGTGAATGACCGAGTAACCTTATCTCAGCCATCATTACTTTTGTTGTAGAAATACTATTTGGAATGCAAATTTGTTTTTAATTTAGTCAAAACCACATTCCAGTTTCACTGGCTCCTTAATTAAAGTATGTGTTAAAGTTTGACAATATTCATATAAATCTTGATGAGCAGAGTTGGTGTAGGAGGTTTTCACATCATTAAGAAAAACAGCATTTTCTGTCTCCCCGAGGCGCTGCTAAAGAGATCCTCATTTATCACTATTAACCTGTGCAGCTATCACTGAATGGCTAATTAGAGGTTAGCCTGTTTATTGAAATGCAACACATGCTGTGGAAGCCAGAATCAATGGTTATTGATTCAAGCAATTTGTAGTAGAAAATTTGCCTAACAAAACGATTGAATATTTGTGAGGCTATTGCGCCTTCTGTTTGTCAGCTTCTACAAGCAGAGATGTAGGTAGGTTGGTTTCATTCATAAACAGTGGGCCATGCACCATTTGGCTCACGGGCGGCTGTGGCTCAGGAGGTAGAGCAGGTCGTCCAATGATCCCTGGGTCAGCGGTTCGAATCCCGGCTCCTCCTGTCCACATGTCGAAGTGTCCTTGGGCAAGACACTGAACCCTACACTGCCTCCGATGAGTTGGTCGGTGTGAGCTTGCCACCATTGGTGTGTGAATGTGGGAAGTGAGGACGCTGGCGTCGACTGTTCGCCGCTT
The DNA here is from genome assembly GCF_951216825.1 of Electrona antarctica. Classification (NCBI taxonomy): domain Eukaryota; kingdom Metazoa; phylum Chordata; class Actinopteri; order Myctophiformes; family Myctophidae; genus Electrona; species Electrona antarctica. Next base: position 48,375,052 of record NC_136791.1, read on the forward strand.
CACCTCCCAATGTATGAATGAATGAACCATTGTAAAGCGCTTTGAGCACTTGGAAAAGCGCTATAAAAATGCAATTCATTCATTATTATTATTTCAAGAACGTACCAGAAATATGTCAGAGCACCATTTTTCGTCAGGGTGTCTGCTATGAGATCAAAGTCTATGAAACGGCTTTGAAGTCACCCTCCCTCTAAATGGCATTTGGGTGACACACTCTCTCTCTCTCTCTCTCTCTCTCTCTCTCTGAGAGACACACTGTTGCCTGACACAATTTCAAATGCTTCTGTCATACAACTGTACAATGGAAGCGCTGAAACGGTTCAAGCGTATGTGCCCCCCCCCCCCCCCCTTTCCATATTGTCTTTGCAGTCACGTAAAACATTCAAACTGTAAATCAAATTAGTCCAAACATTGCTGCTCAGCAGAAATGGAAAATATATTTTTATATTTAATTTTCATGAACTGAAATGACAAATGATGGCAAAATTCCTTTTGTACCGCTTTCAGGGGGAGTAATTTAAGACTGTATAGCATCAGAAGATTATAGAATACTGTAGATGTCTGGTTGAGAGACTATAGGTGACAATCTAAACAAAAAGACGATGATCATGTTAGTGGCCTATAGCCTGGGTTCCAGCCTGATTTGCTGCGTTCTGTGGATGTGTATTGTCACTTCGCTACTCAGTCTGGCCAGCAGGTACAGTAGCAGACTCTTATTTCATAACGTCACCTGTTACATAGCCACGTTGTTGCTGATACGTCATCACCAGCCAGCGCCACTCTATCCATGCTTCTCACTGTTGAACAATAGCGCCAGTTCGACAGTAAAAAACTGAGTCGTGCAACTCCCCTCTTTCCTCCCTCCCTGCCCAAACCCCCCCCCCCCCCCCTCTCTCTCTCTCATTAGCAGGCAACAGTGCAGCACTATCTCTCTGTCTCTGTTTCTGGCACAACAGCGCCACTTTTGCCCCTACTGGTACTCATAGTCACATAGCAACACACATAGTCACATACCTAGGTTAACACGGACAAGTCACATACCGAGGTTAACACGGACATTGCTGTTCCTTGGAGTGGTTGCACCACTCAAAAACCTACGGTAAAAAGTAAACATTAATTTGATTCAGTAGTCTGACGGCTGTGTGGGGTGAGTTCAGTGAATGATAAGGGGACGTCGTTGCAGGTCAACAGCAGTAGCTAGCTGCGCAGTGCACATTGATACGACGTCAAACTGGTGTTTTCTTTCCCCCAACCCGCACAGAACCCTTTCCAGACTGAGTAGCAGCGAAGTGACAATACAAATCCACGGAACACAGCGATTGAGGCTGGAACCCAGGCTACTGGTCGCCTGGGAACGGGAAGGTTCCCGGTTCCTTGAGCAATACAATGTTTAGTTGCTCTCTCGGGCTCTGTTCATGAGCTGCCAGCTGCTGTTAAAAATGAGCTGAAATGAAAAATCTGTTTTCACACTTTCAGAGTATATCCGTGGTCGTGATGGGGACATTGTTAACTATACATGCGATATTTTATTGGCCTTTTTTATCAAGAAGCAAAGTACAAAAAGATAATTGTTGCTGCTGGTGACTCCATTCCATTCCTGCCATTACCAATGCCATCAATGGAAACATTGCGACAAGAAAGTGATAGATATAGAACCCAAGAAATTACAACATATTGACATACTGTAATATAGGTTATATAATTAATGGTACTGTAGAAGGACTCTTAATAAAAAATAGCTGTGTGTGTGTGTGTGTGTGTGTGTGTGTGTGTGTGTGTGTGTGTGTGTGTGTGTGTGTGTGTGTGTGTGTGTGTGTGTGTGTGTGTGTGTGTGTGTGTGTGTGTGTGTGTGTGTGTGAGAGCACACCGAGGGAGTGGGAGGGAGAGAGAAAGTTGAGCAATCAATTATCATGAAACATCTCTCCTACTCCACATGAGTAGTGATTAGTTAGTGATTTAGTTCTTGACTTGTTTTATTGACTTTATTGTTGTTAAAGCACGTTGTGACTGTAATTGTCTGTGAAAGGTGCTCTATAAATAAACTGTTCTTACTTACTTACATGAGCATTTCACTCCTGCTTCTGTACTGTATTAATACTCTGATAATGTTCAAGATAGCATGGAACTGGAAGCCCTTTTTAATCCATTTCAAGGTTTCAGGATCCTCCAGCAGAATATTAGCCCTCAGGTTATGCAATGCCACACATTGTCTAACTCATTAACTGTCCAGTTCCCCTAGAACACTCTAGAGCCCTTGCTAGAGTTTTTGAGCACTTATATTTCAATAATATTTTATTCTATGATTATATAAGCACCAAATATCTCAAAAGATCGCTAACCCTGGGGGAAAAAGTGTGTTACCGCGATGTTCTGTTATACAATACAATCAAACAAAACTGGCGTGGATTTGTTTTGATCACGTTCTGTCCGTTTGTTCTATGAACCGGAAGCTATAGATTCACTCACAGGTCACGGAAGAGTGCCCTCTATCTTAAACACTGAAAACACCAAATGACGTCTACTGTACACATCAATGGCAGTCAAGAGCTATTAAAATAACTGCATTTATTGCCACCAGTTGCCCTTTTTCATGACATTACCATATTGATTGATTGACTGTATTTATTTATTTGTATTAATACTGTATTGAACTGAGTTTTTGACTCTACATTACTAATCCATGTGTGGATCAGGTGCTGTTCGACAGATTTGAGAGAAGAGTTATGTTGTAACCTTGTGTCTGGTATTTATCTATTTTTCTATCGGCTGCAGGGGAATGTCAGAAAAGCCAGGGTAAGCTGTAGTCCACACGTACCACATGTAGTACACACATTATACACTACCTACTAATACACAGGGAACCTTTGCCAAGGAGTTGATTGCAGCCAGATTCCATAATGTCAAGCCAGTGGCCTCAAAACATTATGGCACAGCAACAAGGGTCACTGCAATAAGCCAGCTTTAAACAGCTACCCCAAAGACCAACTTTGTAGAATGTTCTTGGTATTAGCATTTGCATGACAAAAAATCCGGTCTGAAGTCCACACACGACCTCTAGGGCAGGAATCTTAATTTGCAATCTGTTCAATGTAAGGGAGCAGCGGATGCCGACTTTATTTCCGTTTGAGGCAGTTGAAATGGAAAAATCTGAGTTGCATTAACCAATAGAGCCTATTTTATACATGGCTTATTTGAAAATAGCAGATCTACAAGCTCACAACGCATCACATCATAATGCGTTGCGTGAGCTTATAGATCAGATTTGTTATTATTGGTTTTTTTTTGACATCTTGAGAAATTCTGAAAAACTTTGACATTTTCTGATACAAACAGGGGTGCCAGGGTTAATGTAGCTAAAGCTTATAGCAGTAAGAACTAAAGTCTGTATCTTTGCCAGACAGCCAGGCCATGCCAGGAAACCCTAGATATAAACTAGTATAGTCAGATAAGTCATAATAAGTAGGGCTGAGCCGAATGGCTCGAAGCTTCATTCAATGGAATGGGATTTTGGATTATAATTCAGATTCTGACTGTTGTGTTCCTGTTCTGTGTTTTGTGCTCCGGGACTTTTATTTGCCAAAATGCGTTAGTTTGTTCAGAGAAGCGCCGCATATACTTTCTCCTCACTGACTGGTGCATTTTATTTAGGCCCCTTGCCCCATCAGTACATCCAAGCAGTCATATCTGCTCTTAAATCCCATTTTGACCTGAGATCAGATTCTAAAAATGTCTTCTACATCCTGACAGTTTTCTGAAAAAGCTATGTTTCTATGTCAAGAGTTTTTTTCAAAAATAGCAGACCTACAAGCTCGTAGCGGTGGCGCGCTACGAGCTTGTAGATCTGCTATTTTTCAATAGCTAAAGCATAACATAATGCTAACACCAAAAGGGGTTCCCGCACAAAATGGGTTAAATCCACATCAAGGAAAGTCACAATGCACACCCACCAAGTCACAATGCACACCCACCAAGTCACAATGCACACCCACCAAGTCACAATGCACACCCACCAAGTCACAATGCACACCCACCAAGTCACAATGCACACCCACCAAGTCACAATGCACACCCACCAAGTCACAATGCACACCCACCAAGTCACAATGCACACCCATTTAAAGTTTTAAAACAGTATTACTATACAGAGGAACCTTGTGCTTTTGTTTGGCTTTTAAAAAAGTTTTCTGAAATATCAACTTGCTTTTGATTAAACATGTTTCCTCGATTCCTAAGGTAGTGTAGACATTAAAGAGCGATCTATGATCGATCATATATACATGTACCAGGAAATGTGTGCCCATTCCAGTTACAGTATGTCAACATGTTGGTTATAACACCCAACTTCCAACGTATTAAATGGCTTCATAGCCACCCACCTTGCTGGGGGACCCGCTAATGCGTATTGCTATGGATACCATCCATCCATCCATCTTCAACCGCTTATCCGTAGTCGGGTCGCGGGGGAAACAGCTCCACCAGAGTGCTCCAGAGCAACATTATAGTGACTTCCTCCTGGGGGATTCCGAGACGTTCCAAGGCCAGTGAGTCGATGTGTTTCCTCCAACTGCGCCTTGGTCTGCCCTGGGGTCTCCTCACAGTGGGACGTGTGTAGAGGACCTCCCTAGGGAGGCGCCCGAGAGGCATCCTAACCAGATGCCCGAACCACCTCAGCTGGCTCCTTTCCAGGTGAAGGAGCGGCGGTTCTACTCCGAGTCTCTCTCGTGTGACTGAGCTTCTCACCCTATCTCTAAGGGAGATGCCAGCCACCCGTCGAAGAAAACTCATTTCGGCCGCTTGTATTCGCGACCTTATTCTTTCGGTCATGACCCACACTTCATGGATGCTATGGATACCATTCATTCTTATAACCGCTGCATCTAATGCCATTTAAGCCAAGGACCTCAGCCCCATTGACACCCTAACAAACTGCATCTCGGATATTAATGTCTGGATGTCAGAAAACTTTCTCCAGTTAAATAACGACAAAACTGAAATCCTAGTTATTGGGGATATGACCCCCACAGGGAACAAGTATCTGCTAAACTTAAATCATGGTCATTAAACACCAAGGATCAGATAAAAAACCTTGGTGTCATACTTGACTTGACTTTCAAGGCCCATATCAGTAACATCACCAAAGTGTCTTTTTATCACCTGAGGAATATTGTCAGAGTCCGTGGGTTTCTCTCACAGGTTGATACAGAAAGGCTAATGCACGCATTTATCACTAGCAGGCTAGATTACTGCAATGCTCTCCCATCTGGTGTCCCCAAAAAATAAGTTGCCCGGCTACAACTAGTCCAGAATGCAGCTGTACGCGTACTGACCAAGACCAGACGGAGAGCACACATCACACCCATTTTAAAATCACTTCACTGGTTGCCTGTTTAATCTAGAATTGATTTTAAGGTCCTTCTGCTAGTTTTTAAATCTATTCATGGAAATGCACCTGCATATTTGTCTGAAATGCTCCCTGGGTATGTGCCTGGAAGAGCTCTTAGATCCTCGAGAACTGGTCTTTTAGAGGTTCCTAAGACTAGACCTAAAACTAAAAGGCATGGAGAAGCAGCCTTTAGCTATTATGGTCCTATAATGTGGAACAGCCTGGCTGTTAAACCTGCGGCTCTCTGAATCCACAGACATTTTTAAAAGAAATACCTTTTTAGCATTGCTTTTAATTAGGTCATATCCTTGTTTATGTTTATTTGTAATGTTTTCCAATGTTTTCTTTTTCCATTTCCTTTAATGTCTTTTATATTTGTAATCTGTGAAGCACATTGGGTTGCACTTGCTGTATGAAATGTGCTATACAAATAAAGTTTTGATTGATTGATTGATTTAATGATGGCCAAAGATAGCCAGGGTAAACACAATTAACCAATATATAATGTTCGCGTAAACATCACCTTGACACTATGCATGCTGTGTTTCTGTGAGGCCAGTGGCGGAAGGTTCCTATAACGGCAGTGGGTGCCCCCCAGAATTAAATTGTTTCAGCCATAAGCGGCGGGTGGATTTTACCTTTAACTAGGTGGGACGACGACAACGCAGATTTATTTATTTATTTCCCCCAGATGGTCTAACAATGTCATGATTTGACCAATTTATTACCAATCTCGTACACCATTGCTCACCAAAGCAAGATCCTTGACCCAATTACAGCCTGCATCTTGCCTTTTAATTAAAGTAAAAGTAGTCTGAGGAAAAGGAACAGTTCTGTTCCCCGGACATTGTTTTGGGATATTTTGGCTGAGATGGCTCTGTTTGTCAAATCTCAAGTCAGTGTGGAGATTACCCGGCGGCCGGCGGTGTTGCTGCCCCTCCCCTCCCTCCCGGCTCATGGCTCTTTACAGACGGGCCGACGGTACACAGACAGCAGCCTCTCCGCTGACCGGGAGGCATACTTTAATCCGACGGAGCATTAGTTCGACATGCGTCCGCATCTCGGACTAGCGCCTGCTCCCGTGCTTGCGTTAGTGTTGTGTTGCTGCAGGAGACGGAGTGTGAATGAACCATGCGCTCACTGGAACAAACCCAATGTATTAGCATTTGAATACCTGTTCTGTGAACACCGTAAAGGTGTGTGCCTACGTGACAAAATGACCAGGGGGAGGGGATCTTCAGCCTTCAGTCAGCTGGTGCTTTTTGGCTTATTTTGTCAGTGGGTGCCTGTGACCTCAAGCACTCCCGAAGTTGACGCCGTTGTGTGAGGCTTCTACTGTACGTACATAAATAGCACAGTCACATCAGCTGCAGTGGTGGCAGTAAAATGAACAGTATACTACAGCATACTACTGAAAAATGGCTGTAAAAATCAGAAATGGCAATACAGAATGTTTATGGAATCTCGTTCATTTCTGCTACAGTAACTGTGATCCTCATATAGCTTTATTTAGCCGTTTTTATTTATTGTAAACATGTACTGTACACAATATACAAAATGCAAAAGACCACATAAAAAGTGGGTCCTATGAGCCTTTTGGATCGAGTCCTGATGCCTGCCGTACTGTTTGCCAGCTGACGGCGGCAGTGTGAACAGTCCACTGTTGGGGGAGTTAGGATCTTCTGGGAATTCACCGTGCGCCTTTTATGTGTAGAGGCAGCTCAGTTCTGATGATGTGCTATGCTGTTTTTTGTCTTCTCTACCAGCAGTGATGTAGCCGACCGTACTCTCAATGGTGCACCTGTAGAAGTGCAGGCATTTTACACAGCAGACATTTTGATGGGTAAAACAGTAAACACAGCTGAAGGTAACAACAATAATTGTGCACACGTGTTTCATTTGTAGGATTTATAATGTGTGCCAGCCTGGACAGCTCCTCTCCTGTTAACTCCATGCTGGCACACAGAAACACACACAACTAGAAAAAGTGCCCCTCGGGGCACAGGTCTCCACCAAGGCAGGTCAGGTTGTGGCCTCCTGGTGGCGCTATAATAGGCTAATGTGAAAAGGGTGCCATTTCTTCATACGCCTTTGATGGCAATTGGATGATTTGAGGCATTTTGCTCCAAAAATGTGTTTTGCAAAAATCAACCTGTTGGTGGCACTATAACAGGCCAATGTGAAAAGGGTGGGATATATTCCTCAGCCTAGTAAGAAAATGTGTGAAAGATTTCACGTAAATTGCACGCTGCGTTCATGATTTGAGGCTTTTGTTCAAAACGGGGCAATCTTGCAAACTGTGAAAGCCAATTATAGCCAATTAGGATGGAATATGAAATATCGGACAGATCCGACTTGCGCACATGACCATAGAGATACTGTGTAACGATTTGTGAGATTTTTGGACAGAATCTGGAGGAGTAATATCCAAAAATGTGTTTTACAAAAGTCGGCCTCCTGGTGGCGCTATAAAAGGCACATGCGGAAAATGCAGGTCAAAGGTTTGTCCTTGGCCTCTAGGGAGTGTGCATGCAACGTTTCACGCAGATCGGTGCAGTTTTAGGTAAAACATGTGAAAAGCTGCCTCATGGTGGCGCTATAACAGTGTGTGCAAAGTTTGGCATGGACCGGGTTAACGGTGCCGGAGATTAGCTGGTAACAGATGGACGGAAGGACAGACGGACACACACACACACGGACACACACACGGACGGAGTGCAAAACATACTCTCTCCCCATGCCTTCGGCCTGGTGGAGACAATTAATGTTGTCTATTGTCCTTTATCTGCATTTGCCCGTCAAAATGATAGCTGTGAAAAGGGTCCATTGTGAAAACAACAAGTAAGCAGTATACTGTATAAGACGTTTTTTTTATTATTATTTTATGCTCAAAGAATATTCACATGAATCTATTTAGTCTTACTGTATGTAGACCTTTATATACTAAATGGTTAGTCAGAATTGGGCAGTATTATGCGTGTCTTAAGTACCAGGTCGTATTACTTAACTTAAGACCTGGAGGCGTGATCAATGCCATTTGGCTATTCTGAGTGGCCAAACAGCATTGACCACGCCTCCAGGTCTTAAGTTAAGTAATAAGACCTGGTACTTAAGACACACATAATACTGCCCAATGTATTTTAATATAACACATTAAAATACAAAATCTGATTTTACAATTTAAATTATCAGACGGGTACAGTGGAATAGTATGACATACAGCACCATTCTGCACAACTCTGGATTGAACAAACAGTCAAACACACCACAGAGGCCCTCATGCATCGATGACTTCCATGTCTATTCATACATACATGTAGGAAAGCACAGATTTTTCTAAGAATATCCATTCTATACATTTCAGTGTTTATGGAAGGAACACTTACAGCAGTCTAGCACCAGTAAGACAAACTCCTAATGGACCAACTGTATGGAAATGCATTCAGCCAGATGTCGCACTCTGATGCAGGTCCCCAGTGTCACACATTTTAAATGAGGCATAGGCTACTAAGCCTTTGGAGTGATTACTGGCTGCTTAGCTTATCAGATTTGGTTTATTGGTTGCTAACGGCATGATAAGGCACATTAAGGCTATAATGGTTATTTCATGAAATAAAATGTAGTCGAGCTAGGGAGTTCTCTTGATCGAAATATTTGGACGATAATAGAATTTTCTTTTGTGTTTAATGAAAAATGTATTGGTATTTTATTTTTATTTTTTTATGTTTTTTTTTTGTGGCTTTCGCCTTTATTTTATATATTTTATGGAGGGACAGACAGTAGGCTGACAGGAAATGGGGAGAGAGATGGGGGGATGACATGCAGTGAAGGCCGTCGGGATCGGGAGTCGAACCTGCGGCACACTGCCAGACTGGATTACCAGCCAAGGTGCCTGGACCACTGAGCCATGGCCCAGGCCTGAATGGTATTTTGTAATGAAAATGCGTGGACATTGATGGATTTGAATTTTATATCTATATAGGCCGTAATTAATTTATATTCTGAAAGAGAGAGAGAGAGACGCGCATAATCTTTTTTGTTTGAGCTTGAGCAATGAGATATTTGCAAGCGGTGAATGTTATGTCCATATGACGATATTGCGATATCCAAGAGACGATATCTAGTTTCATATCATGATATTGAAATATTGCCCAGCACTACCATGAATCTATAGGCGAAGCACACACATCAAACATGGCCATAAAAGAGCCCGGCTCAACTATTGAACAATCCTGAAGAATGAAAGAAGTGTGTGTACTATTGGATTTACTCACCTCTAATCTTGGATGTTGGTCCATGCAAGCTGTGCGGTGTTGGCAGTGCGCTGTGGGATATGAATGCTCCCCGCTGTGACATGGACGCTTGCCTTCCATTTTTCAAATCCTTCTCCATCCCCTCTGTTGATGTGTCTCCTCTGAATTAATGATGTTTTTACATCGTAAAAGAGGCAGATGGTCTTTTTTTTCTCGATCATAATATAACTAATGTAACTTTTTTGCGGCTTGTTGATTGTTTTTTGTATGCAAATGTGATAGTTTATGTAGCGTTTGCATCATTGTGTGGTCATTGTATGTCATTACATTTACAAGGTTCAGGTTGTCCATTGACCTCAACTTGTGTCATATGCGCGCGCACGCACGCACGCACGCACGCACGCACGCACGCACGCACGCACAGATGTTCCTCTTGATGACAGTGTGATTAAGCAGCTGTAGAAATGTTTCTGTAGAAGCCATTTAACTGTTTTTTGTATGTAATTATTATGATTTCTGTTTATTATTTAGTCTATTCAGCTTTGAGATAATTATTTAGAATATTGAATTTAATTGATACGTTCACTGAATTATTGGCTGATTGACACCAAGGGCACGCCTCCCCAGGCCTAATTGACAGAGCAGAGGGAGCATATCAAGGCTGGGGTAATTGGGAATGGTTATGCACCTGGGTGGAAATACGGCTTTTACCAGGCCAGCCAGGAGAATGCCACAGAGAGAAGCTGTTTGTTCTGTAATGCACTTTAATGGCGAAGTAAATATGCAAACAAAAAATAATTCAACTTGTGGACAATGGTTTCTTCTTGCCTGCGTACAGCCCAAGTCTGGGTGCATCAGTGAGTTTTGTCTGTTTTGTTTGAAAGCAGACAGAGCCACTACAGTTTCTATCGATCCACTGACAAGTTCCTGGGTTTGGGACTTACTACACTATTTCCATCATCTACTCATGGCCTGTAGTCGATTAATGCACGTGCGTGGATGCACACGCGCACGCAAGGAATTGTACGTGTACAACAGTGCACGCAAGTGTTCCCATGAAATCTGAAGTCTGTCATACCCTCAGAATGTGTATTCCCAGCACAATATACTAAATACATCAAGTCTGAAGTCTAAATGGGCCTGTGCTTTTCTCACCCTAGCCTCATACAAAGTATTTACAAGTTTGGGGGGAAAAAAACAACCCTCGTCTTTGACGTGTCTGTCTTTTTCTGCTTCTGTTTTAGGGGCCTATTTTCAAGCCATTACACGGAGACTCATTACCTGGAGGATGGGAGTGCAGTCACTGGTGCTCACAACTTCACGGTACGTTAGCAGTCGAGTGCATGTGACATTTATGGTTGAGCTGACATGCAGGGGGTGCGTATGTATATGGACACATCCACAGACGGGTGCCCTGGTCGCAGCCAAGAGAAAGATTGGGTAAGACTGACGTTATGTATCTTTCAGGACCTTTCACTGCTTCGTCTGAGCCATCGCGGGGCCGCTGAGCAGCCTTTACCGTAATTACACTACTTAATGCGCAACGAAATCCGGACGGGCGCTCGTAGATGTTTATGTATTTGACATTCAAAGTTGAATTTTGCCACTACTGTTGGAGCAGCCATAAACTACACATGTAGTTGTTGTGTACCTTACTTTTTGGCCACTTTGCATCCAACTGTAGTGTCACCTCACCTGTTTTTAACTTGACTCTTTACTCTGACTATGTCGCCATACCTCTTCCATCTGACCTACAAAGAAAATGAAGTGTCTCTGTGTGTGTCTGTCTGTCTGTCTGTCTGTCTGTCTGGGTGGATGTGTGTCTGGGTGGATGTGTGCCTGGGTGGGGGGATGGGTGGGTGTGGGTGTTGACCTACCTGCATGGACCCGTGATATTTTCTTGTATTGCTTACCTGAACCTGCCTGACCTGCAGGCCAACACATGGGACATGTGGGTTATGGGGTAGGGTAGACCCAATACTCCAGTCTGGGTCTAGTAAATATTCTAGCAGTAGATGCTCTCATTTGAAGGGAGATGCAAGGAACATTATGCAGCCGGCAGACTTTTCACAACACAGTGTTCCAGAAATGTACACTGGAGGCAGTGATGTGTTTGAGGCAGTAGCACATAAAATTGGTTGTATACATTTTTTGTCAGGCGAAACCTGATTGAAAGCTCATGAAAACTCGTCTGCCTCCTCTGGCAATGGGACAGCGAGCAACGGCATGCCAACGGCATCCATGCACACACACACCTCTGATCAATGGGACAGCAAGCAACGGCATGCCAACGGCATCCATGCACACACGCACCTCTGATCAATGGGACAGCAAGCAACGGCATGCCAACGGCATCCATGCATACACCGTCAGTTCCAGACCCACAGGAACACACCCAGGGTGCCGGCCCGATTCCGGCGAGCCGCCCCGCGTCCGAAACGGTTGAGAAATGACAGTTACCGTGAGGGGGTCCCTCTACTGTACCGTGTACTGTACTGTCACTGTACTGTACTGGCACACCTGAAATCACCATATATACAGTTAATATGTGCGTGTGTGTTTGTGTGTGTGTTAGGTTGCGCACAGGTGGTGAAAAACAACCATGCTGTTTTCGTGCTCATACCCAGGCAGCCAGCCAGGCAGGCACCCACACACATAGTCACTTAATGAAGTGGGTTGCACCACTTAAAAAAATAAACCCCTCTGAACAGTTAACACAGTTAACTGTATTTTTCTCCTCTGGCATCTGAGTGAAATGTAAATCAGGGCATCACTGAACAGTGGGAAGGCCCATTTGACAGCCTCCTGACAGCTCGGCGGGGGTGAAATGCTTGGTAATTTGGCACTGACTGACAATTCCATTCCCACAGTTTTGACAGTGTCCTCTACTGCCTTTGTTGCTTACCTTTCATTTCAAACGTGGGGGCGGTGCAAGCACGACACCTCGCTTTCCAAAGACATACTTTATACAAACCGTGGCTCGTCCCACACCATCAATAAAGCTGTGTCATTTCCCATATCCACTTTGTGGGGGGAAAAGTGTTCCCCAACAAAACAAAATTATTATTCTGTGAATTTTCTGTGAAGCTTTTTGGAGCATCATGAAAAACAGTCAAACACTGCCCCTGTTCACATTAGAGCAGGGGTTTCCAAACTTTTCAAGGTCGAGACCCAAAAGAGAGATTAGACGTTTGGCCCGGGGCCCAAACTAGTGAAACTAGATCTACAAATTAAGCACACAACGTGTTGCTTTGTTCCACATTATGAGCTTGTACTGTAGATTGTGTATTTTCACTACTTCATAAATATTCAATTTTTTATTTATGGAATTTCTTACATTTGTTTTTGTTTTGAAATGGATGATTTTTTTTTTTAATGTAGGAAAATAAAATGGGGTTTTTACTCGAATTGTGACCCATACAATTCGTCCATGCAACCGGTGTTTCATGCAACCGGTTCATGAATACCCATTCCGAAATGGACCGGTGACTTTGTTAGTCGAACCCTACATGCATGAATATGCTCTCATTATAGAGACTGCTGTCCTAAGACAGTGTGATACGATGTGTCGATGTTGCCAAACAAAACCGTTATTATCGGCATTAACCAATCTATGGTTCACCGCTTCATAGATCAGGGTTTATTTTGACCTGAGATCAGATTCTAAAAATGTCTTCTACATCCTGACAGCTTTCTGAAAAAGCTATGTTTCTATGTCAGTCGTTCTTTGATTTTTCAAAAATGGCAGACCTACAAGCTCGTAGTGCGCCACTCGGTGGCGCGCTATGAGCTTGTAGATCTGCTATTTTTCAATAGCTAAAGTATAACATAATGCTAACACCAAAAGGGGTTCCCGCCCAAAATGGGTTAAGTCAGTCTGGGTGAGAGGGACGCCAAAGCCAACACCTTGACAAAAAAAATGGTGAAAGAGTTAAAGTGTTGGATGCGAAATATTCTGTCGCAATGATGTGTCATGCATTTTAGTGGTAATAGAAACAAATTGCCCAAAATATACTCTTTATGCCTGCTCTGTTTTCATGGTTCACATTGAGCTCTCTGCCCATTCCAAAGCGGTATATTTTCTTTTCTCCCCAGATGCATTGCTTTTCTCATTCGGGTGACCATTCTGTTTTTGTAGCATTATGGGGGAAGAAAGAAATAATAATGCCATCCACAAGAATTTCCTCTGGCAGTTCAGTGTTGACACTTGGCATTTCCAGAACTGAGCAATAGCTAACAGAGCGACAAATGGCAGTTGATTTTGGATGGTGTGGCGCAGACTTGAAAGAGTGCTGCTAGACAGTAAATGGACTTCTGTTTTGCCTCCAAACCAGACACTTCCTCCCCCCTACTGGTGCTCAGACAAGACAGCATGAGTCTCACCATCTCGATGACGATAACCTTAAATGGCCTCTCTTCATGCTTAGGTGGACTCATTTGCATCGCCATTTTTGTGGCCACTCCAGCAGAACAACAAAGGAAAAAACATACTGTTTTTTGCTGCCACCTTCTATTTGTGTCACTGTCCAGCTGTGTAGGTTATATTGATTTCAAAGAGCCCTGTTTGTATGGAGGAAAACAGACAGGGGAACATGTTCCACAAAGCAAATCTGAATGAAATGACCTTAAGGCAGTGTCAGTGCAGTTGAGGGTATTTTGTTCATGTTTTTAGAACTGCTGCGGTAAGAAACGTGAGACTTATCACCTCAATTACTTTTAAGTGTGTTGCATAAAGAAAGTGCCCATTTTCTTACAATTGTTTGACATTGTATGACTATAATGATATTGTTTATGTGAACATTTGACTTGTTGTAGAATAACTGCTATTACCACGGAGAAGTGCAGGGACGTCCAGAATCCGATGTCATCCTCAGTGCCTGTTCCGGCCTTCGGTAAGAAACACAATGGTTTTCTAATTCTATTTTTTTTAATTGCTCACAGCTGTCCCCCGTGATATTTGTACAAGTCAGTCAGCATGACACTCAAGCTAGAGTTATACTGAAAATAGGCGTCATACAAGCTTATGGTGCAACGTGTTGTAAGCTTGTAGATCGGCTATTTTTGCGACACATATACCAACAAGCCCCTTAGCTCTGTACTACTGCACTTCAAGGCTCTTGTCGCGAGTCAGGTAAAAGTTGAAGGTGTCATTCAGTCATTTCTTGTACTAGCACCTGAATAAAAGGCTTTAACTGTCCGAGCTGCTCAAGTGTCTATCCTTTCTGCAACTGTTGTCCCTGCTCCTGTAACGCACCGGAACCAGCTGTATCAGGCTGAGGCTCCCTGGTAGACTGCCTTTTGTTTTGAAGGTGTCCCGACTCCCCATTGCAGAGAATAACAATGCCAGCGTGTTTATATGGGAAGAGGAGAGGTGACCTGTTGGCTACTGTATGTCAGGGCCACAATATATATTAGGGATGCACCGAAAGGGAAATTCTTAGCCGAAAACCGAATACCGAATATCCGAATATGATTAATATTATAATCATACCATTGCTGTCATGGCCGTACCTTAAAGCTACCTGATTTATGGCAAAATAAATGGTTATGGCAAAACATAACTTAAATAATAATCACTATTATGGGTCCATAAAACATTTATTCAGCTCTTTTGAATGCACTAATTGCATACACTATTCGGTGATATATTTTATAAATGAATTTTTAGCCATTTACTGCCGATTATTTTCTGTGGCTAATATATATGAAGTATCCACAACATCCTGACGTGACATCGCCACAAGGTCCTGATCGAGTGACCCTAACATGTCTATAGTGGCCACAAAGTAATTATCTCAATTGGGGCACGATGTAAACTACAGTAACTGAACCGGCCAGGTCACCCCTCCTCTTCTGTACGTTAACACTAGCATGACTGAGAGGTCATTTTGACCTTTTTTTTTATTTTGAAGTTGATTATCTTTGCCCATGAAGCTTTCAGAAGGTTCCCCTTCCATGACTATCATCATCCATCATCATTCCATCATCTCAGAAATGTTTGACATCTGAAACATTTTCTAAATATGAATTTAATTCTTTCAGCTCCATTGCCGTAGATGTAGGTCAATTGAAGCCTATTTTTTGATACTACGCTTACCACCATTGCCGTTGATTAATGGCAATTGCGCTTTTATAGTGCATTCGATTGATCGAGCCATAATGCTACTTACGTTAGCATCTGGTAGCTAGCTGTTGTTGTCACAAGACTCCGGAGCCCATCTTAGATCATCGGCACCATAAGAATCCATTCTATCCGTTTCTTTCAATCGCCTGTATCTCCTATTCCTTGTCCCAGATAGCGTTTTTGGTCAAAACAGCGTTTATTTGATGGCCCAGACCTGGTGATGTGGAGCTCTCCAGTGCACCGGCATAGACCCATATTGTAAACAACAGTTGAACGGGACCTGTTCAACTTCCTAGGATAATACTACTTCCGGTAGTCTAGAAATGTGGCTTTTCAAAATAAGAGCTCGACTGGGAAAAATGCTGTGAATTAGATCCTAATTTTTCAATAAATGCTAGCGGACTATAGTGTTAAGCACATGCTACTTCTGTCCCTTTTTTCTTCAGTCATGTAGAAACGTGCATATTCTTAATGATCTGCACTCATCTTCTCTCACAATGGTGCACCTGTACGCTGTCTGACAGACTGCCACTAACGGCCACCTGCTAGCAAACTAAATGGGTTTTTGGGCATTAACAAAAACGCTTGTAGATGCACGGTCATCTGCTGCTTAATTACCCCAACAATGTGGATGCATTATGGGAACGAGAGAATGTTCAGTATCCCGTGACATCCTTTTAATGGTGCAATAAAAGCTAATGGAAAGGAACATTAAGGTTGTCATGAATTTGTGATTGATTCTTTTGTATTGTTATAGGTGTGTATATTAAAATCTGAGTTTAACCCATTTTGGGGCGGGAACCCCTTTTGGTGTTCCAAGCATTCTGTTATACTTTAGCTATTGAAAAATAGCAGATCTACAAGCTCATAGCGCGCCACCGAGTGGCGCGCTATGAACTTGTAGGTCTGCTATTTTTGAAAAATCATAAAAATGCGGCACAAATCTTTGAATAGGTATATATTCTTTCAGAGTGAACGTTTTTTTTATTTCGACGTCAGGCCTAAATGGGTTAAGTAAATAATCGATGCAGACAGGGTGGCTTTACTGTAATAACTGAGCCATTTATGAAGGTGAAAGTGTGTGTGCGCGCGTGCGTGCGTGCGTGCGTGCGTGCGTGCGTGCGTGCGTGCGTGCGTGCGTGTGTGTGTGCGTGCGTGCGTGCGTGTTTTTTCTTTTTTCATTTTTACACATCAAGCTGTGTAACTCCTCAGAACGACAGCTGCTGGAGGAGCCGATGTGTGGCTTGGCTGCAGTGCCAAGACAAATTGTTTCCTAGTTTTAGTTGGCCTCCGTGACTCTGTCGGGAGCAGAGGACAGGCCACTGTTAGTGAGTCGTCTCAGAGGAGGAGAAAATGTCTGTCAGTCTTCGCTTATTCCATTCAGGCCTGACGTCGAAATTTAAAAAAAAAAGGTTTTCTAAATCATGACAATTTTCTGAAAGATTTGAGGCACATTTTAACGATTTTTCAAAAATAGCAGACCTACAAGTTCATAGCGCGCCACTCGGTGGCGCGCTATGAGCTTGTAGATCTGCTATTTTTCAATAGCTAAATTATAACATGTTGTTTAAAACACCAAAAGGGGTTCCCGCCCAAAATGGGTTATTCCATATTCAGGGGTCGTGTCCAATCTAATTCTCAATTACAGTTATGGCAACGTCTTCAGAACCCAGTGTATCACGAGATTGGTTACACTTTCAAGCATTTTTGTGTCGTTTTATCTCAACAGGGGTTTCATCGCGCTCGAAAACAAGACGTTCATCCTGGAGCCTGTGTCGGGCTCTGATGACGGAACCCATCTCATCTACCGGGGGGAGCAACTCAATCTGACCCCCGGGACCTGTGGCCACGGTTTCAACATGTCCTCCGTCAGACCCGACAACCACATCCGAAGCCCCTTCCAGTCCTTCAGCACCAGGGTGAGATCAGCATGTTCCTCTTAAGCGTTTAATGTGAAAACGTGAAATACAGTTCTGAGCAGTATTACTACCATAAAACATGATGGGTTTGTGTGGGGTTTCGTTGTTTGGTGTTATACATGCAGGTGTCAAACCTGGGGATTTCTACAAGGTCAGTGGGACCAAAATAAATGGGCATATATTTGAGTCCATATCAGAGAATGGCCTGAAGGTCTGGCCTTGAGTTTGACACTGTTTTAATCTGGGTTCTGAGCCCAGTTTTATTTGGCCCATGTTTTCCACTTCACAGGGTGGAGGGATGGGTCCATCTGTCCTTATAGCCTCCCAAAGCCATGTTCTCCCTTTGGCCAGGGGAAATTAAACACAGCGAGGATAGGATTATTTCTATCACAATATTATATTAGAATGCGTAGAGGAGAGAGGTACTATGGGGATGGCGTGTAGTGTACACCATTTAAAAGTTTGGGAGGGGAAAGGGGAATGTGCTCACAAGATGTGTCTCGACATTAGAAGATTTTAAAGCAATACTTCTGTCATTGGTGGACAGGACCCCAGCATGAAAAAAAAATTCTTCAACAAAATGTTTGTTGATTTTACTGTATTTAATGCCTTACTACCCTTATCTGTGCTGTGTGCCACAAAATGATGATGAAATTGCAGGTCGTGCTGTACCAGCTGCTTCCACTTAGTGATTCGTCTGTTCTAGTTGCTTGGTTTTTATCATGAGGTTTACTATACTCACAGAAAGCTAGTAATAAATCACATATGGAACTGTGTTGTTTAAAGGAACAGCTCGAAGGAAGTTAATTTCTTGTTCAGTTGTGTAAACCTTAAGGGCCGATTCATACTCCTATTTTACCGCTGTAGTGCCGAAATGATTTCAGTAGCACCGAAGAGCCGACTTTAGGACGGTACCCCGCCCCCCTGGCCCGAACCTCAAATGACGTCACATTGTAGGCTCTAAAGAGCCGAACCGACTTTTATTCGTCTCTAAAATAGGAGTATGAATCGGACCCTGAGCCATCATTTTCACGTTTCCTATACCTTGCTTATCTCTACACCTACTTCTCTTTTCCCCTCTGTCCTCTGTTTAACTCACAGCACAAGAGGCACGCTCAGAAGACGACCAAGTACGTCGAGCTGATCATTGTCGCGGACAACAGAGAGGTATAGGCTGTGCCTCGTCGTTACCCATCCACAAATCCTCTGTTAGCTCAATAGCTACAAATCCTCTGTAAGCTCACAACACAAAGTGTAAAAACAGTCATTACGACGGCATCAAGGCCCACCCAAATAAATTTTAGTTGACTAAATTAACTGTAGACTAAAATATTTAGTCGACTAAAACTAGACTAACACTAAAACATTCCAGGTGACTAAAATGTGACCGAAACTAATTGATAAAAACTATTGAAGAGACTAATGACTAAAACTAAAAATCAAAATGTGCCGCCAAAAATAACACTAGCTGTCGCGGAAGAGGCGAAAATAAATAAATAAATAAATACATAACAGGGTTGAGCTGTAATAACAGTAAAAGCAGGTCCCCCCCCCCCGGGGGCTGCAGAATTAGGTCAGTATGCAACGAGGAGTGTGGTCTGGTGGAAACGGTACCCCCCCCCCCCCACACAC
This sequence comes from Electrona antarctica, assembly GCF_951216825.1. NCBI lineage: Eukaryota > Metazoa > Chordata > Actinopteri > Myctophiformes > Myctophidae > Electrona > Electrona antarctica. The sequence goes on from NC_136791.1 coordinate 48,394,363, forward strand.
ACACACACACACACACACTTTTTGACAGGAAGTGCTGAATGATTCCCCAGTGGAACCGACGGGAAACAGGAAAAGCCATGTGGATGCAAGAAGACGACGTCTCCTGTAAGCAGAGATGCAGAGGCTCATTCTGGGGGATTTCCGCCTGACTGCCCTCCGATGCCGATGGCAATGACCCCGCAGGCTGGGAGAAGAAGAAGGAAATGCGTGAGGGGGGGGGGGGGGGGGGGGGGGGGAATTAAATAAAAAGAAGATCTAAGAAAAAGGCGGACCGCTGGTGTGGCTGACTTGGTGTGGAAACTGTAGTTCTCTAGCCCATTTTGACCTGAGATCAGATTCTAAAAAATGTCTTCTACATCCTGACAGTTTTCTGAAAAAGCTATGTTTCTTATGTCGTTCTTCAGTTTTTCAAAAATAGCAGACCTACAAGCTCGTAGCGCGCCACTCGGTGGCGCGCTATGAGCTTGTAGATCTGCTATTTTTCAATAGCTAAAGCATAGCATAATGCTAACACCAAAAGGGGTTCCCGCCCAAAACGGGCTAGGCCTCCATGCAGCAGCACAGGTGGGAACACAGTGGGATGGAAATGAAGGGGTCTGTCTCACCTTGGATTTGGATGCTTCAGCAGGCATGTCATGTCTGCCAATAATCCCACTACCCTGTGGCCCGGCCTGCCAGTCGTTTCCCTCGCACAAGGAGAACTCCCTATAGCTCCAGATGGTCGCAGCTTGTCAGCCTGCCTGACACAAAGCAGAAGGCTTAATTTTGATAATGTCCGAGGCGTGCTTTTCCTTGGTGGCCTTTTTTTTGGCAGTTATAATTTGGGATTTTTGGTCTCTAGCAATTGACTGTTAATCTGTTTTTTTAGTGATACTTGGACTGAATGGCCAATTTGTTACTACTTATCTTATTCAATTGCTTCCTTTGGCCTATTTTAATTTTAATTCTTTGGGCAAAAATAGCTGATCAATTAACAAAAATGTGAGCTTGTAGATCAACTAAGAGATTTCCCGTACAGGGGGGAAAAGGAGGGTACCAAGTAAAGACACCTGGGGGGACCCCAGTTAACATTGTAGACAGTATAGGGTTTAACCCATTTTGAGGCGGGAACCCCTTTTGGTGTTAGCATTATGTTATGCTTTAGCTATTGAAAAATAGCAGATCTACAAGCTCATAGCGCGCAACCGAGTGGCGCGCTACGAGCTTGTAGGTCTGCTATTTTTGAAAAATCGAAGAATGACTGACATAGAAACATAGCTTTTTCAGAAAACTGTCATTTTCAAACAGACACTTTTAGAATCTGATCTCAGGTCAAAATGGGTTAAGTGGTTAATAACCAATCACTCATTAGTGACTGACATCTCCAGCCATCGTACAACACTAACTTTTACCCTGTCCACAAGGGACTGAACAGCGTGCTTGTTCCTCCAACCTGGAACTGTTGTAGAGGGCAGCACCAGAACCCCTGCATCGATTGGCTAAAATGTGCACAGTGGGTGGGGTGAATGAAAATCAGTAGTGATTCTGGGGTCCTCTGAGGTCTATCACTGTGTATAGCTGTGTCTTTTCTACCATAGCTGACCTTATAGTGTTGTGTGTTGTTGTTCAGTTCCAGAAGCAGGGGAAGGACGTGGAGAGGGTGAAACAGAGACTGGCAGAGATAGCCAATTACGTCGACAAGGTAAAAAATCCCCCTCTTCCCTTTTGCACAGGAGGGATAAATCACATTTTTAAAATAGAAATCATGCCGACAGCAGAGATTAATGAGACGGCCGTGTGATGTATTAACCCATTTAGGCCTGACGTCGAAATTTATAAAATGTCTTCTAAATCCTGACAGTTTTCTGTCAGGATTTGCCCCACATTTTCACGATTTTTCAAAAATAGCAGACCTACAAGCTCGTAGCGCGCCACCGAGTGGCGCGCTACGAGCTTGTAGATCTGCTATTTTTCAATAGCTAAAGTATAACATAACGCTTAGTTAAAACACCGTTCCCGCCCAGAATGGGTTAATGTCCAACTTGGTGGGACATTAATATACAGGCAATGTACAGTCAGAAGACCAATTATCAGCGAGCGTGGGTGTTCTGTAGACATGACAGACTCATGCACTCCCCTTGTGAACATACTTAAAGGGGTCTTTGTGTAGAATCCATCTTATTCACAGTAATTTAACTTGATTCATTGTCAAGTAACTGCTTGTTCTACTTACTACAAGTAAGATGCGCGAACGCGGGAAGCGAACGCAGCTCGTAAATTGCAATAACAATTAGAATAAATTACTTTATATTTTGTTTTTTTAAGATTTATTGTTTAAGTTAAGTTTTTTTTTTACTTTTTTTTGTACGTTTTTTTTTAAAGTTTTTTTTTAAGTTAAGTTTTTTTTAAGTTAAGTTTTGTGTGTGTGTGTGTGTGTGTGTGTGTGTGTGTGTGTGTGTGTGTGTTTTGTGTGTGATACAGCTCTGCCCTCTGGTGGCGGGCAGGTGGTGTTACAGTGTGACACACACACACAGACAGACACACACACAGACAGACAAGGTCTCATAGTTAGTGCTCACTGCGTTCGCAACTATTGAAAAGGCATTCTGGAAGGACAAAAAAAAGTGAGGTTAGTCAGTGAGCTGAAAAACCAACAGCAAGGTCTGAGAGTTCCATATGAACATTGATGGCTCAAAGTAGCAGTGTGCTGTAGGGTTTAATGCCGGGATCCCGGGATTTCGGTTCTCCCGGGCATAGGGCACGCAATTTCCCGCCCGGAAATTTCTTCGGGACCCGTCGTCCCGGAGTTTTTTTTTTCTTGTAGGGAAATTACACTAAAGGGGTTTAAAGGGCCGTATTTAGCCAGCCCCACTCAGGTGGGCAGACAGAATTGTAAGGGGGGCGACTCCGCCGGCGCGGGTGGGGTGTCAAACCCACATTTGGTGGGCAGGACGCACGTTTGGGTGGGCTATGCCCACCCCTGCCCCCCCCCCTAGAACCGGCCCCAGACAGTGCGCGTTCTTTCCCCTTATCTATGAGTGATCAAATGTCCAATCTGAACCCTCCCATCATTTTGAAACATGTTTGATGATATTTATATGGAATTATGGATTACACTCGAGGGCTGCAATGGGAACTGGAGCCAGCGGGATCCAACGTAAATGTTGGCGGCGCGGGCGGTATTTAAATAGCCTACCTGCGGCCGGGCAGGCACGGCCGGTCAAGATGAAATCAGTGGGACCCCGCGAATCCTGCATCCTCCCGCAATTAATCAGATAGGGCCTACAGAGTTTATATACACTTTAGCAAAATATGAATGTCTGACAGACATCTTCAGGCATGCACGCTCCCAAAGCTGCTGCACCTGTCAATCATTAGCCTAATCAGTCACTCTGTGAGAATTGTGTGTTTTACGGACGGAGCGAGGAGTTTCCTTTCTCTGTGATGGACATTGTCACTTCTAAACCCCCTTTTGCTTTTGCCTGCATGTGTGCAGCAATAACGTGAAACGGAACACAAACAAAGATGAGTAGGCTACAATTTGTTTTATAATAACCACCAGCACGCAGCGTCTCTCTCTCTCTCTCTCTCTCTCTCTCTTTCTCCATCTCTCTCTCTCTCTCTCTCTCTCTCTCTCTCTCTCTCGCTCTCGCTCTCTCTCTCTCTCTCTAATAATCAGTGTGCTGTGCACTGGACGTGCTGGCTAATTTAACACCCAATCGGACTTTTCATAAAGTACAAAGCGGGATGATCACATTCTCTGCAGCGGAGAAGGGGACCCACTGCATGCTCAAAGGGTGAAAGACCATAGCTAAGGTATCTATGTGAAAGACGTGAGGTCGTTTATTTTTTCCCCCGTGCTTAGTCACATTAGTGCAAACGCCTGTGTCCCTTTTTCTGAATAGCGTAGTAGGCCTATAACGTTATTAATATTTTAATTTAACACTTTTATTGTAGGCTATATGTTCATATTTCGTTCAAATAAAACATTTTAAACCAAAAAATATCACTATTCTATTGAACATATGAAGTATCTATACATATAAATGCATTTTGGTGGGCACTTTTTTTCTTTTTTTTCTGACGGGAATTCCCGCGGGAGCCCGGGAAAAGGTCCGCAAATTCCCGGGAATTAAAATGAGCCAAATCCGGGAAAATATTAAACCCTAGTGTGCTGTACACTCTGAGTTACAAATGGATAGATTAACACTGAGGACTAATTCGGTGGCAGTGGCTCAGGGGTAGAGCGGCCACTTGGGAAATGGAAGGTTCGATCCCGGGCTCCCCCAGAGTTGGTGTCGAAGTGTCCTTGAGCAAGACTCTGAACCCCTAAATTGCTCCCGATGAGCAGGTCGGTGCCTTGCATGGTTTCCACCGCCATCGGTGTATGAATGTGTGCACGTAAATGGGTGAATTCAATGCATTGTACAGTCATTGTAAAGCGCCTTGGATTAACCCATTTTGGGCGGGAACCCCTTTTGGTGTTTTAAGTGTAATGTTATACTTTAGCTATTGAAAAATAGCAGATCTACAAGCTCATAGCGCGCCACCGAGTGGCGCGCTACGAGCTTGTAGGTCTGCTATTTTTGAAAAGTCGTGAAAATTTGGCGCACATCTTTGAATATATATTTCAGAGCGAACATTTTTAACTAAAATATTGGCTTCTGGGGCGTCCCTGGAACTACATATTTTGAAATGGGGGTCCGTGGCCCAATAGAGATAATTCTGGGGGTCCTTGACATGAAAAAGGTTGAGCACCACTGACATAGAAACATGGGTTTTTCAGATTTTTTTTAAGATTTAGAAGCCTTTTTTTTTATCGACCTCAGTCCAAAATGGGTTAAGGCGCTATATAAATGTAGCCTGGCTAATAAGCCAGACCGAATCAGCCGTTGGCAAAAAAAAAATTGCCTGCCGGCGGATTACGGTCTGGAGAGGCTCAATTGTACGCCCATTTCCTACACCAGAGAACTGGTGTGGCCAATCGGGACACTGTATGCAATATGGGCGGGCTTTGGTACAGTGACGTTCAATGCTTGAGACCTTTGACTGACAGTAGCTCTGACCAATTGCGTCAAAGAGAAAATGTTTGAACCCGCCCCCCCGGGAAACAAGATCCATACAGCATCTCCAGACTCAAATACCACACGACAGTGTGATTTGAGTCTGGCTTATTATAAATGCACCATTTACCATTTACCTTCTGTTTCCACTCCAACGTTTACTGCAGTTCTACAGGTCCCTCAACATCCGCGTGGCCCTGGTCGGCCTGGAGGTGTGGAGCGACGTTGACAAGTGCCCCGTCACCCAGGACCCCTTCACCACCCTGCACGAGTTCCTGGACTGGAGGAAAGTCAAACTTCTGCCCCACAAACCTCACGACAACGCTCAGCTGATCAGGTGGAGAGAGAAAAGAATCAACACATTGCCAGCAAGGAAACATAATGGGCATGTTGCAGACACATACAGTTGGAGGCCATCGATATTGTCCTTTTCTTTTTGCTGAGGTTTGCGTGATCTGCGCAAAAGGACAGTTAAAACCCATTTTGGGGCGGGAACCCCTTTTGGTGTTTTAAACATTATGTTATAATTTAGCTATTGAAAAATAGCAGATCTACAAGCTCATAGCGCGCCACCGAGTGGCGCGCTACGAGCTTGTAGGTCTGCTATTTTTGAAAAATCGTGAAAATATTTATTTCAGTAAACTGGAGGATTTAGAAGGATTTTTTTTTAAATTTTGAGGTCAGGCCTAAATGGGTCAAATGATAAGGGACAATATCGGTGGCACCCAACTGTACATCCCCACTGCTTTTCACCTTGCCCTGTTCCCCTCGCCCTGACTCTTTTCACCTTGCCCTGTTCTCCTCGCCCTGACTCTTTTCACCTTGCCCTGTTCCCCTCGCCCTGACTCTTTTCACCTTGCCCTGTTCTCCTCGCCCTGACTCTTTTCACCTTGCCCTGTTCCCCTCGCCCTGACTCTTTTCACCTTGCCCTGTTCTCCTCGCCCTGACTCTTTTCACCTTGCCCTGTTCTCCTCGCCCTGACTCTTTTCACCTTGCCCTGTTCCCCTCGCCCTGACTCTTTTCACCTTGCCCTGTTCTCCTCGCCCTGACTCTTTTCACCTTGCCCTGTTCTCCTCGCCCTGACTCTTTTCACCTTGCCCTGTTCTCCTCGCCCTGACTCTTTTCACCTTGCCCTGTTCCCCTCGCCCTGACTCTTTTCACCTTGCCCTGTTCTCCTCGCCCTGACTCTTTTCACCTTGCCCTGTTCTCCTCGCCCTGACTCTTTTCACCTTGCCCTGTTCTCCTCGCCCTGACTCTTTTCACCTTGCCCTGTTCTCCTCGCCCTGACTCTTTTCACCTTGCCCTGTTCTCCTCGCCCTGACTCTGTGTCCTCTGTCATTTCCTCAGTGGAGTTTACTTCCAGGGCACCACCATTGGCATGGCGCCCATCATGAGCATGTGCACAGTGGAGCAGTCCGGGGGCATTGTCATGGTGAGTATAGCGCACGGCCAGTGTCGTGGACAGTAATGAAGTACCGAAGTATTTATTTGAGTACTGTACTTACTTTAGTATTTGTATTTTTTGATATTTGTGACTTTCACTCCACACTACATTTCAAAGACGAATATTGAACTTTTGACTCCACTATATTTCTATAGGAAGGGAAAATGTACATTCATTATGACACTTTAGCCCTATTTCAAGTAAAGTGCCATTTTTCCACTGTTGTTTTTTTCTGGAAAATCTTTGAATTTCTTTGGAAAATGTCTACATTTAAATTCAGCATTGGCATTAAAAAGAAAATGTACTGCATTGTAATTTGTACTTTTGAATACTACAGTATTTTTTAAAAGCAAGTAGTACTCCAGTACTGTAACTCAAGTACCAGTTTGATCAAGCAACAACTTTCACTTGTAGTTGAGTACTACAGTACTTATACTGTATTTGTCCAATGAGTATCTCTACTTTGACTCAGGGCTGGACTGAGACAAAAAATCCGGCCCGGACATTTTCGCGGAATTTGGCCCAGACCGGCCCACCAGAGGGTCGGCCCACCGGGCATATGCCTGGTACTAGGGCATTCACTTCTAGTCATTTTTACTAGTTGACTAGTTGCCTAGTTTACTAGTCGACTAGTCAAACTCCAAAGTTGTTTAACTACCTATTATGTAAAACATAATTGGGAAATAAATATTTGTACATTTAAAAACTGTGTACACTGGTGACTATAACTATAATCTACCTGATCTTGAGGCCTACAAAATCAAAAATAAATAAATCAAAAATAAATCAACTAGTCAACTAGTACCAACAAGGTCGACTAGTGGATTGTAAACTAGTCGACTAGTTGCTTAATGCCCTACCTGGTACGTCCTGTGGCCATTTGGCCAATCCACCCCAGTTTGACTCGAGCACTGGGCTTCAGTTCTTTGTCCCACCACTGATAAGTTAAGTAGCGCACTAGCGCACGTCCACCCGGTTCAGCCCCGCCCACTCTTCCTCTAGTTTACACAGTATGAGTGTATCAGCACAGACATTGTTCAGGGGCCCGCCGTGTGCTGCTAACACAGTCCAGACATGTTTTAACGCCAAGGGAAGGTGTTCAATGTCGGGTGTGAGGGCGTTTATGAAGTGGCCTTGGGGACGCGAGGACTGTAAACACGAGGACTTCCCATGGCCGCCACTCCCAGGAACCCTTATGCTCTCACCTTTTTAACGGAGAAATCCCACACACCGCATAGTGACATATTATTGTTAGAATATCTGCAATACCCACAGACACGCACGCACGCACACACACACACACACACACACACACACACACACACACACACACACACACACACACACACACACACACACACACCATGTTTAAGGTCGTTTGAAGGTTCGTAGTGAGCCAGTTCACCCTCTCTCCTCCTGACAGTTGGGAAAGGCTGTGTACGGAGCTAAATCATCACAGGGCACAGAGTTTAAACAATTCCATATTTACATTTTTATGGGATGCAATAAATATTGCTTATGTCAAGTCCTATATAGCGTGCATTAAAATCAAAATATATTGTTTACGCAAGATTAACCCTTAACCATCGATTTAGACCTGAGGCTGATTCAACAAAATTACTTCTAAATCGGTAGTTCTCACACTTTTTTTTTAATGTTTTTTTTTTTTTTGTGGCTTTCGCCTTTATTTTATATTTTTTATGGAGGGACAGACAGTAGGCTGACAGGAAATGGGGAGAGAGATGGGGGGGGGGAAGACATGCAGTAAAGGCCGTCGGGATCGGGAGTCGAACCCGCGGCACACTGCCAGACTGAATTACCAGTCAAGGTGCCTGGACCGCTGAGCCACGGCCCAGGCCACTTCTCACACTTTCAAGATTTTTAAAAACATGCACGTCCCACTGGGAGGAGACCCCGGGGCAGACCAAGTGCAGTTGGAGGAAACACATTGACTCACTGTCTGTGAGTCTTGAGCACTCTGGTGGAGCTGTTGCCCCCGCGACCCGGCTACGGATAAGTGGTTGAAGATGGATGGATGGATGGATGGATGGATGTTCAAAAATAGCAGATGTACAAGCTCACAGCGACGCCCTGTTAGCTCTTAGATCTGCTATTTTTGAATAGCCAATGCAAAAATCTAAAATGACAGGGACGCTTTTCCCGGTTCTAATGGGTTAAATGCGTGGTGGGTTTCATTGCACACGGTGTCTCTTGACAACCCGTGCCAAATCACCAGGGGCTTATCAGCCCAATACAGTAAAGGCTCAGCCAAAACATGTATTTACCCATTAATAGATTTGTCCTCTGGCCATGGCTCCAGCACGGTATTCACAGATGTTTGTCTTCCCCATTACTTACAGATTGCAGCTGGCTTGGAGCTAGATTAAAGGGCCACATATCGAGTTATAGAGAGCCGCCAGATCATATGAACCGTACACCACCATGTTATTATCAACCGTAAGACTTTTATATTGGGTCCATGTGTAACTACGCAATTTGCACAGCACTAACACATTTAACCACTTAAGATCTTTTGACGAATAGTGAGAATCCAAAGTTCAAGTTTGGACTTTATTGTTACATCTTGTGTACAGGTAACATAAGAGTAAAACTTATTTTTGTTTGGCTTCCATACAGACAGTGCAGCATAATATTCAAACAAATATTCAAAAGCCGATCTACAAGCTCACAACGCATCGTGGTGCGACGCATTGTGAACTTGTAGATAGATATAGGCATCGCAGTGCGACAGGGTTGTGCATTTGTAGATTGGCAAATTTAACAATTAAAATATATATATATATTTTTAAGTGGTTGACTATAATGACACGCCGAATATCAGGGCACCAGGTTCAAATGGGTTAAAATGCTGGCACATAAACTTGAGTTTTTTTTGCTAATCCAGATAATATGTGTGGGGCTGCCTAGCCCTAAGTTGTAAAATCAAATGAAACACGACCGCATGATGCAATCATGTCTGGTGCGAGGATGAGATACAGTAGTGGTCTCCAGCACGAGGCCTGAAATGGTATCGCATGTATCCCAAAAGACCATACAAGGCTCCCTTGATCTCCATGAGCCCTATCATGTTCTCACCATCACCGCCGGCTTGTGGTTAGCGAGTAGGTGGATTGGGTGGGTGGGGGGGGGGGGGGGGGGCGGGGGCTGTGGTGTGCCACAAACCAATCCATTCCTGCTGGTTACACTCGTTGTGAGGAAGCAGTCAGACATGAATTGCACACAGATGCACATATACAAACGTAACGTACACATGCAAGTATAAATACATTTTGTGTGGAAAACACACAAGCAAATGCAGTACACACACACACACACACACACACACACACACACACACACACACACTCTCACATACACACACAGATATTCGCATGCCCACGAGCGCACAACACCCACACCCCCAAACCACTCATAAAATGAGGACAGAGGCCCAGACGTCGTTTCCCATCCTTCCTTTTCTGAAGGCAGGAAGCGAGTCCCACGACGTACGTATAGCTCTGTAATCAGCGGCAGAGAGAAACAGCTCTGCTTTACGTCGACCCTGACACACATGACCCTCCCGCCGAAGGGAAACATCATGTGATTTTCTCATGCACGTAATACTCCCAACGGAGGAGCACATGCAGAGACCACACTTGGAGCTCTGTGGTGGAGCCTATCACCACGTAGGAGGGGTCTGCAGAAACAGAGACATATAGAAGACAGATCACCGGGCTTGTTGAATGACGTGGGTGTGTGTGTGTGTGTGTACATACAGTGGGTTCATACTGGGTTCAAATGGCAGAAATGTCATCCAGCGTATATCATATACTGTGTTGTGTGTTCAGCTATTTCCTTTGACATCTCTACCCCCACTATCGATTACACTGAGCTATATTTCTCTGAGATGGTAATCATTTTTTTTACAATGAAGGCGTGTACTGTAATAACACTGAGGTAACACTGAGGTGTGTGTGTGTGTGTGTGTGTGTGTGTGTGTGTGTGTGTGTGTGTGTGTGTGTGTGTGTGTGTGTGTGTGTGTGTGTGTGTGTGTGTGTGTGTGTGTGTGTGTGTGTGTGTGTGCTCGTGTGCGCGTGCTGGTGTGCGCTCACGCGAAGCCACTTCAACTAGCTATAAATAAGTTGAAGTGGCTTCGACTCAAGTTACAAATATGTTGTGTAACTTTGTATATTTGCATGTGCGTTTATCCCTGGCATGGTTTTATAATTGATACTGGTTCAATGTGTACACAATCGCTATTCTGCTTCTTACAACAGCATAGTCTTGGTTCTGCCATCCATCTGTATGGCATTAAAATAATGTTAATATTATGAATAATAATGTTCATAATTTATATAGCAGAATCAGTTATTATTGTCACTTCCACAATATACACTAGGCATACGGGGGAGCAAAATTCCTTACAAAGTCATGCAGCTCAAAGCCATTAATTCTTTCTCCCTTTCATCTTCTCCGTCCTCCTCTCCATCTAGCGTTCTAGTTATTGTCCTCCCCTTCTCTCTTTCTGTCTCTCTCCCTATGCAGATGTTAACCATGCTAACCCTGTCATCCCTATTATGGGCATGTCGTAATCGCGAAAAAGTTTCAAAATTCTTTGTGAACTATTTATCAAATAGGCGAAGCATAACCAATTTTGGACGGGAACCCCTTTTGGTGTTTTAAGCATTACGTTATACTTTAGCTATTGAAAAATAGCAGACCTACAAGCTCATAGCGCGCCACCGAGTGGCGCGCTACGAGCTTGTAGGTCTGCTATTTTTGAAAAATCGTGAAAATATTTATTTCAGAAAACTGGAGGATTTAGAAGAAACTTTTTAAATTTCGAGGTCAGGCCTAAAAGTGCATAAGTGCTTTGAGCGGTTTCGATTTCAACCTTCATCCTCTTGTGTCCTTCTTGCATGTGAAGGACAGTTGTCTGGCTTATCTGTTCAGCAGCGAAGTGGAAGAGCTGTAGGTTGATGGAAGTATCCCAGCAGTCACTGCTTCTGTACCGGCAGCAGCCACTGTGTTTGGGACCGCGGGGCTAAAGAAGACAGACGCCATGTGATGGAGTCTGGTCTCCATGAGCAGAATGGATAATTGAATGACAGCAAGGGTGCACTTTGGATTGACAGTTATGGGAACTGCATTTGGACTTTGGAGTTTGAACAAATTCCTTCTGATTATTATTTTTAATAAAGCGATAATATACTTAATACTAGACCTGTGGCCTATTACTTTGTAACCTTGGGCAGCTTTTAACGGTGGAGCAAACCGACTTGAGTTTGTCTACGTCGAGGATACTTTGTTGTTGCTACCAATGCACAGTATATGCGGTAAAACATGAGCTGTGTGCAATGAATGAAATTACAATACAAAATGTTTTTTATTGGCCTGGGCCGTGGCTCGTGGTCCAGGCACCTTGGCTGGTGGTCCAGTCTGGCAGTGTGCCGCGGGTTTAACTCCCGATCCCGGCGGCCTTTGCTGCATGTCTTCCCCCCCATCTCTCTCCCCATTTCCTGTCAGCCTACTGTCTGTCCCTCCATAAAATAAAGGCAAAAGCCACAAAAAAAATCATTAAAAAAAATATTTTTTTTTTAATTATTATCGTCATTGTCTTTTGTTTTCTTAATTTTGCAGGATCACTCGGAGAACCCGCTGGGTGCCGCGGTGACCTTAGCTCACGAGCTGGGACATAACTTCGGCATGAACCACGACACCCCTGAGCGAGGCTGTGGCTGCAGGATGACGGTGGACCGTGGTGGCTGCATCATGACCCCCTCCACAGGGTGAGACACCAACAGGCCTGTTCCACAACACGCTGTTAACATGCTAATGATGATGTTCTATGGCATGGCTGCAGGAGGCTAGCTGTCTATAATATGGCGTCTGTGTGTCTGTGTGTCTGTGTCAGTGTTGTTTTTGGCAGCACATTTTGATTTTAGTTTTAGTCATAGTCTCTTCAATAGTTTTAATTTAGTTTCAGTCACATTTTAGTCACCTGGAATGTTTTAGTGTTAGTCTATCGGCTATTTTCAGCATGCAACCAAGTGTAAAATGACTTATACTGGATCTCTTGTCCACTATAGTCCCTTCCTAACATTTCGTTTTTATTTGTTGACGAAATCGTCAGTATATTTAGTCTTAGTTTTAGTCATCATAGCTTAGTTTTCATGTAGTTTCTGTTTAGTTTTCGTCAGTGGAAAAAGGTAGTCTTAGTTTTAGTCGACGAAAACATCACTGGTCTCTGTCTGTCTGTCTGTCTGTCTTTCTGTCTGTCTGTCCGTCCACAATCTGAGAACCCATCGGCAAAAAATAAAGGAAAAACATCGCCCTCTTTTCCCTTTGAATTTGCGAGTCAACAGTCTTGTCTTGAGAGACTAGTCCGTCCGTGACCAGAGCTAATCTCAAAACAGCTTGACTGATAAGAGCCTAGCTTTGTTTGCACTCTGACAGTAGGCCATCACAGAACTACTTTCAGTTCATGTTCCTAATTTTATAATGTAGGTCAATGGGGCTCTGATAAGGCTGAAACCTTGCCCAGATTTGGAGAAATGACGACACATACTGGCTTCATGAAGACTGAGATTCACAAGCTGTTCCCATGTTAATTAGATTTTCATTACTAGTCCATAACCGTTCGGGGATATGGCACACCCAATCCCTACCTTCTCTCTCCCTTCTCTCTCCCCCTTATGTCTCTCTGCCGGATTTGGCAGGGTTGTTTGCTTTCACTCGGGATTCATGTCATCTGCCCCAACAAATTGTCCCTAAACAGTTTTACCAGACATGTCAAATCCACTGTGTCATTTTGAGGCTACTGACTTTAAAACTCCTTCTCAGAAAGGCATGCCGTTTTCAAGCAATGCCCACAACGACTAGCAGGACCCGGAAATGCATGCTAAATTGTATGTATGCCAACAAAGTGCCCGCTTGCCATCTCAAGTATCTCACGAATAAATTAACCAGTCCACCATCACCTTGCTCTCGCTGAAAGATTAAAGGCTGCTTGCCAATTGTGCAGAGGTGATCATTATCACGTGTAAACATTTATCCCGGTGTCTCCCTTTTTGTTTATGTCATGTAATTGGTCTTGCTGGGGGGTTGAGATGATGAAGGCTCGCTCTCGCACATGCACTGACAAGTGCATGCTCACTCACACACATCCATAAAGACTATCCTCCTGGCACATAACAAAATAAAAACTCAGCTATGATGACTAAAACTAATACAACATTTATATTGATCTTTTTGTCAACAAATAAAAACTAGACTAAATGTCAGGGAGGGACCAGTGGAGAAGAGATCCAGTAGAACTAAGACAAGTCATTGTATGCTTGGTTGCGCTCGGGTGTTGTGCTAGATCGGCTATTTTCAGCAAGCAATCAATTACGACGCCAAAATATATTTTAGTCGACTAAGTCATCTGTCGATCGCAGTCGACTAAAATCGTATGATATTTAGTCAACTCAAACTACACAAAAAAAAAAAAATAGATGACTGAGAAATAGAAAATATACTAAAACTAAATGCAATTTTATTCAAAAGACTACGACTAAAACGGTAATCAAATTCTGTCAATTTCAACACTGAAATGCACATCCACGCACACTCATAGACCTCAGGGCTGCTTGCTCTAGCATTCCCGCCCCTGTTGCCTGGGTCGCTGTGATAACGGCTGCCGCAGGTGACGGGCCGCATGTGACTCTTCCTTTAGTAAACAGCAAGGCAGATAAGGCGTAACCAAAGTGTAACACCGGCTTTCACCCCATGGGTCTGATGCCAATTTGTTTTATCTGATGCAGCTGGGTACTGTAAGGCCAACATGACGTCGGTCATGTTGGCGATAGATTCCACAGGCTTCTTCCGAGGACGGGAAAGACGGAGGGCATAGGAGAGAAGAGAGGTCGACAAAACAAACAGGCCTGAAACAGAGCAAAGTGTTTATAGGTCGGAGGGGTGCCCCACATGCCGCATGTGTGTTATTGACATTTGGAATTGGAAATGAGGAAAGGCCTGCCGTTTCCTCACTGTTTTATTCTAAATGGTGCTCGGTACACTCGGTAGAGTCAGTGTCATCATAGTGGGCGACTGTGGCTCAAGAGGTAGAGCAGGTCGTCCAATGATCCATGGGTCGGCGGTTCGAATCCCGGCTCCTCCTGTCTACATGTCGAAGTGTCCTTGGGCAAGACACTGAACCCCAAATTGCTCCCGATGTGCTGGTTGGTACCTTGCATGGCTTCCGCCGCAATCGGTGTATGAATGTGTGTGTGAATGGGTGAATGTAATGCACAATCTATGTAAAGCGCCTTGGATAAAGGCGCTATATAAATGCACCATTTACCATTTATAGTGCAAGTCAAACACTGTGTAGATCTGACATGGTGGGGCGTGTGGCATCTGTAAGAGATTCATCACAGTCAGCTGAAGGGTCGGTCCCGGGTGGGGGGGGGGGGGGGTGTGTGTGTGTGTGTGTGTGTGTGTGTGTGTGTGTGTGTGTGTGTGTGTGTGTGTGTGTGTGTGTGTGTGTGTGTGTGTGTGTGTGTGTGTGTGTGTGTGTGTGTGTGTGTGTGTGTGTGCGCGCGCGCACACGTGATTCACTGCTGTCATTGGAAAAATGCCATTCGAAACAGTCAAATGACGCGCAATTATGTGCTCACGAAGCAAGTGGGGACACACAGGAAGGAAAATGTGGGTGGCCTGCTGCGAGGGCATCTTCTGAAAATGCCACCAAACTGCTGGAACGAGGGTATTAAAAAAAGAATAAACTACGCTTCTTTCCCGTCGGAATTGTCCCAGAAAAGCTCAACTGACCTTTATCTTTAAAAATGGAAAGAAAAATAGGTGTTCTTGAAAATAGTGGAAATCTCTCTCTCTCTCTCTCTCTCTCTCTCTCTCTCTCTCTCTCTCTCTCTCCCCCTCTGTCTCTCTTTCTTTCCGTTTTTGTCTCCCACTGTATAGGCCCATAGGTAGCTATTGAAAAATAGCAGATCTACAAGCTCATAGCGCGCCACCGAGTGGCGCGCTACGAGGCTTGTAGGCCTGCTATTTTTGAAAAATCGAAGAACGACTGACATAGAAACAGTATTTTATGGACATAAAATGTCATTAAATACTAGGCTACAGTATGTCTACCCACCGGCATTGTGTATATACAGTATGTAGTGTGTGCATGCATGTGTGCAGAAAGCTGGCAGCAGCAGCCAGATCATCCTCTGGCCGTCATGCAACATTCCTTCCAGAACAACAGCAATTCTGCTGAGGCATGAAAATGATTGGTGTCTTCATTTCAGCTAGTCGTCGGGTGAAGATAGCTCATCTCAGGGCGCCACGTACAGTAGAGGATTCGGAAGAATGACTTCAAGTGTTTTTTTGACGTATATAACGAGAGTCTCTCAACATTATTAGATTTTTTTCTTTTAGCTGTCATAGATTGACTGAGCAGCACACTTGCAGTCAGCCGTTACTCGTAATGTGTACAGTATACGCTGATGAGCGCCTAAGGATTCTCTTAGTGTATTGCGCAGCTGTGATACAAATCTGAATCATTTATTTTTCTCTCTATGTATGCATTTATACATTTTTTCTAGTTTTGGTTTTGGTTAGATTTTTCTTGTTGTTTGTGTCATTTTGGAAATGAATGAATAAATAAAAAAAGTAGCTTAGCACAGTGGTTCCCAAACGTGTTTCCCAAAAGAGATATTAGATGTTTGCCCGGGACCCAAACTAGTGAAAAGAGATATTAGATGTTTGCCCGGGACCCAAACTAGTGAAAAGAGATATTAGATGTTTGCCCGGGACCCAAACTAGTGAAAAGAGATATTAGATGTTTGCCCGGGACCCAAACTAGTGAAAAGAGATGTTAGATGTTTGCCCGGGACCCAAACTAGTGAAAAGAGATGTTAGATGTTTGCCCGGGACCCAAACTAGTGAAAAGAGATATTAGATGTTTTCGTCTAAAATGTTAGGAAGGGACTAGTGGACAAGAAATCCAGGATAAGTCATTCTTCACTTGGTTGCATGCTGAAAATAGCCGATCTACAAGCTCACAACGCGTCGCAGCGCGACGCGTTGTGAGCTTGTAGATCGGCTAGTTTCAGCAAATGTAAAATCTGTCATTATGACGGCATCAGGGCCCAACAAAATACATTTTAGTCGACTAAATCAACTTTCAATTTAGTCGACTAAAATCTTATGATATTTAGTCGACTAAAACTAGACTAACACTAAAACATTCCAGGTGACTAAAATATGACTAAACTAAATTAAGTTTTATTCCAAAGACTATGACTAAAGTAAAAATAGAAATGTGCTGCCAAAAACAACACTGCTGTGT
Organism: Electrona antarctica; assembly: GCF_951216825.1. Taxonomy (NCBI): domain Eukaryota; kingdom Metazoa; phylum Chordata; class Actinopteri; order Myctophiformes; family Myctophidae; genus Electrona; species Electrona antarctica. Next base: position 48,411,185 of record NC_136791.1, read on the forward strand.
AGCCTATTTCACTAAACATTTGGTTTAGAATTTATGGAATGGATTTCTTTTAAAAAAAATTCATGAAATTACTGAAAAATTATTGAATTTGCGGTTTTTTTATTCATGAAAGATTTAGCTTTTTTGAGAATGTTTTTTGAAAATATGAATATATTTGAAATAATAATAATTCAAACAAATTTTAGGAAAAATACAATGGGTCCGTGACCCGCAAATGAGTCCCGAACACTCAGTGTTTGGGAACCAGTGGCTTAAAGCATGACCAGGCTGTATGTAACGGTGTCTGTACATCAACGAGCTCTCAGCTCTGTGTTTGGTGATGCTCTGCACTCAAACACTCGCTAATGGAGAGGGCGACAGACTGAATCTAAATGACGTGATTATCCGTGGCGCTGCCAACCGCAATCACAGAGCAAGCCGCATGCAGAGAGCCCCTAGAGAGGCACTTGATGTCCTGATAGACAGGCGGCGGCGGCTCGAGGAACCAGAGGTTCTTTTATCTTCCTTCCGTGGAAGAACAGAAAGATAGACGCATGCAGAGAGACAGAGATGAGAGACGGAATGAAAAAGAGTGACAGCGAGAAAATGTCAAAAACAATTAATCCATTCAGGCCTGACCTCGAAATTTAAAAAGAATTCTTCTAAATCCTCCAGTTTTCTGAAATAAATATTTTCACGATTTTTCAAAAATAGCAGACCTACAAGCTCGTAGCGCGCCACTCGGTGGCGCGCTATGAGCTTGTAGATCTGCTATTTTTCAATAGCTAAAGCATAACATAATGCTAACACCAAAAGGGGTTCCCGCCCAGAATGGGTTAAGCTATTGTTTGAGAGTTAGACGTCATGGATGACAGTGACACAGGTACGACGGCCACAAGGGTTTTGTGCCACTCACAAATCTTGACAATGCACAAAGCTTTGATGGACGAAGCAGGCAATATGAAGAGTTTGCTGTGGGTATTTTGAAGAAACTGTTGTGCTAAGATTTGCGTCATTTGGGGATAGACTGGCGGAGGGTTCAAAGGGGTTTGCTTTGGATGGTTAGCCGCAGTCAGAGGGGCTGCGGCGGCACGTGTCATTGGGCAGAGAAGTGAGACGCAGCGGGAGCCCAGGGTGGACGTCAGGCCCAGAGGCGACCGCTTTATTAAGAAACAAAATGACCTACATGGCGATATACGAGGGAGCTTTTGACTTATTGTTAGTTTGTTTAAGTGATGGAGGGTGAGTGATGTCTTTGTCTGAAAGCACCTCTGCGTCTGAGGTTCAGAGGAAGCTATTGTACTGCAGGTGGAATGCAGATGTCTGTTGGAAATTGTTGGGTTTGGGGCCTCTGCTAAAGCACATTCTACCTGGCCACTCTATTTTGGGCATGTAGGCAAAAAGAAATACAGTACTTTTAACATACTGTGTATATATAAAGACAAAAAAGAAAGATATTCAGTGCGCAGAAAGGCATTGATCACGGGAGCACATTCTTGATCAGCAGCGGATCAGGAACACGCTTCAACAAATCTGTCAAAAAAACGAATGTATAAGGTTGTTTCACAGCCTTTCTTTTTGTTTTTGTTTACCACTCCATCTTTACCAAAGACAATACTGTATATACAAACTGTAGACTACTTTCAACATTTTTGATACGTTTGGAAATGGGCCAAAAGGAGACCAGTTCGCCCAGCCCCCCCAATTCAGAATGGCAATGCTATGTGACCAATTCCCACAGCCGTTCAGAGCTATACTGTACAGCAAAGGGGAGGTCACAGATAGGGTTAACCCATTTTGACAGATTCTAAAAATGTCTTCTACATCCTGACAGTTTTCTGAAAAAGCTATGTTTCTATGTCAGTCGTTCTTCGATTTTTCAAAAATAGCAGACCTACAAGCTCGTAGCGCGCCACTCGGTGGCGCGCTACGAGCTTGTAGATCTGCTATTTTTCAATAGCTAAAGCATAACATAATGCTAACACCAAAAGGGGTTCCCGCCCAAAATGGGTTAATCCAAAACAGTAGTATCTGGTGGACATAGTGGACTAAGTAATATTGGATTACTGCGTCTGAGCAGACGGTCTTGCTCGCCACGAGTCGCCAGTAAAGTGATGCAGTTGATGTAACAATGATAAGTTGGTAATTGGTCCTAACATTGTTGACCAAACATAAATGACCCAGTATGCTATACTACATTATTGTTTCCTTTCCCATACAATAATGTAGTTCCCAACAATCGGCACATAATCTGTGACATGATCATCATCATCAGCTCCATTTTGCACCTTCTTGAAAATCTTCACTTTTGAATCATTTTTGAAAAATATGCGTGTGGATGAGAGGCCCAAATGTAGAGTAAAATACTTTTTGCAAAATATCCATGCTACTGTGGACAGAGCCTTCATTCAGGAGATACAGTGAGACTGCTCTGTGATTGGCTCGTCCGTTGCTAGGCCAACCGGCTGACAATTACTATAACTTGATCATCACACAGTCAGTGAGTCAGCCAGTCACATATTAGCCACTGTTACGGCCCAGCGAAAGATTTAATCACATGGAGAGTGAGGCTAAAGAGTGACGGTGAGGGAGACTCCTGCACTTGCCCTTTTTAAATGATCCTAATGAAAATGTTAATGCCTACAACATTCTGTGGGCAGCCTCGTAGTTCAAATTCAGATAATATTACCAGGGCTGCTCTCTTTCCCTCGTAGCAAATCCATTCTCTGATGAGCCACCCGCACCAGTAGAAATGATACAGCCTGCCACTGAGATTTTGAGATACCATCATACAGTATCTCTCTCGGCCATCGGTCCACGTATCGGCATATTAATCCATTTTGAGCGGGAACCCCTTTTGGTGTTAGCATTATGTTATGCTTTAGCTATTCAAAAATAGCAGATCTACAAGCTCGTAGCGCGCCACCGAGTGGCGCGCTACGAGCTTGTAGGTCTGCTATTTTTGAAAAAAAATTAAAATATTTATTTCAGAAAACTGGAGGATTTCGAAGAATTGTTTAAAAGTTTGACGTCCGGCCTAAATGGGTTAATGGGTTAATAAGTATGATCTTTAGCAGCATAAATGGGTCTGAATATGTTATTTATGCAGTGTATTGACTGCCTTTCATGCTGCATGGCAGTCGATATGGCAGCAGGCTGCTCAGACCTTGTAACCATTAACCAATCTATAAGCTATTAGGCATGTAACGATATATCGTATATCGCGATATATCGATATTATATCCCGACGATATGTATCGATTTATTAAAAATCACACCCGTGTGAACTGAGTGGTGCAACTCTCCCCCCCCCCCCCCCCCCCCCTCTCTCTCATTAGCAGGCAACAGTGCAGCACTATCTCTCTCTCATTTTCTGGCACAACAACGCCCCTACTGGTACTCATGAGTGAGTCACACACAAACATAGTCACACACAAACATAGGTTAACACAGACATTGCTGTTCCTTGGAGTGGTTGCACCACTCAAAAATAAAAATCGATAAAAAAAATAACTGTAATCATATTCCATCATATTCACGTGCTTTTGGAGAGAAATGAGACAGACTCCATGCAGTCACTTCCAGTAGTAGAGGCCTGCAGAGGGGAGCTGTATGTGTCTGACTGTGCCCAGGTGATGGTCGTTAATTGATGCTATTAATACATCAAGGAAGGCAATTATGTTTCTGCACTGTCAAATAGGTCTACATCTATCCTAAGATGCCACATGTTAACACCTTGAGGGCCCGGACCTATTTAATCCATTAATAAAATGTGCCCATCATTTATAGCGCCCGGACCACTTTTACCGGGGGACCGGAAGTTGTTGTGAATGTCTGTGTAGCAGCTAACAATAGCCACACCACTCTAGAGTCGATCGACAACAACGGGAGGTAAGAATAAATCTATCGCGACTAGCGACTGGACCGCGGAGCACCGTCTAACACAGGATATTTTTTCATAATTAGACGGGATGATTTAGATCGCGAGTTATGAACGTTTTAAGATTTTTGTTTTCGTCCGCTAAATGTTCGATGACGTGTCACTGCAACACCGAGGATTGGGCAACAAGCGCTCCTAGGCTGTGGAGCGATGGGACCGGTTTTGATATCATTACCCTCCGTCCTATTTATCAATCTCCGTCTCGGGCAACTGACGGTGAACTTGAACTTGACGGTGATCTCCGTCTGGGGTCCTTAAACTGTTAACTCGAGCTAGGTTTAAACAAGAAAGCTTGTTTACAGTTGTTGCACAGAAATTAAGTAATTTTACATGAAAAGTAATGCTACTTTTGCAATGTAGTTAAATAAAAATTGTGAAAAAAGCTTGGGGGGGGGAGATAAATCACAAAAAAAAGATTTTTGGAAATATCGTGAAAAATCGTATTGTGAACCTCATATCGTGATACGTATCGTATCGTGAGTTGAGTGTATCGTTACATGCTTATAAGCTATAGATTATATGTACTGTATTGGTATTTTCGCTATTTTTGAAAGATTTTCAAGGGACCCATCCCTTTCTGATGACATCATGTATCTGCCCTGGTACTTTAAATCCCAGAGTTGCTAACCACACATGGAAAGAACCTATAGGGTTTCAGGCATTATGTTATCCAGGGATAACCTAGCTATACGTATTATTTACACATTAGCTGTTTGGCTAATTTCCTGGACGGCATATCAGGTGTGTGGCCTCAGCTGTAATAATAGAAACGGTGTACTGTATAGTATGTATGTGTCTGTGTGTGAGGGCACGAATTTAGAACGTTTAAATTGTGTGTGTGTGCGTGTGTGTGTGTGTGTGGGGGGGGGGGGGAGAGCTCCCCTGTGCGTGAGGGATAGAGAGAGAATATTACCGAAGAGAATTGGAGGCTTTTGAGAGGGTAAAATGAGAGAGAGCTGATGCCCCCCAGCAGGCCTCCCCCCGCCCTACGTCAGACAGAGAGGAGAGGTGTTCATCTGGCACCTAGCAGATTGCTTTGTTTCCCACAACTAGTGGAGTTAAGCAACGCCTAGCGTTGTTTCTCAATATATTCTCTCTCTCTCTCTCTCTCTCTCTCTCGCACAGCCGCTCGCTTGGAATCCACCACCTGTTCCGTTCTTATCAGTGGCAGGCCATGCGATTTACAACGGTTTCCCATATTCTCCATGCTCTGGTTTGATCTACAAAGCCCCATCCGTCCTTGATTTGGTGTGTGGGTGGTGTGCACGGTACAGAAAAGCTCTATTTTATAGGGGTATATACGTGTTTGTGGGCATGCATGCGATAAGCCATATATATACTTTGTCACATGACGGTGCTACAACTCACGAGGTGTCGCAGATGCAACGTGTTGTCTTGTAGATTTGCCTATTTTCAGCAAGTGACATCATCAGCATACAGTACAACAGAGTATGAATGAAGCATACGGTGGTAAACAGATTCCAACAGCATGAGCAGGTGGATTAAGGGAGCAGATGAGGACAGATCTTCAAGTGGGTGACACTCTCCTGAGGCAGTACATGCTGTGTGAAAGGGACCATGTTGTTTTCATCCCGAGGCTGAAAACAACATTGTTAGGGTGTTGTTTTTATGTTGCTTAATTTGAAAAGAATTGCATGGTGCTCCGGGGAGAGAACAAAAGCATTTTTTGTTTTTTGTTGTTGTAGTTTTTTGTTTTTCATTTTTTCACCTCCTGTTATCTCCACTCCCACTTAAGCACTTTCAACAAGGCGTCCTATTTTGGGATGTCATCATTATAGGCGAAGATTTCCTGTTTAATTGAAGAAGAAGAAAAAGATAATTTTTTTCATGCTCTGAATGTATTGTGATGCATTGTGGGCTTCTAGATTGGATATTTTTGCCATTTGTCACGAGAGCTTAAGTGGGTAAGGAGAACACTCATGAAAAGAGGCAACATTACAAACGCTCCCTTACACAACAGTACAAAATACTAAGGCCATTCATTACCAGTCATGTTGAATTTTCACAAAACGTCCCTGTTGACTGAAAGCATTGTGGGCTCCGTCACAATTGAATAGCGGGAACCCCTTTTGGTGGTTACATACATTATGTTATAATTTAGCTATTGAAAAATAGCTAAATAGCACCGAGTGCCGCGCTATGAACAGGTCTGCTATTTTTGAAAAATCGTTAAAATGTGCCTCAAATCTTTCCGAAAATTGTCATGATTTAGAAAACATTATTTTTTTTAATTTCGACGTCAGGCCTGAATGGGTTAAGAAGACCCACCAGATGGTGTAAACCCGTCCGCGGCGCGTTTGTGAGCTTGTAGATCAGCTATTTTTGGTGTACGATATACCGCCACATGATGGAGTACAAAGGGAGCATTACTGTTACTGTAATCCTGTATGCCAGCTGCGCATCCTTTGTACAACTCCATGTCTGCTGACAGCCCCGCTCAAATAATCTCCTGTAGGGCTGGAATATGAAGGTATACTGTGACTGTCATATCCATGTATACGTATGGACATGTACTGTGCACTTCCATCATCCACGATAAATACCATACATGGGTTTATAATTAAAAACATTATGTACTGTGTAATATTCCTTATTCCAATATTAAAAAAGTTAAATGTATTACCTTTAGAGCATACGCTGAAGTATTAGCAACAACGATCATGTTATGATCAGACGCACCAGCGGCCATGTGCTGAGCATGAATGCGGAACGAAACCACAGTGCAGAGCAAGTTGTAGTCCAAACAAATCCCCCGTTCACTTGCATTGGGCTCAATTTCCCAGAAGCCCTAGCAGCCCAGATGATAACTTGATTTCCGGTTTCGTCATCATAACGTGACGGCCTCGTCATCAGGTCCCGGATAAATCTCTTTAATAAAATGTATTTTTAATTATTTTAAAACGGCGAATTAAACGCATTAAACAAATGTCGGGTATAGCGTTTTACGCGCTGTGGAACACTGGATTAAACAATTAGCGGCAGTCAAACTGTTAAATAGACTACTTTAAATATACAAAACATGTGTCATATCAATGTAACAGCCAAATACCATTACACCATCAAAATTACATACAAGACATTGTTGCGTTGTGGCCAAAAGCATTTTGGCCACAACGCTAATCTTGTGTGTTTGACACAACAATGTACTGTGAGACTTCACACGATGCATGAGTGTAAGCCTGATTTAACAGTATCCCGCACCAAAAATAGCAGCTTGTACATCTTGCTGTTTCCGGCACGGAACACAGTTGTACGATAAATCAGATAAATCATAAATAGAGACGTTTTCATTCTGCCAGAGCATTACTGTGTCCATGCAGTTCAAGCAGTCATGTTGCTGTCATGCAAAGTATGTGTGTCTCAGTGTCTGTGTGCGCTGTGGTCCTTATGTTCATACTGTCAGTCTAATCGGCTGGCTTTAAGGGCGGGAACCCCTTTTGGTGTTAGCATTACGTTATGCTTTAGCTATTGAAAAATAGCAGATCTACAAGCTCATAGCGCGCCACCGAATGGCGCGCTACGAGCTTGTAGGTCTGCTATTTTAGAAAAATCGAAGAACGACTGACATAGAAACATAGCCTTTTCAGAAAACTGTCAGGATGTAGAAGACATTTTTAGAATCTGATCTCAGGTCAGAATGGGTTAACAGGTGACAGTGTAGGACACAATTGCAAAAGGAGTTTAACTTATACTCATCTTTACACATTTCTTTCTCTTTCTTTCTCACCTTTATTTATACTCTGAATACAGCTGAGGGCAAGCCCTCATTTTCAACATAGCCGAGGTTACAATACATAAAATACAGTCACAAAACAATACATCAAAGAACAACCATCAGTAAAATAAATCAATTGAAGCAGGAACTGAACTGACCGAAGGATGGCAGGGAGCTCAGTTTTCAGGAGTTTTGGAGTTCATTCCATGAAGTTGGGCCATTGACAGAAAAAGCTGTCTTGCCCAACTCTGTCTGGGCTTGAGGAACCTTGAGCCTTAAGAAATTACTAGAGCGGGTCTGATAGGTATCTGTCCTTCTTTATAAGGACAGATGACAAGGAGTTATATCATGGGAACGCCACCCGTCGCTCTGTTTATTGAAGCCTCCTCTCAACAAGTTAACAACATCAACACTGACGCACCACAACACCGCGTCATCCAAGCACAACAGCCTTCAGGCAAAACCAAACGATCCCCGAGCCTACATAATTGTTCAGTTCCATCATGGAACAAATATAGTCAGGGACTCAGGCAGCATCCCAGCAATGGCTTTATATAAAAAATAGGTGCCAATGCTTATCTCGTCTCTCAGTCAGAGAGGATAAACCTGAGTTCTCATAAAGTGCACAGTGGTGGGTACCATAACTATCACTAGTAGTCCACCGCAAGGCGGAGTGGTAGACAGTGTCTAGCCGCTTTAAAAGTGAAGGAGCAGCAGACCTATAAATGATGTCCCCGTAGTCCAGGACCGAGAGGAAAGTGGTCTCAATAATAGCTTTTTTACTGGAATTTGGAAAACAGAATTTATTGCTATACAGAAAACCTAGTTTTTGTCTTAGTTTGGAGACTAGATCAACAATATGAAATTTAAAAGAAAGTTTATCGTCATAATCCAGATGCCAAGATATTTATATTCAGAGACCCTCTTAATCGTGGATCCATCTGAGGAAGTTATAAGTACACTATCCAAGTCAATATTCATAGCCCTAGAAAACAGCATACATTTTGTTCAACTTTTTTGCTATTTAATGTCTTCCGTGTTCATTTGACAGGGTTTTTGACAGTTAAATACACTAAGGATTTGACTGTGTACAATTTCTGACTAATTTAACTCTTGACCCGCAATTGTCCATTTTACGGCTCAATTTGTAGACTTTCAGAGTTAAATGTTACGCCGTAGACATTTTCCTCACACTCTCTCTGTTTCACTCTCATTCCCTTTAGAGGTCTTCATCACTCTGTCTCTGCATCGCTGCCCTTCCATCTGTATCTCTGGATCTTTTGTGTTTCTCTTTTCTAGCTCTCCACGCGTTCTCCCTTCTGTTTTCCCTCTCCTGCTTGTCCAAAGTAATTTGTTCCATGTCTCCCTCTTCCTCTTCCTCTGCTCGATTTATTTCTGCTCTCTTGTCCTTGGTTTATACTAGACACAGAGAATCTCAGAGCGAGCACTCCCCCCGGGGACCACGGCTGTTACAGGCAGATCAGACAGTTTCATCTCTAGATTCATAACGTCCCTCATTCTCAATATGAAATCCAATTTCTGCCCTCGCTAAATTAGACATTACTCAGCGTTTCAGGTAAGCGGTCCCAGGGAGCGAAATTAATGCGGTCGAAATTATGTGGTTTCACAATTGCTATAGCCAATATACGGGGACCACATCCAAGTACACACAGACACACACACACGCAAGCGCCTGTCCTTTGACGATGTGGCTTTCAAGTACTTTGGCGTGCTGCACATGTGTGAGTGGTGTAACCACTCCAACAACTGGCTTTGTTAGTTTACGTGTCCACGTGTTTGTTCGTACCAAAAAAATGAGCATGGTTGCTATGGTCACTCAGTTCACACGGGTGTGATTTCATTACGTCAGACATTACGTCAGACCACAGCTGATCAGGCTATATAATACCTTACACCACTCAGTTCACACGAGTGTGATTTTTTGGTTTATTTACGCATGTTCATAGAAAAGATTGTGCTGATTTGGAGGCTCAACTGATGTCGGTAAACCATTGAAATGTGTGTCAAGCCCAACAAGAGCCTTTTTATTTACCAGTCGGGGTGGCAGACGTGTGAGTCATCTTCATCGCTCTCATTCAAATCCCCTCGTCCCACAGTTACTTTGATTCTGAATGATGGAGGGTTTTTTTTTTCTTTCTTTCTTTCTTTCTTTCTTTCTTTCTTTCTTCCTTCCTTCCTTCAAGTCTGCTACAGCACTCGTGTCGGTTCTTTTAAATCACAAGTAGACATAATGGACCATTGGTAGAGAAACAATGTCTTAATGTTTTGTGTGAAGCACTTTGAATTGCCTTTTGTTGAAATGTGCTTTACAACTAAATGTGGCTTGCGTAGCTTTTTCCTTCCTTCCTTCCTTCCTTCCTTCCTTCCTTCCTTCCTTCCTTCCTTTATTTCATTATTATCCCATTCTGGGCGGGAACCCCTTTTGGTGTTTTAACTAAGCATTATGTTACACTTTAGCTATTGAAAAATAGCAGATCTACAAGCTCATAACGCGCCACCGAGTGGTGCGCTACGAGCTTGTAGGTCTGCTATTTTTGAAAAATCGTAAAAATGCGGCACAAATCTTTTGAATATAATATTCTTTCAGAGCAAACTTTTTTTTTTTATTTCGACGTCAGCCCTAATTGGGTTATTGGTCTTTTCCTCCATCAGGTATCCCTTCCCGACAGTGTTCAGCACATGCAGTAAGAAGGACCTGGCGGCCAGCCTGGAGAAAGGCGTAGGCATGTGTCTGTACAACATGCCTGAGGTGAAGGTGCTCTACGGCGGACAGAAGTGTGGCAACGGTTACGTAGAGGAAGGAGAGGAATGTGACTGTGGAGAGCCAGAGGTATGGGTTTCTTATACTGTTCCATTTGGACCATACAATGTCAAATCTTAACTACAAGAGTGTACAAATGGAACTATTCACTTCCATTTGTACATACAGTTAAATGAACCCATTTTGACCTGAGATCAGATTCTAAAAATGTCTTCTGCATCCTGACAGTTTTCTGAAAAAGCTATGTTTCTATGTCGGTGGTTCTTCGATTTTTCAAAAATAGCAGATCTACAAGCTCGTAGCGCGCCACTCGGTGGCGCGCTATGAGCTTGTAGATCTGCTATTTTTCAATAGCTAAAGCATAACAGGGGTTCCCGCCCAGAATGGGTTAAATTAACACTAACGCCTACTGTGTCGGCTATTATTCACAATTATTGTACAAATAATATGATAAGGAATTGCCTTACACATGGCAGGACTTCAACAGTAAGTATGTTGAAGTATGCATTCAAGTTTCATGTATCGTGAGTCGTGTCATCCAGAACCATACCGGCAATCTGACATTGCCCATATCCCATTGACTATATCTTACAGTATACTTTTTTTCCATGGTTTTCCATAGTTTGTTTGATTTCAATACGGTATAAAAATCAACTTGCCGAGACCTGTGCTCGAGGTGCAGTAGGTAATCCAACACGCTTAATTTGCGTGGGTATTTTCTGTCAAACTTTCTGTTATCTTTAATGTATTTATTAACCCATTTTGGGCGGGAACCCCTTTTGGTGTTACTATTATGTTATGCTTTAGCTACTGAAAAATAGCAGATCTACAAGCTCATAGCGTGCCTGACGACTGACATAGAAACATAGCTTTTTCAGAAAACTGTCAGGATGTAGAGGACATTTTTAGAATCTGATCTCAGGTCAAAATGGGTTAATTTGCGTGGGTATTTTCTGTCAAACTTATGTTATCTTTAATGTATTTATTAAAGCACTCTTTGATTTGACCGTTCAAATTGAAAATAGTCCCTGAAGGGAGCATTGGTGGCGCAGCCGGTAAAGTAAAGTCCAAGGGTTCCAATCCACTGTGGTGCATACAACGGTTTGGCCGAGCGTTTATAAGAACACAATTGGCCGTGTCAGGGGGAGGGAAGCCAAGCGGGGATGGTGATCTCTGTCACCCTCACCACACGTACTCCTATCGCAGTCCCGCCCCCTCGAGAGACCCGGAAAATAAATCCCCGTTCATTTTCCTCATAGACTTTTCAGAAAGTATTTATTTAAAGACGTTTACGCAGCGGACAAAGCCAACTCTTGTCGTGACAAATCATGACAACAAAACAATTTTTCGGGCTGAACAAATAATTAGAAAGAAGAAGAAAACTTTTTTTGTTGTTTTTCTTCTTTGTAATTATTTGTTTGGTCCAAAATATTGTGTTTGTTGTCATGATTTGTCACGACAAGAGTTGGCTTTGTACGACGCTTAAAAGGTCTTTAAATAAATACGTTTTGAAATGTCTATGGGAAAACTGCATTGGAAACTATTTCCTGGGCCTGGCGTCGTCCTGAAAGGGGGCGGGACTGCAACGCTCTATAGGCTGAGGCGGGAGGAGTAGGATGGAGGTGCTGTGTCCTCCCATTGGGGGTCCTCACCATAGAGTATAAAGAAGGATAGAGACTGAACTGGCGCGAAGCTCCGCCCCCCTGCAATTCATATCAGTGGAAGTTGCTCAGTGGCGTTTTGAAGCACCCAGAAGAGCCTTCTACTTCCGCCTTTTTTTCGATTTGGGCACCAAATTTTGGTGCCCAAATGCGGAAGTGCAAACGCGCTCAACGTTAAAGCCCAGCTGCACGGGGTTTCCTCATCATACTTCCACGGGTCCGCCTGCAGTCCCTCCTCTTACCACTAGGGCCCAGTGCTTCAACGTTGGAGAGCCTCACTGGCCCCTTGGTCCTCACTGACGGGTGGTCCAGTAGGTCACAATATCAGTGGCAATGTGTGGGATGGAATTGGCATACAGTACAGGCTAAATTGGGGAGAAAAGGGGGTAAAAAATAATTGACTGAAAAAGAGTCCCTGGAAAGAAACAAATTTCAAACATCCATGACATCATTTTAATGACTTTGGATAAAATATAAACAAAACACAAAATTAAAAAAGAAAGCCATTAGTATAATATAGTCCTTTAAGAAGTAGACCGCTGTTAAAAGTGATAAACCAAAATAAACCATAACTGCATCACCCAACCACAGAATTACAGAAAACCTCAGCGAGTCACTCGGCCTCCCAAAACAAACCACAACAAACATAAGAGTCAAACTCTCTCATGGCAACGGCAATGTTACTTGCACTGAAGGTTGACAAGGAAAAACAACAAAAACATTGTCTAAATCAATGCGAACCCCCAGAGGCAACACCAATATGAGTGTTTTATTTACATCACTCGCTCTCTGTCTCTCCGTCTCCAACATGTGCTGAGCAGTGCCCTGACGAGGCAGCCACGGTGATGTAATGTCCTTCTTACCGGCTCATTAATCAAACATGCCGTCCAAATGTGTGACAAATGAAACAAACAAAAGTGTAATCAGGGTGAGAGTGAGAGTGAGCTTTCTTTGGCTGTGCCATCCAAACAACTGGGCCGGGTCAGTGAGGTGTTCTGAAATGCACGCGCGCGCGCACACACACTCTCTCACACTCACACACACACACACACACACACACACACACACACACACGCACATCTTAGAGATTCAAGTAAAGTACACACTCACAGACACATTTTGGCACACACACAACATTCTCTCTCAATTTCATATGCAGAGACTGAAGCTGAAATCACAATCCCATCTGGAGAGCAGGTACAGTACTATACCGTCACCTCACCCATCTGGAGAGCAGGTACAGTACTATACCGTCACCTCACCCATCTGGAGAGCAGGTACAGTACTATACCGTCACCTCGCCCTGCCAGGACAGCTGTTCCTTTTACTTACAACAAAGAAACGCATCACTACGATTCCTTTCAAGTTTTGACATAATTTCCCATAGTCTGTTGGCTGTCTCATTCAGCAAAAAAAAAACACTCACATTCCCATTCGGTGTTTGCTGATTTAGCACGCCCAGCCAGAAAGCAAAATAACAAGTGTTATTAAGCAAGACATCAGAATCGTGACGGGGCAAGGCCAGTCGGCAAAGTTAATTTGGAAAGGGAATTAAGGAAGTTTAGGATACTGGGATCTCTGGACACAATATTAGTGTTGACCGGTTGGTAGAATATTTTGTAATAGTTTTTCGACCACATCCGGCCTGCAGCCCATTCAGTTCTGTTCTAATAGCTTTGACTGCATCATTGATCAGAATAAAAGACGATATTAGCGGCTAATCAAAACAAAGATATCAGCTGTGCTGCTCTCCCGGAGCGCCACAGACTCAGTGACTAGGCTAGCTAGTTTCTTGGGACATTTGTGGTCGTAGTGGCTACATCTGTCATTTCAAAATTATGATATTTTCTTTAGCGATTATCTTAGTTTTAAGGGTAACTGTTGTATAATTGCAATATTATATCATTAATGCACTTCTGCTCTGCCTTTCGGAACTCTGCGGGCCACATATGGGCAGTGATGGGCAAGCTACTTGGAAAATGTAGTACACTACCAGTTACTCTCTATTAAAATAGCTCAACTACAACGGAAGCTATCCCCAGAGAATTGTAGCAAGCTACACTATAAGCTACATGGCAAAAGTAGCTAGCTACATGGACACTACTTTTTTTTATTCATGTTTTTATCAACTTCATGATCAAGTTTCCACCGAACAAATAGGCAGGCAAAAATGCTGAGTTTGATTGTTTATTAAAAAACAAACTGGAAACAAGCCCTCTGTCTGGCTTTTGGTGTCAACTTTTTCACATTTACTTGTATTAATGTACCTTGCGGTCGTCAGACTCTTCTTATCTAAACCAACCAATAGGGTGACCAGATCCCAACTAACCAGATGTGGGACAAAGAGTGTGTTTGTGTGGGACACATGCAGGGTTGTGTCGTGCGCGTTAATAATGTGTATACGAAAACAAAAATAATAACATTTCTATTCCTCAATTAGACATTTCTATTCTGCCCCTCACATAGCATATCTATGCTTTGCCATCTGGTTGATTCAGTAGCACATAATAGGACTATGATGATAATAACTATAATAGAACTACTATGCATTTAAATGAACTATTATTGGAAAAACAGGACAATAGACCTGGACCGACCAACCAACCAACCAACCAAGGGGCTTTGATTTGATTGTGAAGGCATGAATTCAGGCCTGGAATTTCATCCTTTTAGGGGCAAGGCCACTTGGCCTTTAGTGTGGTCAACTTTTTAAGGGCACAAGGCCAAGTGCCAGGGCATGAAGGCCATCAATTAAAAAATGATTTTCCGATGAACATTGGTTCAGAACAGTGCTTCTTAAATAAATAATCACAGCTTTAAATAACAAAATATAAGTAGCTACTGTTGTAAAATATTGTAAACATGTTTTGGGGACCCAGTCCAGAGATGAAAATCATAATGAAATGGCCTAGGACCCTGTCAGGCTGTCACCCTAGGCTAATTAATATAAATTTAATTTGGGGGTCCTTGAAATTTAAATGGCTGAGGATCATTGGGTTAAACTGTGAGTTAATTCACATAAAATACAATGACAGCCTACATAACTTTTGAATAAGGGCTTGGTTTAAAAAAGCCTATATTTTGTGCTAAACTAATATATTGAATAACATGGCATTGTAGAGAGGTTAGTGACAGATAAGATAATTTCTCCATTGTGGGGCTGCACCGCTGCAGGACTGAGGACTCTGCAGTAAGTCAACACAAAGTGAAAGTGCAGCTTCAAATCAGTTTTTTGTTCTTACCTGGAGACAGTGTGTGCTGTGCACAGGGGAACAATTGTTTAATTATATCCATGGTGTCTTTCTGTCGCTATCCATAATGCGACGCAAAAGTACATTTATGTTTGTTTTGGTGGGCTAGATAGATTCGGTAGATCTCCTCCTTGTATGGACAGCCACGCTGTTTCGCATTAGACAAAAGGAAATCAGCTGGACCATGTCCGACCAACGTTAATACATGTGACGTAGGACCGCCACACTGTCGCAACTGTAGGAAACATTGTTTTGTTTTGAGTGATAGTTGCAGTTTGACCGGATAGCTAGATTAGCTACACTAGTAGGCAGCGTGTGGGCTAAATGCCCTCTGTTTACTCTGTCAGTGCGTGTATGTGTGGCGCGGAGGAGGAGGCGTGCGGGTGTGTGTGTGTGTGTGTGTGTGTGTGTGTATGCGCGCGTCATGACGACCAGCGGCAGCGGGGGTAGTTATTAAGGCAAAGTACCGCAAAATAATCAAACCACTTTGCAAATGGCAACACAACTACAACACAGATTTGTTCTGCGCGGGACGTGAGGGGAACATTGGTTACCGTAATGACTGGAAAATTGCGATAAACGGTAAAATGAACTTCTGTGGGCGCCGGTCGGGGCACCACGGCCACGGTGGCCGTATGGGCATATACTTTTTCGAGGGGCACACGGCCAAAGAGAGGGGCAACGACGGCCATGGCCGCCGTGGCCGCCGTGAAATTCCTGCCCTGCATGAATTACAACCAATTAGGAACCAATAAATAAATGTTTACTTTATCAAAGTATCCTCCTCCTAACAAAGCCAACTACTGCAAATTATTTTGAAATTATACATGTAAAATAAATAAAAGATAAAATAAAATAAAATTGGTCAGCATTGGAGGCAACTCATAATAAATTAAATTGTAAACACACTTCTCCACCATAGCAGCACAGCCAGGATATACACTTTTTAGGTGTTTTTAGGTGTTTATGTTGTCCATTACAAGTCTGAAAGTCTCAGTTGTACTGTGTGGTAAACACTAGTTAGTTCAGCTGATGTTACCTTTTCTTCTTGTTTTGTTTTAAAACGTGTCCGTGAAGCCTCCTCTTGATCAACACGTTGCTTCACGTCGTTATTCACCTCCTCCGTGTGTCACTGAGAAACGACTCTAATTACAAATGTTACAGAAGACTCTTTCAATATGCCTTGCACTGCATGGCTTCTTCACCCACGGATAAATAGTTTCCCTGTGCTTGTTGTAACTGCACTTCATTTTCTTCCCCTTTCTCCTCCATGTTTTAGCTAAGACGCTAACTCACGTGTTTCGTGCGTTGTTTTGTTTTGGTGGGTGTTCACTAAACTATCCGCACCGCATTGATTTGATTTCCCCCTCTCTGCCCGGCTGTTTGATTGACAGCCAATCCTACCTACCTACACACTAGCCTCGGTCCCAGGCTTACTTTTCTGCGAAAAGAAGAGCCTGGTCACAACGTAAGGCAGAGAAGCTATCGGGTGGATGTATCCTCCGGAACATCCGTCAGATGTATTTCCCCCGGATACGATATTTTCCCGACCAATCACAACACTTGTTTCATTCGCGGAGAATGTAAACTGATTTGTAAAGCATCAACGTCATTTCCTTGGGCAATACTTCCGCTAAAATCCCGCAACTTCCGCTGATAGTCTTTTCAGCGTAGGTCTTGCCCAGGGTGCCTACACACACACAGTCACGGCCTGCCCCCTGGCCCTGTCATGACAGCCTCCGCAGGTCCGCTGACAGACCCACAGATAAAGCGCACATTTGAAAACTGGAGCCTGTCTATCATAATGCGGGACAACGTCTCAATTTGCGGGACGCATGAAAAGTCATTGAAATGCGGGACAATCACGCACACATCTTTATTTAACAGTAAATTTGTAACGTATAGCGTTTGTTGGACGTTACGTCACTACTTGGGTCTAAAAATAGCTACACTACAGAAAACGCTACTTGGTTCAAAAGGAGCGACGCTACCATCACGGTACTGATAAATGTAGTTAAGCTATGTAGCGTCGCTACTTGTAGCTAGCTACTGCCCAACACTGCATATGGGCCAGTGCTATCATTTTCATTGAACAACAACTGGATATTCCATTTCTCCATGACCTTCCTGATGTCATGGCAATGGACCTTGTGCGGTCAGGCAATAGACCCACTTGGATGGGGAGATGATGAAAGCATCCTTCACTCATAATTCTAAACAATAGACTGACGTCAGGGTGAAGAATGAAATTAGTTGAGTATGACTCCCATAACAAAAACACCCTTCAACTGATCGTTAATAAAGGCTGAAATCCCAGCCAATTCAACCCCCGAGTCCTCAGCAGTCAACACATCATCAGATGTTAAGTTGTGATGCTGGTGTTGTGTGTGTGTGTGTGTGTGTGTGCACAATGGGTTTTGGAAAACATTGTGGATGCACTTGTTGGGCATCTAACGAAAGATAAACATTCCACTATCGACCCTTGTGTCGTTTCACAGCCATCTTCCTCCCTTCTGTCTTCCCCTTATCTGTATTTTTCGACTCCTGCCAGCGGCCAGTTCATCCTGCCATTGCATGCGGTCGAGATCTTTTCCGTACAAAGTTCAGGTTTTCCATGCCGTTAACCCATGTTGGGCGGGAACCCCTTTTGGTGTTAGCATTATGTTATGCTTTAGCTATTGGAAAATAGCAGATCTACAAGCTCATAGCGCGCCAGCTTGTAGGTCTGCTATTTTTTTTTTATGATCAGTATTTATTTGGATTTTTTACAAATACAGAAAACAGAAAAAACAAACACAAGCAACAACAACAGAATACGTATGCATGGACATTATGTATGAACACAGAAACATAATATAAATCAAGGATATAGACAAGATAAACAAATAAAAATAAATCAAATTAAAAGTTTCAATTAGTTTACACGACCAAACACGCAGCATCATCAACCGTGTCATATGTATACTAATACAGTAGTAGGTCTGCTATTTTTGAAAAATCGACTGACATAGAAACACAGCTTTTTCAGAAAACTGTCAGGATGTAGAAGACATTTTTAGAATCTGATCTCAGGTCAAAATGGGTTAATTGCCAACTCTGCATTCGCCCACTATCTTTTTTAGCACCATCGAATCTCAGCTCGAGCCCACCTCAGCCAAGCCCACCCATGCACCCACTCTTTCTTTTTTTTCAATTTACGTTTTATTGAATTTTACATGAAAACGAAACGACTGACAATTGACAATACATACAACCGAAAACAAAACAAGACAATATACGTACAATACACACAAGGGGAGATGTCTGCCTCTCTTCTCTATCGATGATCATTCATAATACATAAGTACCTCAAACAGGTGCATATACAGGTTAAACAGGTTTAACTGAAACTATACAAAATCAGGTCTTATGGTAGAAACATGAGCAATCCATCTAAACCAGTTATCTGTGAAGACTTCAACTTGACCTCTGAAGCTGAATGTAATTCTCTCCATAATAAATATACTATAGATTAAATCAATCCATTCATTCATAGTTGGTATGCACCCACTCTTTCAACTGCCTCAATTGATTCTGTCTTGCCTCTCTCCCCTCCTCAGGCCTTCCACTGGTTCGATGCACACCGGGCGGGGGGGGGGGGGGATTGGGGGGATCCCATCAAATGAGCTGCGCTTCACACGTCCAAAAATCTTTTGAGATTCCCCAAATCCAAAACATATGAGCCTGCAGCCTCAGGGGCCACACAGGGCCCTTTTGCGTTGACAAAGAGAGAGCAGTTCTCAGCGCTTGGCTAATGTTGCCGTGTCCCTCAAAACTCAAAGGGGTCGCCGAAGGTCGGTGGGCAACAGGAAACGCGCTCGCCCATCCCAGAAGGCTTGACCTGACATGGTCCTCACATGGTATCATGTGCCGAGAGAGGATATCGGCTGACGCTGATGTGGTCCATGTGTTGTTTTTTTTGTGTGTGTCTCTCTCAGGAGTGCATGAACCTCTGTTGCAACGCCACCACCTGCACCCTGAAAGGAGACGCTGTGTGTGCCCACGGACAGTGCTGTGAGGATTGCAGGGTAAGGAAGCATACTCTCAACATTTCTGTTGTTATCTCGGTCTCCAAACACTTTTCGTTATACGACCTACACACACACACACACACACACACACGGCTCTGCTCCTCTGTCCATCTGTTCACTGTCTCACACTTCACCTGCCCTGTGAGACCTTTCTGTATACTCATTTTTTTTGAGTGGTGCAACCACTCCAAGGAACAGCAATGTCCGTGTGTGTTAACCTATGTGTGTGACTATGAGTAGCAGTAGGGGCAAAAGTGGCGCTGTTGTGCCAGAAACAGAGAGAGAGAGAGAGTGCTGCATGTTGCCTGCTAATGAGAGACAGACAAATATTCTACGCTGCCGAGATTGTTTTATTACCTTTAGAGCATACGCTGAAGTATTTGCAGCTTTCAACGACGAAAGTCCGGCGAAAAATGGTCCGTCGGCATGTTTTGATCATCAACACCAGTGGCCATTACAATGTGCTACAGGGTCCGCCTCTATGAGGCATTGAAGTCCAAACAAACCCCCCGTCCACTTACATTGAGCTCAATTTCCCAGAAGCCCTAGCAGCCCAAATGATGACTTGATTTCCGGTTTCGTCGTCATAACGCAACGGTCTCGTCATCAGGTCCCGGATAAATCAGCTGTTTCTTTTTAATTATTTTAAAACGGCGAATTAAACGCATTAAACAAATGTCGGGTATAGCGTTTTACGCGCGGTGGAACACTGGATTAAACAATTAGCGGCCGTCAAACTGTTAACACATGTTACACAAGCTTTTACTTTGCAGGGAAGGGGACATTGCATTTCCAAGGCTGTAGCAAATATCCACTCAAGTGCAAGAACAGCAGCTTTATCTCTTTCTGATTTATATTAATTAACTCAAGAGTATTATTCTCTTGTGATATGATTAATAAGATTTATCACCTGCCCGCCCGCCTTTTACAATTTAATTCAATTTAACTTTTTTTTAAGTTTTCTTCATCTTGCTAAAGAAGTGATTGTTCCTTTGACATGTAAATGCCTTCCAATCAAGTTCTCAGATGTGTGCCTCCACTTTGAAAATGGGACATTTGCTGGAGTTGATTAAGTTCTTTGAAGCTGCTCATTTTCTATTAATCATGTTTCAGTGTAGACTTTAGATTAGAAGGAAACTGAGGTCCCTCCTCTCCTCTGACATAACAAAGGGTTTGACCCCCCTGCTGTGAGATATCATTAACCCTGGTGTCCCTATTTTGGTCATGTCATTATATGCTAACATTTCCTAAATGTTTCTAGACTTTTCAAACTTTTTCAAAGGTTTTTTCATAAACGGTACTATAGACGAATAACAGTTTAAGTCCACACTAATTGTCCATAATGTATAAATGATGGATAAGGGGTCAGGACAACAAGGCCTTTTCGTGGAGGGGTCAGAATGAAATTTGGACTTAAACTGTTAAACTGAACTGAACTTATAATACTGCACTGTACTGTCCCTCTATAGTACCAAATCATTACACCGGAAATAGCCAATCTACAAGCTTACAATGCTTTGTGTCACCGAATATTCGCCCCCAGAATAGTGATGCTAGTTGTTCGAGACAGTTTTATGTTTTCTTTTCACTTTATTTTTATTTTTATTTTTATTTTTTGGAGTTATTATTACTTGATATTTAGAAGCCTACATCTCTAATTTGACATTTTGGTATAATTCTAATAATATAGTTGTGATGTTGCCACCCTATAAACATTATTTGCTTTAGAATTAATTATCTTCAGAGTAAAGGTTTTCCATCTATACTAATCAGGAATAATTAGTTATATTTTTTGAATTTTATTTTTAGATTATTGCATAGACAGGAAGTGGTTTGTTTTGTTTAAATTTACTTTACACTCATTTTGGAACAATGGAAAAAAGTTTTGGTAAGGGTTGTGAGGCAAAGCGAGGCAACTTTTTTGACCGCATATTTATTTATTTATTTTTGGACATTTTCAGTTTGATGATTTCCATGGAGATTTTAATGGAAATAATGAAAGAAAAATTGTTCAATGACTTTCTGCTTTTTTGGGAGGAAATAAAGTGAGTCAAGTCACCTATAATTCTGGTGTGCGTTTGCGTGTTCCACAGCTCAAACTGGCCGGCACGCCGTGCCGTGAGTCCAGTAACTCCTGTGACCTGCCAGAGTTCTGCACCGGCGGCAGCCCTCACTGCCCCGCCAACGTCTACCTGCATGACGGCCACGCCTGCCACAACGTGGACGGGCATTGCTACAACGGCATCTGTCAGACCCACGAGCAGCAATGCATCACACTGTGGGGACCAGGTTAGTGTGGAAGAGCGGCCTCCAGTTGCGCACACAAAGACAGCAGATCTACACGCTCACGACACCAGTGGCGTGCACAGATAGACACTAGGTGGTGCTAGAGCACCTGCCCTTTGCCATCTTTTTTTTTTGATACAGTGTACAGTACACTGTACAATATGTGGACCATGTAGTCCAGTAATAATGTAATTTGACCTCTAACTAATTGCAAAAAAAACAAACTCAACTGATTTTGCATCTTCAATATATCCTGAATAACAGAAAGAAAGTTGCCTGGAATTGTCTGAGGGGAAAGTGTTGAAAATGGCCTGTACAGTATGGCCACCATTGACATCCTATTATAAGGCAATATTTTCTAAATTTCCTTATGCTTTAAGTAGCATGTGACATATCAAACTAGGTTGTTGTCATGATGCTGAAGCCATTCCAAGCATTAGTTTTGCATAAAAACACTCATTGGGCTAAATTTGGCCATAGCAACTTGCCAAAATGTAATGAGGTCAGCACATTTGGGCAAGTTGCTATGGCCAAATTTAGCCCAATGAGTGTTTTTATGCAAATCTAATGCTTGGAATGGCTTCAGCATCATGACAACAACCTAGTTTGATATGTCACATGCTACTTAAAGCATAAGGAAATTTAGAAAATATTGCCTTATAATAGGATGTCAATGGTGGCCATACTGTACAGGCTATTTTCAACACTTCCCCTCAGACAATTCCAGGCAACTTTTTTTCTGTTATTCAGGATATATTGAAGATGCAAAATCAGCTGAGTTCGGGTTTTTTGCAATTAGTTAGAGGTTGATCCTGTATTTTCCATAGATTTCCTGTACTAATGGTGACATTGATCAATTCTTGATAAAAAAGCTTCTAATATATTATTTATGCCCCAAAATCTATAAATCTCACACTATTAAGGCAACCGGCCGGTTCCACTCGCTGCACGAGGTGCACTTTTTTTCACTTGAGCACCTGCCCCTCTAAATGTCTGTGCACGCCACTGCACGCCACACTGTGTCGCAGCACGTCGTGCGCTTGTAAATCTGCCATTTTCGGTGTGCAACAAAGTACAAACCAGGCTTAGGAATAATTTTCACCGGCCCTGGTTTTTGGGTGCTTTCAACTGTGGTTCATTTTCACTGTCTATTCCTAATGCAAGGAGCCAAGCCCGCCCCAGGGGTCTGCTTCGAGAGGGTCAACTCTGCGGGAGATCCATATGGGAACTGCGGGAAGGATTCTAAAGGCTCCTTTGCCAAATGCGAATCGAGGTAATGGCTGCATCAAGAATGCCGCTACGAAGGCAGTCAGAGAAATGACTGCATAACAACACTGTTTAGCTTAACCCATTTAGGCCTGACCTCGAAATTTAAAAAAATATCTTCTAAATATTTTCACGATTTTTCAAAAAATAGCAGACCTACAAGCTCGTAGCGCGCCACTCGGTGGCGCGCTACGAGCTTGTAGGTCTGCTATTTTTCAATAGCTAAAGCATAACATAATGCTAACACCAAAAGGGGTTCCCGCCCAAAATGGGTTAAGTAGCATTGTCAGCAACCATCATTAAACCACGGATTCCGATATCAAAAACAAAGAATTTACTAGGGTAAAAAAGAAAGTAATTTTAAGAAGATAGCAGCTAATTACCATCTCAAGTACTTATGGAGCTATTTTTGTTGGCTAATTATCATAAGATTCTCACCCTTTGGGTGAGTTCTCTTATCAAGCGCTTTGCTAATTGATGTAATTGCGTTAATGACTGGGGGACTGAAGCAGAACAGTCATTAACTCCCTTTTCAATAGTCTGGCGACAATTAGACATTTATACTTACAATTCTGAGATACTATCCCATGTCCACACACGCTTTATTCATTAAATATATCCATTAGTTTGCTAGTTACTGTGTGTGTGCGTGTGCGAGTGCGTGCACAAACACTCTTGCGTACTGTATGTACACGTAACAAGCCAGTCTGTTTAAAATACTATCTTAAGTCTACATAGCACTTTATGTAGACTTAGATAGTATTTTAAACAGACTTATAGCTTGTTACTTAGACAGCACTAGAATTGCATTTTATGTAGTCCTAGCAATTGATAGTACACATATATAATATATAATATAGTATAGTATGTATAGTTTACATAGATACTCCACTGTTACGTTCTTAGTTTACGCATGATTCATGATAACTACTTTTTATATATGTTTTTTATATGCTTTATATATGCTTTTGTTATTGCTTAATGTAAGTCGCTCTGGATTAAGAGCGTCTGCTAAATGCCTAAATTGTAAATTGTACATACTGTACATATGTGTGTCATACTCAGGGATGCAAAGTGTGGCAAGATTCAGTGCCAGGGAGGTGCCAACCGACCCGTGATTGGAACAAACGCCGTCTCCATAGAAACCAACATCCCCCTTCAGGAAGGTGGACGTATTTTGTGTCGAGGGACCCACGTCTACCTCGGTGATGACATGCCCGACCCTGGGCTGGTCCTGGCCGGTACGAAGTGTGGAGAGGGCAAGGTAAGAGGAGACACATCTTAACAATATTAAATGACGGTAAAGAGAAAAAAAATCCAAGGTTTTCTTTTTTCCTGAGGCAGTACTTTTTTCCTGAGGCAGTATAGCTATTGCTAAAAACGTGCAGCCACTTAAAAATGTTTAACGTTGCTTTTCCCTCTTCTAGATGTGCCTGAATCGCCAGTGCCAGAACGTCAGCGTGTTTGGTGTGCATGAGTGCTCTGGGAAGTGCAGTGGTCGTGGGGTGAGTGCTAAATGCCTGTAGCCAGAGTGTTTGATGTTAAATTATGCATTGTAGCTTGTGTAGCAGCGTAAAAGAGCCTTGAGCTTTTTGGATGACTCTGTGTTTAACTATTTAGTCAAGTGTGTGGCCAATTGAACTAAATGACGCCTGACTGTCCTACTGGCCTTTACATTTTACACGGTAGCGCGGTTCCAGTATCCCAGCAACAATGTATTTACAGCACGGCCTGTGAGTTACTGCGGCTGCTCCCATGCTGTGCAATCAATCTTCATTGCCCTGCTGAGGTTAAATCAATCCCATTTAAGGGCATCATTTATGTTGTGCTTAATCCATTTTGGGCGGGAACCCCTTTTGGTGTTTAGCTATTGAAAAATAGCAGATCTACAAGCTCATAGCGCGCCACCGAGTGGCGCGCTACGAGCTTGTAGGTCTGCTATTTTTGAAAAATCGAAGAACGACTGACATAGAAACATCGCTTTTTCAGAAAACTGTCAGGATGTAGAAGACATTTTTAGAATCTGATCTCAGGTCAAAATGGGTTAAAGTGCTGTCCATCATCTTTTGGCTGCAGATATGATGTGATATGAAGCGCATTGGAGGAGAGCTTAGATGCAATAGGAGCTGTTTTAGGCCCACGGAAGCGAACAGAAACCTGCCAAAAAAAAAGGTTCACTCACTCACTTCGCTCCTTTTATCAATATTTGAAGAGGCCCCTTTTATCTTTTATTTACTTTGTTGCGTATCTCTGTGAATCAAAAGAGTGCCCGGGGCAAGATTTGCTCACAGTATAGTTTTTGAACTTCGGTATTGATTACAGCGCATCTCATGGAGACAGTATAAAATTATATATCAAAGCTAAAGCTTTTTTAGGTTACCTTTACGGTATAATATATGAGTTTTGTTCCTTGTTTCAGGTAAACATCAAACTAAAATAGAAGAATAAAATATCTAGTATCCCGGGGTAAAATAGATAGAGTAAGTGAGGTGGTATTGTGCACCGGGCGGAAGCATGTAATTCTATTCTGTGTTCTGCTGCAGCAGTCATGGAAACTCCACATTCCACTCTTCAACAAATTTACGCTGACGTTGTTCAGATTCATATTTAATCTTCTACTGTCACTTTTGTGAGCTCTTTTTG
The DNA here is from genome assembly GCF_951216825.1 of Electrona antarctica. Lineage (NCBI taxonomy): Eukaryota > Metazoa > Chordata > Actinopteri > Myctophiformes > Myctophidae > Electrona > Electrona antarctica. The sequence goes on from NC_136791.1 coordinate 48,436,799, forward strand.
CCAGAGCTCGCAGCGCAGCCACTTCACGCTCTGTGTAGCCTGTGTGTGTGTCTGTCGCAGTTTACTATGAAAATCTGCATCTCCTGTCAGTCATCGTGACACGCTCCATATATGGCCAATACAGAAGTCATTCCATATGTTGATCTGACATCATTAACCCATTTTGGGCGGGAAACCCTTTTGGTGTTTTCAGCATTCTGTTCTACTTTAGCTATTGAAAAATAGCAGATCTACAAGCTCATAGCGTGCCACCGAGTGGCGCGCTACGAGCTTGTAGGTCTGCTATAAGTCGTGAAAATGTGGCACAAATCTTTGAATATATATTTCAGAGCGAACATTTTTAACTAAAATATTAGCTTCTGGGGGGTCCCTGGAACTACATATTTTGAGATGGGGGGGGGGGGGGGGTCCATGGCCCAATAGAGATAATTCTGGGGGAGCTTGACATGAAAAAGGTTGAGCACCACTGACATAGAAACATGGGTTTTTCAGGAAAAAAAATAGGATTTAGAAGCCTTTTTTTAATCGACTTCAGTCCAAAATGGGTTAAACCTCTAGATCCATACGTCCATATATATGGAGCTGGCCTGTTCTTCTGACATCACAATGATGGACACCGGACAGCAGGACGCATACATCTTCAGCGACCTTGCCCTAAAGGGCGAGGTGACAGCGAAAACTTTGGTGCTAGAGTTAAGCGGATTTGGAGAAAGACTAATAAACGGCGTTAAATGTGTTTAAAAAGGGCCTCGTTACATCCTCCATAATGTAATGGTCAATGTCTGTGTGGATTGGAAATTCAGAGCCATTGGGGTGCAGGCAGTGAGGAGTAGATACATGTCTACAGACAGACATTTCTTTCATTTTATGAAAGGAACTTCTATAAACTACACCTTGCCCTTGGCAATATTCTTTATCTGGTAATACATTTGAGATATCTATATTGAATGGTGAAAGTCATTAATATCCGAGAGGATATTTCGTCATGGGAGTTCCATTACATCACCTTTAACCCATTTTGGGCGTGAACCCCTTATGGTGTTTTAAACATTATGTTATAATTTAGCTATTGAAAAATAGCAGATCTACAAGCTCATAGCGCGCCACCGAGTGCCGCGCTATGAACTTGTAGGTCTGCTATTTTTTTTAAATCGTTAAAATGTGCCTCAAATCTTTCAGAAAATTGTCATGATTTAGATTTTTTTTTTTTTTTTTAATCGACTGAATGGGTTAAAAGCTTATTTGATATGCAGAATAGGCTAGACGAGATACCGTCAGACTTGCTAATGCCATTCAACATTGAGTACTGCAGAAGTGACCACATTGAATAAGTGTATTGTATAGACCTTCACCCATACGGCGTCGATTCATCTTCCATATTTTGAGTTTCGTGTGGCCTGTCTGTTCTAAAGTACCCACCAGTTTAATTTGAAGTAGGTTAAATTAGATTATTCCCTGCTGTCGCTGAGAGAGAACGGTAGCTACTCTTTGTGATGTTAACCTATTTTGGGCGGGAAGCCCTTTTGGTCTTAGCATTATGTTATGCTTTAGCTATTGAAAAATAGCAGATCTACAAGCTCATAGCGCGCCACCGAGTGGCGCGCTACGAGCTTGTAGGTCTGCTATTTTTGAAAAATCGAAGAACGACTGACATAGAAACATAGCTTTTTCAGAAAACTGTCAGGATGTAGAAGACATTTTTAGAATCTGATCTCAGGTCAAAATGGGTTAATTAATGATGGGGGTCATCATGGGTCATCTTTCTTGTCGGGTAATTATTTATCCTTGAACTACAGGTACCTCTGTTATTACAGTTTTATGGATGCACATACATGTTAGGTTGTGTTTTCTAACAAGCACACTCCCATTCGCACATTCATAAAACCTCCCCTCAGCTGTAACATATCATCGAGCAGAAATACAGTCCAAAACCGTTCAGGAAATGGGGGGGGGGGGGGATATCCGTGTTCCAATGGATCCAATGTAGTCATTATTTCGTATCTTGTTAATACTTTTAATTTGTTAAATATTTATAAAGATTTCAACCTATGTTGGGCACGTCATTTTAGTGACAATCTGCCTGTTTTAATAGAAATATCAAAAATAGTAGATCTGCTAGCTCACATTGCTCATGTTGTGAGCTTGTTGGCAATTTTTTTATGACATTGTCATATGACAAAGTATAAAATAGGACATTCATTTATGAAACAAGAATTGATCAATTATCAGTTAATTACCAGTGGCTGCCTTGTATCTCCAGAATTGTTAATTTTTTTTAACAGGATCTGTCGAGGTGACTCTGTAACTGACGGAATGGAACCAAAGGACCCTTTTATAACAATAAACTCTGATGGAAATACAAATGGACTGTTATGGGTCCATTTGGTTGTATTTGTGCACTCTCAGGTAGCACATTCTCCAAGCCATTATATGTCGCACCTCACGCACAGCTGTCGGTTGTAGTGTTGACATTGGCTTGGCAGGTACAAAGAACATCTCTCATAGTCATATGTGTCAAAACCGTGGGGGTCGCGGATCGGCGGGTCCAACGGGGGTCCCTGCGGAGGTCGGCGCGGGGGTCTGCGGTAGTTTGCGGTAGTCTGCGTGGGGGTCCCTGTTTTTAGTTTTTACTACCCCGTTTCGCACCAGTAAGGGGAGGGAGGGGTTAGTTGAATCGTCAATTCGTTCCATTAGATTAGAGTCAGACCATAGACCATTTTATGGTTTTATCCAGAATGAAAACATTCTCTGAGGTAAACGAGTTAGTGTACAAATAGCCACTATAACGTTTTAGTTATTACATATTTGGACTGAATGTTTCCTTTAACCTCGTGTTGGGCTTCTGTTTTCGCCAAAGTCTTTATTGTCTCCACCAGGCCGAAGGCATGGGGAGAGAGTATGTTTTGCACTCCGTCCGTGTGTGTGTCCTTCCTTCCGTCCGTCCGTCCGTCCGTCCTTCCGTCCGTCCGTTATCAGCTAATCTCTGGCACCGTTGGCCCGATCCATGCCAAACTTTGCACACACACTCCCTGGATGCCAACGACGAACCTCTGCCCCAAATATTCCTCAACGGCCTGTTATAGCGCCACCATGAGGCCGATTTAGGCAAAAAACATTTATGTAGATTACTCGTACACATTTTATCCATACATCACACAATTCGTTATACACATCTCCATAGTCATGTGATCAACACGGAGTGGCACCATTTCCCATCTTCCATCCTGATTGGCTAAGATTGGCTTCCAAAGCTCACACGATTGGTCCGTTTCGAACAAAATATCACAAACACAGTGTGCAATTTCCGTGAAATTATACACGCACATTTCCACTAGGCCGAGGACGACATGCCACAATTCTTTTCCCCAAATCAGCCTCACGGTGGCGCTATAACAGGCCAATTCCTGTTTTAGCTATAACTGCATCGATCTGTATACAACTTATGTATGCGCACTCCCTACAGGCCATGGAAAAACATTGTCCCTGCATCGCTCCACATCTGCCGGTCATAGCGCCACCATGAGGCCAATTTCTGCAAAACACATTGCTTATGTTAGTCGCACAGATTTCATCCAAATCTCACGCAAATCGGTCCACATGATCTCTGTAGTCATGTGATCAAGACGAGTCTGTTGGATTTCTCCGATTCTACACTGATTGGCTAAGATTGCCTTCCAAAGTTTTCAGGAGTGGCCCGTTTCGTTCAAAATGCTGCACATGTCCTGCTCATCCAGAATTCTATCCTCAAAGATGCTATGAGTGATCTGGCTCTGCATTTCCTCAACAAAATGAAGAAAATTGTTGCAAAAAACTAAAACAAAAAAACATGTTTATATTATACTCCTAAACATTTTGCCAAACATCTCACACAGTCCTATCCTCCTGGTGGAGACCTGTGCCCAGAAGGGCACTTTTTCTAGTTTGTGTTGTTTCTTTCAACACGGGCTTCACGAGTTCACGTTCCACACCCACTTGTGCGGTGTGGGCTATAGTCTCCGTTTTTACTACCCGGTTTCGCACCAGTGAGGGGAGGGAGGTCCCCTCACTGGTGCGAAACCGGGTAGTAAAAACGGGGACGCGCTTCGGTGTGCTCTGCTTCGCTGCTTTGCGTGACCATTTCGACTATGGCATTGAAAGTGTCTGGTTGCGTCCGTCCCCCCTCTATGGGTTGCGTAGAGAGGCAGCCAATCAGAACTCAGTCAGCGGGTGTCAGTATGACTAGCATGTCAAAGTTTTCATGGGTATTATTCATAGACCAGTGCTTTTCAAGCCACTGGTAAAAACATGAAAAGATGAAATATGCAGATACAAGGTTTCTGTCCAAGAGCAACGATATACATTACATTACATTACATTACATTACATTACATTACATTACATTACAGTCATTTAGCAGACGCTTTTATCCAAAGCGACTTACAATAAGTGTATTCAACATAGGTAGGGAACAAAAACTACTAATCACCAGAAGTCTTTAGTGCATTTTCTGCAAAAACAAGCAACCAAGAGTATACCTAGCGCTAAGGTAAAAGTGCAATATATCAGCTACCTATTTCCTTAAACAGATGAGACAAAATAGCTAAATCAAATGAGCATGAGCTATAACAATTAAGTGTATCGACTAAACAAGATCCAATAAACAATACAACAATAGAAAACAAGCGTTCGTACAACTAGTTAACAACAAGTAGGTCAGGCAGAGAGGAAGGGTAGTGTTTTCACTATATATAAAATATATATATATATATAAATGTATAAAATGCACATGCATGCCCGTACAACTGTGCTAACGCCCTCAGCTGCCTCGAGTGCCTCTTAACCTCGTCACCCGGTCCGTCCTATAGGGAGAGTCCACTGCCGGGAGGCAGGGAAGGCACTTCACCTTCATGTGAGGCCGCGTGAAAACGAGATCCACCCCTAGTCCCACATCTCCCTTCGCCATCTCCCTCCTCCATCTGTCATTCTAGCTGGCATCTGGACTCCATTAGCTCGCTGGGGAATCCTCCTGGATCCCACTCCAGTCCTGGAAGGTCTTCCAGGCTTTCAGGGTTGGGCTCTCCCACACACATGTTTTATCCATTCCATAATCACTTTGGTCCTGCCGGAGCGGTGCTGTTTGTTTGTAAAAAGTGAACCGAGTCTTTTACATGTGGTCCGAGATTCTCTGTTTCATCCTTGGATTTGACAGAGATGGAAGATCCCGTTGTACATAATGAAACGCTAGTTCTTTTATATCTCGGTTATATAGCCGACAAGGAGTATATCAAGTACACCTGGATAGCATATGGTGTACAGGATGTAACAAGACACACGCATACATTAGGATGACAGCTAAATCAACAGACTGGATCATATAAATGTTAAACCAAACTTAACGGCGCTATACTTTACGAAACGATAAACTAAAGTTACAAGAGCTAATGAGGGCCATCTGTTTCCAGTGTTGGATTAACTGACAATGAGCAGGATTGGAATAATACTAGCCTCCATGTTTTGCAGGTGTGTAACAACAAGAGGAACTGCCACTGCGAGGCCCACTGGGCCCCTCCGTTCTGTGACAACGCTGGATTTGGAGGCAGCCTAGACAGCGGGCCAATGAGACTGGCAGGTATTGATAAGGTTTTTGCCCCGTTCTTCTGACAGTAGAGACAGACAATGGCCCCCACACCCAGGAATGAGGTTGACACTCTAATAAAGATACAACACACATATTGGGCCTCGTACTTACATTTTTGATCAGCGTCAGTTGTATTGATTTTTGGCTCGGAATGAGATGTCTGAACTCCCCTTTCCCCTCAGCAATACATCACGCAACATGTACTTCTAAGGGAGGAAAATCCATTATTTTATTTTTTTAAGATGAGAAAAAGCAAAACGGCATGAGGAGAGAAATGTATTGAAGACTGTGACAGCTATAGCTGAGGCCTAGCGATACTGTAGTAACAGCTTCTCCTTGCGTGTGTTCTTCCATTGTTGCATGCTTGTAGATCAGTGGTCCCCAAAGTGGGGTCCGGCTAAATGATAGTTTTGAACCAAATGGACCCTTATGGTCCGAGTTCCATACACTTTCAGAGTTAAATTAATATTGATTTAACAATATAAATTGGGGTCTCAGAGATAGAAATGCCATTAAATGGGGGGTCCGTAGACTAATGCATGTCAAACTGGAGGGGTCCTTGAAATTAAAATGCTTGAGAATCACTGCTAGAGCCGTTAAAAATCTTCTCTTATGGGGGTCCCTGGCATATCTCTTCAAATGGGGGTCTGCGGGGCTAATTAGTGTCTATTTGGGGGTCCTTGACATGAAAAAGTTTGGGAACCAATGCTGTAGATGTGCGTGCATGTGTGTATTAATGTGCACGTTGTCGTATGTTGTCAGCCCACAGCGTGGCGGTCACGGTGGCGATCCTGGTCACCCTGGTCAGCCTGCTGGGAGTCACCTTCCTTGTCTTTCTGAAGAGGAAGACTCTGTTACGCCTCCTCTTCACCAATAAGAAGAGCTCTCTGGAGAAACTCAGGTAACATGGCCACAGCATTACAGTCACGATGTAGCGTGTGGCGCATTTTAATTCAAAAGTAGCCAATATATAAGACCTTCTTACATTTTGGGCGGGAACCCCTTTTGGTGTTAGCATTATGTTATGCTTTAGCTATTGAAAAATAGCAGATCTACAAGCTCGTAGCGCGCCACCGAGTGGCGCGCTACGAGCTTGTAGATCTGCTATTTTTTTTAAACCGAAGAACGACATAGAAACATAGCTTTTTCAGAAAACTGTCAGGATGTAGAAGACATTTTTAGAATCTGATCTCAGGTCAAAATGGATTAATGGGTTATTATAACTTGCAAGGGTTCCAGTGACCCCATATTGTCAGATGTAGCCTCGTCGCTGATGTATCACAAATGCGGTATTGAGTCAGATTGTGTAGCAGGCCCTAAAGATCTCTCCCTGACTGTGTGCATATAGATCTGTGGAGGCCAACAGGCCAAGCAGCCCCACCAGGACCCAGTCTGTGTACAGGGCTTCCCCACAGCGCAGGCCCCCACCTAAACCCTCTGGAGCCAGCATTTACAAGGTGGGTCACAGTGTCTCCAAGCAGCCTAGAGAGTTGCCTTCATCCATCCATCCATCTTCAACCGCTTATCCGTAGTCGGGTCGCGGGGGCAACAGCTCCACCAGAGTGCTCCAGACTTCCCTCTCCAGAGCAACATTAGTGACTTCCTCCTGGGGGGATTCCGAGACGTTCCAAGGCCAGTGAGTCGATGTATTACCTCCAACTGCGCCTTGGTCTGCCCCGGGGTCTCCTCCCAGTGGGACGTGCGTCAAGGACCTCCCTAGGGGAGACGCCCGAGAGGCATCCTAACCAGATGCCCGAACCACCTCAGCTGACTCCTTTCCAGGCGAAGGAGCAGCGGTTATGCCTGTTCCTGCAAAATAGCGTGCGCGTGCGTGCTGTTTAATTTGATTATATGTTCCAAATTATACTCTAATGGAGCCTTGCAACTTATATAACTTGTAACTCAGCCTGGACTCGGAATTGTCATCGCGTTCGATTTGTAAAACGAAACAGGGGGACCATTTTCTTAATCACTTAAGCCTTATATGCTGTACTTAATCATAACATTTAAAAAAGGAAAAATAATTTGACATCTTTTGTCTGCCAAAAATAGAGTTAATGTGGTTATTTAAGTCAGTCTGACCAGAAGAACGGACAAAACATATCCCCACTGGCCATGAAAATGAATGACTGGGAAGGATAGCGATTTAATTCAAAGGAGCTTTTCAAAATATCAAAAGCATATCACAACCATATTGTCAAAAGAAGAGGACAGCACGCCAGATAATTGATTTTGTCAGTCGTTCTTCGATTTTTCAAAAATAGCAGATCTACAAGCTCGTAGCGTGCCACTCGGTGGCGCGCTATGAGCTTGTAGGTCTGCTATTTTTCAATAGCTAAAGCATAACATAATGCTAACACCAAAAGGGGTTCCCGCCCAAAATGGGTTAATCTCTCTTGAAGGACTATTAATCAAGTCGGTATTGTTGGCAGAAGACGGAGAACGTATAATTGAGAGATGGTCCCATTTATACGGATACAGAAACACAGGACACAGTAATCATTACTGCCTATAGCGTTTCTGTCTGCGATAAAGTGTTTCATTCCATTGAGGCATGGGAACACACTTGATTGATTTGGGCACAGAGCAAAAATTGGTTTGGACCTCCTTGTACTTGAATTGATCCGCAGTGAGAGAGATTAATGTGTGATCTGTGCGAGTATAACAAAAATGTGTGTGTGTGTTCAATTCAATTCAATCTTTATTTCAGACTCAGGGGAATTCATATCACAGTAAAAAACAATAATAACAATAAAAAAGAATATAGAAAAACTATAACTATAACTAAGCTATAACTGTTCTGGAAAGTTTGGGGCAGAGGATCATAGTTGGCATCCAGGGAGTGTGTGTGCAAAATTTGGCATCGGCCGGGTTGTTAACGGTGCCAGAGATTAGCTGATAACAGACAGACGGACACACACACAGACAGACTCACACACGGATGGAAAAACATACTCTCTCCCCATGCCTTCGGCCTAGTGGAGACAATTATCATCCTCTGATATAACTTGTATTGTACTGTGATACACTAACGTGAAATACAAATGAAATTAAATGGAATGAAATGAGAGTAAAACCATGTTTACATTGACATTAATATGAACCACAACTGATGCGAAACAGATTGTAGGACACGTACATGTAGCCAGGCAACCAAACATTGCATGACATTACTGGCTAAAGCAGCTTGGATTGGCTCCATAATATGATATCTCATAATGATATCATTGTTTTGAATGTCATGTATGTCCAAAACTGTTACTTTTCAGGGAATCTAAAAAAGCGCCTGTGCTCCAATGGAGCCAATGGAGTTATTTAGTCACAAGCTATGTCTAAAAACCCACAGACGCACTTAACCACTTTCACTTCTTTTTTTTCTTGTAAATCCTCCTTTTGTGCTACATTTCCCTTTTTTTTCCCTTTGTCTTTTTTTTACAGAATGGGTTCCCAGATTGCAAAAAAACGAACTGCAACAAGCTGAATTATGGAGATACAGTGGTTCTGCCAGATGGCAAGAATATATTTCATACAGTATATGTTTTTGTGTTAACCACTTTCAACCTGGCATCCCTATTTTGGGCATGTCATTATAGGCAAAAATAAATCAAGTATAAAATGAGGCGTAAGTTGTTATTGAGCAGACACTTGGCCTGCTAAATAACCGTTGACAATGGACAGGTCATTTGACTGTCTTGGCATACTGTCTGTGGAGTAGATAAAACCCATGGTAGTGTAGAAGCCTTTCCTCTGAGTGGTCATTAGCAGCGTATAGACTGCACCTGCGTTCCTGTTGGAAACAACCTGTCAATTCTAATCACGCGCTGGTCGCTTCACTGATGTCCAGATGTCCAGAGGCCTCACGGCAGCTCCTGTAACCGCAGTCTTGTGCGTGCGTGTGCGTGCGTGTGCACGTACGCGTTGTGCGTGTCAGGCAGGAAATCACTTCCAACTCTTCCAGGTGTTATTATTTTGTTGTGGAGCAGGAGGCTAACAGCTGTTCAGGACATGTGGCGTGTCTCTGGCTTTAACGGGTTTTAGAATGTCAGCTCCAATAATGTTGTATTCCAGCTTTATGGCTCCCACTGACATCGGCTGTTTCACGCTCATAATGGCTTCATGGCCCGGGTGAATTTTTGCTTATTTATCACTCGCTTGCTGCTGCACTTTGAGCTCAGGTACAGTAAAGGCCTTGAATTACTGCACCACGCAAATGCTCCAAGAGGCAGCGGGGATATACAGTAGGAGCAGAAGAGGGATAGTGTGAGTAAGACAAATTGTGTTTGGAAGAAAGAGTGAAGGCTTTAATGGCCGCAATAGATTGGACCTAATTGACCCATTAAACCCAGGAAAGCATCATTGTCATTTTAAATTTCAGCGTTAGTGGGGCCCTGGCACAACACATTGCCATGGCCATGGCCACATATGTATCATTTTAGGGAACTACTGATTTGGAATGCATTTGTAGAAACGGTCTCAGGTTTTAACCCATTTTGGGGCGGGAACCCCTTTTGGTGTTAGTATTATGTTATGCTTTAGCTATTGAAAAATAGCAGATCTACAAGCTCATAGCGCGCCACTGAGTGGCGCGCCACAAGCTTGTAGGTCTGCTATTTTTGAAAAATGACTGACGACTGACATAGAAACATAGCTTTTTCAGAAAACTGTCAGGATGTAGAAGACATTTTTAGAATCTGATCTCAGGTCAAAATGGGTTAATGGGATAATGTAATAACTTCAAATGTCTCTCTCTCTCTCTCTCTCTCTCCCGCTCCCTCCAGCCCTCTCACCTGAGCTCGGAGCCTCTCCTCCCGCCCCACAACTTCCACTCCCACAGCCTGCGCAGACTTCCCCTCTACCAGCCTCTGCACATCAGCCACCCCGTGCCGCTGGTCCTGAATGTGGCGCAGCCCACCCTGCCCCCCGTGCCCCCTCACCACAGAGCCCTGCCCGCCCGCCTCCACGTGGCCAGCTCACCGCCCGCGCCGCTACCCTTCCACAGCCTGCCCCGCCAGCAGCCGTCCTACAGAGTGGACCAGGTTGGTGTGCGTACGGAAAAGACGTTGGCTGTCTGGCATGGAGTGCGTGCGTGCGTGCGTGCGTGCGTGCGTGCGTGCGTGCGTGTGTGTGCGCGTGCGTGCGTGCGCATGGCTGGTTGTGTATCTGTCTATGATTAGATCATTTCGTACCATGCTATAGAAAATGAATTATTGCATGGCAACATGAGCTGTTTTTATCATTAGCCTACTAGAGCAGAGGTTCCCTAACTTTTAAGCTCAAGACCCAAGAAAGAAATTACACATTTGCCCTGGACCGAAACTAGTGAAGTGAAACTATTTTCACTACTTCTTAAACTTTTTCGAACTTTTTTTCTGGGAATGTTTTTTTTTATTTTTAATAATAGTAATAAAATAATAAATAATGATACTAAATGTAGGAAACAAAAAAATAAAGGGACCCATAATGTGTCCGCGACCCACAAATGGGTCCTGACCCAGTGTTTGGGAACCAGTTGTACTAGAGCATGTTATGATTAGTAGAGTTGTTGTGCTACTACTGTAGAGGTAGTAGTAAACAGTGAGGGTGATTCAAAGCTTTCACTCGAGACCGACTCTGCCACACTGGTCAAAACAGCAAAAAACTACATTAAATGCTGCCATTCGGGACCATGACATGTCCAGTTGAAACGGAGCAGATAAACGAAACAGAACGGAACACATCGTTCCGCACTGCGGTCTGCTCGTTTTTTTTTTTTTGCCCACAATTTCGACAGCAGAACTCGATCTTGCCTTGCTCTCTGTGTCCCGTTTCACTGAGCGGGGGCCAGTTTTTGCTGAGCCGACGGTATTGGCTGCAGTGGAGATAGTAAATCCATCTGTCTGCATGCGTTGTTGCTCCATGGCGAAGCATGCCCCCCCCCCCCCCCGTAGCATTGCAGCATTGTATCGTGCCCAACCACACTGCAGAGTGCATGGGTAGATTAAGCCCTTTTGGGTGGGAACCCCTTTTTGGTGTTAGCATTATGTTGTGCTTTAGCTATTGAAAAATAGCAGATCTACAAGCTCATAGCGCGCCACCGAGTGGCGCGCTACGAGCTTGTAGGTCTGCTATTTTTGAAAATTCGAAGAACGACTGACATAGAAACATAGCTTTTTCAGAAAACTGTCAGGATGTAGAAGACATTTTTAGAATCTGATCTCAGGTCAAAATGGGTTAAGCCCTATGTACTTCGTCGTACAACAAGTAGTGAAAACAGCAGATCTATACAAGCTCACAATGCCTCATATTACCGCATGCTGTGAGCGTGTAGGTCTGCAGTTTATGCAATTTGTTTTGACGACGTGCCCAAAAATTGAGATGCCAGGTTGAAAGCGGTTAACAGATGGGTGGCTTCGTACCAGATGTTCGGCCATATAGCGTAAAAAGATGCAGGAAGGTATACACTTCCCAACGTGCCCTGCCTGCCCCCCCGAGGTAATGACTAACCATGGCGTACAGGTAACAGATGGTTCTCATATCCCATGATGGACGTTTTGTTGGTGTCCATATAAGACATGGCAGTGCGTTGCCCTTGGTAGCAGTGACCGTGGCGTCGTTGCAACAAACACAAATATACACTTTTAGTGGGAGCGTAGTGTTTACATTAACCCATTTTGACCTGACGTTGACATTTTTTTTTCTGAAAAACCTCAAATTTCTATATCAGTGGTTCTCAATATTTCATGTCAAGGACCCCAAAGATTATATGTATTAGGCCGCCGACCCCCATCTGAAAATATGTTGTTCCAGGGACCTCCCCCAGAAGCAAAGATTTGAGTTGGAAACTCTGAAAGAATACATATTCAAAGATTTGTGCCACATTTTCACGATTTTTCAAAAATAGCAGACCTACAAGCTCATAGCGCGCCACTCGGTGGCGCGCTATGAGCTTGTAGATCTGCTGTTTTTCAATAGCTAAAGTATAACATAATTAATGCTATAAACACCAAATGGGATTCCCGTCTAGAATGGTTTAAAACAGACTGCTACGTTGCTTGCCAAGACAATGAAACGCACCTGTGCCTAAAGAAAGACTACTCGCTCGTTTGTCTTTAATCAAACAGAAGGTGCCACATAATAGGCAGAGGGCTAACGATGCGTTCCACCCAACACTAGATGGAGATTCTGTTTTGATTCTTAGCCAGCGAAAACAAATGGGGTAGATTTTTCAAAGGATCACATGTTTACCGCTGACACAACCTGCTTGCTTGCCATTCTGTTGTGGAGTTCAGTCTCTTCCATCAAGAAGGTTTTTATTTAACTATAAGGTACAAGACATACAGGCCAGGCCATCCTCCTGGTAGCTCTTCCTTGTACCTGTAATAATAAAACAAGAAACACAATGTTTCTTGTCTTACCAGGCCTAATAGCTTTACTGTAACTTCATGCGTTGTGAAATGTTTTGAGTGGGTTGTTGTTGCACCAGCTGCACCTGAGTAGACGGGTTCTCCTTTCAGGACCCCTTGTAGTTCACTCATAGAAAGACTGTAGGAGTTGATGATGCAGGACTGTATACTACTAGAATTTCGCGGGCCTTCGGCCCGCTCATCCCAGAGTTGCGTTGCCCCGCGTTGCGATACAGAAGTCCACAGTGACACGCGTTGTATGCAGCTGTTTTGTGTTGTAGCGCGTGCGCTCGTGTGCGTGTAGTGTTGGTGTTGTTGTTCTTATCCATATATGCGCCTCGGTTCGTCCCGTTTGTTCCACGGCAGGTGTCGACGCTAGGGCATTAACCAAACGTGATTTTTGATAGTCGACACGAATACCATCAAAATCGGTTTATAATCGATTAGTCGGCGGTAAAATATGATATTTTTTTCCATCCAATCAAGCATTAAAACATCGTGTTCTGAAACGGCCAGTGCGAGTGAAGGATTAACTGCAAAACAGAGCCAGTGAATGCAGGCCGAGTGGAATAGTAAGAGAGTGGCGACACGCTTTGATCTCACCACAAAGCGGGGTACTAGATTACGCTGAATGCCGCTCTGATTGGCCGAAATTCATCAGCTGTTAAAAGTCAAGTCAAAGTTGCAAGTCCACAATGACTCACGGATGGACGCGCTGTGAGCTTGTAGATCTGCTATTTTTGATGCGCAAGACCTTTCTACGGCGCAGCATAGCATGTTACGTTGCTGAAAATGTTTGTTGAGACGGAGGAGGAGGAGGAGGAATAAATGATGCGATGTTTTTCATACAACCCTAAATGTTCAACAACAGTTCCTTTGGTTTTTAGAAGGAGCTACAAGCTAGGAAGAGGTTATGATTACATACTAGGCTTGCTACCGTAGCTAGCAGGCTTACCAGGCTATGAATCAGATGATCAACTACTTCACTCAATCGCGACTATTATAACTATGATCGCGCGGCATAGCTGTTTGTTTTTAATAATGCCGCACGCCTGCACTTTTGTTGGATAAGCATGAAGAAAGATGAATAAGAAAAAGAAACATGAAATCACGGCAAGAGCTACTGTAGTTTGACTGTCACCAAACTGGATATTATTGGGCAGAGTGAGGAGGGACAGGCTGCGATACTACTGTACCGGACGAAACGACGACACGTCTCCAATCTAACTTGTTGAACAAACTACAGTAATATTGTAATAAACTCACCAATAGTAAAAGTATTTACACACTGTAGTTGTCCCCATTGAGCGTATGAGCCTATGAGGCATATGCTTTTTGAAAATCTGTCTTAAATGTTGCCAGTGCAGCCAGCCACCGCCGCCCACCGCACCTACACGAGTGACGGTGACAGCAAAACCCACGTACAGTCGGCTTGTATATGATATGAAAACAATCAGCCAGGAAGGGATTAGTACTTAAGTTAGAGAACTACCAACAAAACAACAGAGCTCACAGCTGCATGTCTGCTGTAAAAAAATAATAATAATCATAACAAATATTAAAAATAATATTAACGATTACTCGATTTTTGATTTACAGTGTCGACTACCGTTTTGCTAGTCGACTAGTCGACTAATCGATTTTTATGTTAATGCCCTAGTCGACGCAGTCGTTTGCGCAATGTTCGTGTTTGCATGATTTTAACTGTGTATGTAATCGCGGCGCTCTCCATCCAAGTTAGAATCAGTGTGCGGTGTGTTGTTGTTCTTCTTCTTCTACTTTTGTTTGCCGGCAGGCTGTTCAATGTGTGTGTGTGTGTGTGTGTGTGCGTGTGTGTGTGTGTGTTGACATGTAGTAACGGATGGGTATTATTATTATGTGTTGTATTTTCACATCAAAGAAAGTTAATGTAAATGAAAATAAGCAGACATGAAACTGCTTTTGACTGTTTTTGTTTACTTACAATAAATTACTGTTTTTGGAGAGCAAAAGATGTTGAGAATGGAGCAGAACATACTGTAGTATATTTTTTGGGGGACCTTGACTGCATTATAGTAGGGCTACAATCTTTTGGATTGCGGATTGCAGTGACCCCACATTGTTTGTTCGGGAACAATATTTGTAGTTACAATGAGGGCGACATGAGGCGAAGGGAGAGAAACACTTCGCCTCTCTCCAGTCCGTGCGTATGGTGCTGGTACGGATCGCATCGCTGACTGACATAAACACACGGTTACAATTCAGAGGCACTTCAATAAGAAAACTCAACTAATAACGCTTGTGTGTGTTAATCTGGCCGATGCTGACGTTAGTATATAATGTTTAGATTGTTTTCCTGGCTGAATAACAACGGATCGCATCGCTGACTGACATAAACACTCCAATGCAGAGGCACCCCGCACGCACGCACACACACACAGTCACACACACACACACACACACAGAGAATCCATGCGCGTCGGTGCGTCGCAGTTGTCATGTTTCCATTAATTAAACGGGTCGCGCAATTGTCGTGTTTACATTAATGAAACTGGTGGTGCAATTGTCGTGTTTGCATGAATTAAACGGTGTATGTATGTAATCGCGCCGCTGTCCATCCAAGTCCGAATGTGTGTGTGTGTGTGTGTGGGACTGTGTGTGTTGTGGAAGACGGGGAACAATGTTGCCAGGGTCGTGAATTGTAAGCGAGTTGTAGTGTGTGTAAGTAGCGTGGTGAAAGGCTTTGTTTCTGGGTCTGTTTGCTTGTTTCTGGGCCTGTTTTCATAGACCTGGCAACAGTGGCCCGTGTGTGTGTGAGTAGTGTTGTGTTCGTGTTGTTCTTCTAATGTGTGTGTGTGTAGCATGTAACTTCCGGTGTTGCAATCGGACGTAACAGAAAAACTGTCGTGGGTGACGTGGTTGGCTTTGAGCAAATGGGAGAGGGGATGTAGTGTTGCCAGGTCCGCGTATTGTAAGCGAGTGGTAGTGTGTGTAAGTAGCGTGTTGAATGGCATTATTTCTGGGCTTGTTGTCATAGACGTGGCAACAAATTAGGCGGGGGTGTCGGTGCTTGTGGCGTGTTTGTGTTTATTATTGATATTGATATTGTTTGTGAGTGTGGACGGGAGCCGGCTTTAGTGGCAGTGCAATGACAATTTTTACGCGGGTGGTGTTGAGTGTGGGCGTGGGGCGCGACATGAGGAGATAGCCGTGGATCGACGCGGAGGGTAAGTCGTGTTGTTGCAGTGTGTGTTGCTCCTGCTTCGGCTTCGGCACCCAGCGTGTCAGTGGCGTAGTAGCTGGTGACTTTGGGTATTGGGTTGCGTACATGTTTTCAATTGTATAATAGATACATGCTTCAGTTCCCAACTCTTTAGAGGTCACCGTTGAAAAGAGAAGTAGAACTAAGCTGCAGACTGCTCTACATTGTGAATGCCATCTTTTATTTAGTATTTTGAATGGTCTTACTCTTAGAAGTACATTCATTCACCGGCTTAGGGTCCATTGGGCCACGCGGGCCCAGTCTAACTTTGAAGAGAGGGGGCGAAAAAACAAGAAAAACAACAAAAGATAGCCTACTTTGGCAGCCCTTTCATTTTCAGCTGGGTTTTTTTCTTGTTTTCTATTGAAACTCCCACTTAGTTATTTCTGTACCGAGTTGAACGAACAGTAACTCACCTGTACAGTAACCACCCCCACCTCCCCCGCTGCGGCCGCAATGCTAATTTGTCCAGTCAATCATTTGATCCACGCTATACGCCTGCATTCATTGCACATTGTGCACAACTAAATGCGGCCTTGTTGCAGAGGTCATTTATTCCGGCAGATGTCAAGGTTTTTAATGAACATTTGTAGCTTTTTTTCTCTCTTTCTTATTAGTTTTGCCTCTAAAGACCTTGTTATTGGAATTGAGTTGCTAGGGAACAGCTTGGGTTCAACTTTATTTCCTGTCAACCACTGATTTAATGCACAGGAAATACATGTGGACCTATTTAGAATGTTCAGTGTGAAAGTGCTTGACAAAGAGACGTAGGGAAATAGGAGAGGACCAAGTACAGAGCCCTGGAAGATACCAGATACTGTAAAGTATAGGGTTTGAGTGGGTTCTTTCTAGAACCATAAAACATGGTTCTGGGGAAAAGATGGTTCTTCTGTAAGGTACATCTCGTTCTTGCTGTAAGGTACATCTCGTTCTGTGAATGAATGAATTATTTTTTATTTCCGTGTCTTGTCGTTAAGACCCATCCCTTACGGGATTATAAGACACCAACAACATAAATAAACAATATCACGTTCACTTCCCACACAGAAGCTACACCAGGGGTGCCCACACATTTTTTACTTGAGAGCTACTTTCAAAATGACCAGCTCAACAGGATCTACCTACCGAAAATATTATACCGTTGCTGAAAATAGTTTAAATATGTACCTGATGGGGCTTTGGAATAGCGGAGCTGGCATTACATATAAGACTAATGCTCTTGGAATGGGAAATAGAGGGGGAGAAATTGAATAGGTATAGGGTTTTTTTGTATTTAATTTGTAATGCTACAGACGTTTTTGTGCACAGCAACACTCTTGAAAACAAAGTATTGCATTGTGGGTTTGAGCTGACAGGCCCTTTTGATGTCAAACAATCAAGTCACCTTAATTCAAGTGGCCAGATCCAAAAAAATTACATTAAATATAAAAGGGTCATGTCATGTGATCTACCTGCACAGCCTTTGTGATCTACTGGTAGATCGCGATCTACCTTTTGGGCATCCCTGAGCTACACCAAGTATTTGATAAAAACAAAAACAGAAATAAGCAAAAACATAAAAATAAAATACATCACATAAGTTTTCTTTGTCCGTATGTCCCAAGCTTTCTCTATATATTCTGCTAATGCAAATATCTTCTGTTCGAAAATCCATCTTAGTCGCTCTGCATCACTTAACCACAAAAAAATCTATATTTTTACATCTGTTAAATAACTTTTGACGTAGCTCATGATACAACGGGCAATAGAAAAGAAAATGGAACTCATTCTCAATATCATTTATATCACAATAGGTGCAAATACGTTCTTCTTCTGTAACTCCTCTATACCTCCCAGTCTCAAGGTGCAAGGGCATTTCTGTGTGATTAAATCTTGACAGGAATCTATATCTCTTTGGGTGTGTGTGGGTGGGGGACACCACTAGAAACCTTGATCAGAGGGCAAGGCTTTTTGATTAGTTGTAGTCTCAGACGCTACTGCAATGCACCTTAATTAGCCTATGAATATTACATACCGTATAATAATGTGTAGCTAAAGCATCTCTGTTGAGAATTGTTCATTTTCAGCTGGGGTTTTTTTTCTTGTTTTTATTGAAACTCCCACTCAGTTATTTCTGTACCGAGTTGAACGAACAGTAACTCACTTTGTGCATTGAGCTGTCGAACGTGTTTTTCTTTTTACGTAGTCCCTTGTCATTGAAATCTTTGATTTGAGAGGATAATTGAAATGACCCTGAGTGACATTATGCCTCCAACTGCTCACAGCTTTCCAATCTACAGCTGTATGTCACATTTTGTATTTTTAATCCGCCCTCGGTAAACTTAATCGTGTGTGTGTGTGTGTGTGTGTGTGTGTGTGTGTGTGTGTGTGTGTGTGTGTGTGTGTGTGTGTGTGTGTGTGTGTGTGTGTGTGTGTGTGTGTGTGTGTGTGTGTGTGTGTGTGTGTGTGTGTGTGTGTGTGTGTGTGTGTGTGTGTGTGTGTGTGTGCGTGCGTGCGTGCGTGCGTGCGTGCGTGCGTGCGTGCGTGCGTGCGTGCGTGCGTGCGTGCGTGCGTGCGTGCGTGCGTGCGTGCGTGCGTGCGTGCGTGCGTGCGTGCGTGCGTGCGTGCGTGCGTGCGTGCGTGCGTGCGTGCGTGCGTGCGTGCGTGCGCGTGCGTGCGTGCGTGTTTCAAGCCCAAAAAAATGCAAACTTATATGCAACTACCAAAAAAGCCAAAAGTTACTTATAATAAGAGGACATGGCAACAGTGTTGCGTGCGTGAGTGAGTGCGTGCATGGATCATGTGATCCCTCCCCGTGAGTGAAGTTATTTGGTTACTCAAGTGGAAACCACCGTCACACGACTGCTGTGCACACATCGAAATGTGCTGCCGTGGAGATCCGTTACAACACAGTTGGATGTGTCTGTGACAGCGCGTGGTTGTATCGATGCACCTCAGTCAGTCACTTCTCTCAGCTGTGGTCACAGATAATGTCCCCGAGTCCAACGTACTACGATCTCTCACCGTTATGCATGCATGATGTGTGGAACTTCTCTCTGTCAACATCATTTGCTCGAGGTTTATCCCATTTCTCTCTCTCTCTCGTGTGTGTGTGTGTGTGTGTGTGTGTGTGTGTGTGTGCGTGTGTGCGTGTGTGCGTGCGTGCGTGCGTGCGTGCGTGCGTGCGCGCGCACGCGCATATTACTTCGCAATATTGATATCAAGGTATTTGGTCAAAACTTTTATTAGATTTAGTCTGTATCATAGCGTGCGTGCGCATGTTATAATAATTAAAAAGAAAGTTGATATTACTTTGCAATATTGATATCAAGGTATTTGGTCAAAACTTTTATTAGATTTAGTCCGTATCATATGTGTGATACGCGCGTGTGTGTGTGTGTGTGTGTGTGTGTGTGTGTGAGCAGCTGTGCTGCTGGTAACAGATGTTTGTCATTCCCTCCCCCTCCTCACTGTAGATTAGTAACACATGATGGCACCTCACTCAGACTCTCCTCAACGCTGGCACACAGGTGGCGAAGACGAGCAGTGTGGGAATCATACTTATAACACACTGCCCTCTAGTGAGAGACGTGTGCTGCCTTTTCATTTCAGGAGGATGGCTCATTTGCATTTAGTTTGTTTGTTGAAAAGTCCCTAATCGTTCATTATTTTCAAGTACAGGGTGGAAGCGCAACGTGCCTTAATGATGTTCTTCTAAAGAAATGCTTTAGATGCAGATTAGTTCTCGCATGCGAAACAATACAAGGCCCCTGATTGGTGAAAAGTTCCAGTTTCTTCGACTCTTAATGATGCAAACCTGTTGAGCTGAGACATTCTGGAGGGTGTGTGTGAATTTTAATATAAAGCTGTCTGATTAGAGTGGTTTAGAGAGCAGTGACAATCAGACCAAGTCCAGTTGTGCAAGTAAAGGATCATCAACTGCCAATCGTGGGGTTATTGAAAAACAATGCATTCTGTCTGTGTGGAGGGCGGATTTTACTCTGCAGAGTGCTTCGTCCTTTGATTGTGATTATCCTACTTATACTATGGCTACTTACCAGTGACTATAATAATACCACGATATCATTAAAATATTCTGTATCATGTTTGTTTATATTTTGTCCAACTTTGCGTTGGCATTGTCTTCGTCAACCTTGGACCATGCTCGGGCAAGTGTGCGAACTACGAAGCCTGACGCAATTGCCAGAGAAAAAGTTTTTTGCCATTGTACATTTCTGCAAACCGTAGACGCGTCACACGTTGCATCTGGGTGTTTTTAAAACAGGCTTGCTGTCAGAAGCAGGCTTGAGCCAAATGAAGCGTGCCTGATTTCTGTTTTTAATATTTTATTTTATTTTAAGGAGCTTGCATTACACACGCTTCGCAAGGAATCTCGGGAAAATTGTGCCTTCAATGTTGACACGCGCCACAGAGCCGGAAGATATAACTACCTTTATATGTCTATGGTTGCAGAGTGTGGTCTTCCGCTTTGCACGTGTCATAGCTTAGGAGGCAGCCAATCATGACTAGGTTGCTACTACGCGATTGGCTGGCAGCGTTTCAGCTGCATTTCAGCAGAGTATGGGGTCAGACTCCCGTTGGCTTAGGCGCCGTGGGGTCAGACCTTAGAGTATAAATATAATAGTGACGTCACCGAGAGGAAACCCTGAGGCGAAAAATACATTGTGGTCGAAAGTGGTATTGCAGCTCGAGCCAGTATAACGCATTGCGCACGTTCACGTATGGGCCCATCACATGTGAGCGCTATGTTTCATACGTGAGCGCTATGTTTCATACGTGAACGCTATGTTTCATACGTGAACGCTATGTTTCATACGTGAACGCGCGCAATGATCGTCAACGGCCCAGCGCTTTCACGTCTGGCCCATAAGCAATCCCAGAATGCCTCAGGCGCTGGGTGAGCAACTCAATGCAAGTGGATGGGAGGAGAAATCCGGTGACGTCTCTATTAATATACTCTAAGGGTCAGTCTCCCATTGGCTTAAGCGGCATAGGGTCAGACTCAAGCCAGCCAATCAGGACTAGGTCGCGCAAAAGGTCCTCGTAGAAAACCGAGAGGATATAGGTCAGGTTTCACCTGACAAAAACAACCATTTCACATACAATGCCCATACAAGCTTCAGCTCTACTGCGTTCCCGCCCGGTCTGACCCGTTTTTTTTGTTTTTTCACGTTGAACTTAACTGTCAAAACAAATTCTAATCTTGAGCCTGTCGTGAATTGTATTTTATGTATAAATCCAAGCAAATTAAGGATGTCTATATTAGAAATGTATACTGTATTTATTAATGTAATGGAATACTGTAATGGAATGAAATATAGAACATTATCTTTAACTGGACATTATGATGGCTCTATTCGATTTCCAACATTCTCATTCGATACGAGACTGCAGACTGTCTACGTTGACAGTTGAACAGAACTTGTCCTGTGTTTTGTCAGGACTTCGAGAAGCCCAGGCCGCCCCAGAAGCCTCTGCCTGCTGACCCACTGGGAAGGAGCGCTCGGCTGGGTAACAGTCCCGCTAAAGTTGGCGTCCACCTTCCTGGCGTTGGACCTCGCCCTATCCCCATCCCATCAGTGCCCAGGCCGCCCCCAACCGTCCCTCTACCAAGCAGGTCAGCCTTTAAGTACATTTTGGGCGGGAACCCCTTTTGGTGTTAGCATTATGTTATGCTTTAGCTATTGAAAAAATCTAATAGCAGACCTACAAGCTCGTAGCAAGCTCGTAGCGCGCCACTCGGTGGCGCGCTACGAGCTTGTAGATCTGCTATTTTTAAAAAATCGTGAAAATGTATTTCAGATTTAGAAGAATTCTTTTAAATTTTGACGTCAGGCCTAAATGGGTTAAGTACATTTACTTGAGTGCTGTACTTCAGTACATTTTGTTTTTACAATGTTGTATTAAAAAGAACGGAGGATCCGGGCACTCTGTGTAAAAATAAAGCCCTAATTCAAATAGTGGAAATATCTACTAGCTCACAACCCCAATGAGCTAGTAGATCAGCTATATAAAAGAAATACAGCAATGCATTGATAATAAAAACGAAAATGTATTCTGATCATTTGTACTTTTGAATACTTTAGTCTAGTACTTGATAGGGCATTAAGCAACTAAATCCACTAGTCGACCTTGTTGGTACTAGTTGACTAGTACCAACTAGTAACGTTTTTTTTATTTTTTACATTTTTTCCCCCCAATTTTGTAGGCCTCAAGATCAGGTAGATTATAGTTATAGTCACCAATGTACATCGTTTTTAAATGTACAAATATTTATTTCCAAAACAAAAAAGGGTTTTTCTTAAACAACTAGTCGACTAGTCGACTAGTAAACTAGGCAACTAGTCAACTAGTAAAAATAACTAGAAGTGAATGCCCTAGTACTTGACAACATACTCGAGTCCTACCAATGCGCCGTTGACATCATGGTGGATGAATGTGGAGCAGATCACACCTCTTTGATGTGTTATTACATCAGTGGGTTTTATTTGTTCGGTTTAGTGCTTTTTAGGGTAAAAAAGGGGCATTTCAGGCTGAGTCACAATAGAACGCAATTACCACTAGGCATAAAAACATCAGGCTGTAACTTTTTTAACCCATTCAGGCCTGACGTCGAAATATAAAAAAAAAAGTTTTCTAAATCATGACAATTTTCGGAAAGATTTGAGGCACATTTTAACGATTTTTCAAAAATAGCAGACCTACAAGTTCATAGCGCGCCACTCGGTGGCGCGCTATGAGCTTGTAGATCTGCTATTTTTCAATAGCTAAATTATAACATAATGTTTAAAACACCAAAAGGGGTTCCCGCCCCAAAATGGGTTAATGGTTAATGTGGTTAAACGCTAACGTGACATGGATGCGTTCCAGGTCTCAATGGATTAATGGTTGTAAGTTGATGTGCACTGTTTATGGAGCTTGTAATGTGAACCTGCTATACTCTGTGGCTGGTAACGAAGACGCACAGATGTTGTTGACTATATATCGCTTCCAGGTTCTTTGAGCCCATAACCCATTTAGGCCTAGCCTGGAACTGTGCGTGTGTGTCAATTTAACAAAGGTGCAGACGATCAGAAATCAGCAAAGAGTGATCGACGTTTGCGCTACTCTATGCCGAATAGGCCTATCTCACAGCCCGCTTTCCACGCCCACTTCCGGTAAATAGTGGTGTCTTTAACATGAGCATTTACACGTTTTTTTTCTCTGGAGAATCTAAGTACATTTTCTAATGTAAAAATGTGACAGACCAATATTATTATGAAGCAAACAAGATGGTAAATCAGGTCGAACAGATAGAACAAACCTTACCTTGAGAAAACAAAAGTTGTAGACTTCTTAAATTACCTCGGTTAACATGTAGTGTCTATGGAGTGACGTCACGCTATCACCACTAACTTGGAAAGGGGGCGTATTAAGGGGGCGGGGAAATTCTGTGAGATAGGCTTGTTGAAGTGGACTCAGACCCAGACTTTTTTTTTCTCCCCTCCCTGGAAATAAAAACGTCTGGGTTTCCGAGGCTAATTTAGGCCTGACCTCAAAATTTAAAAAAATTATTCTAAATCCTCCAGTTTTCTGAAATAAATATTTTCACGATTTTTCAAAAATAGCAGACCTACAAGCGCTATGAGCTTGTAGATCTGCTATTTTTCAATAGCTAAATTATAACGTAATGTTTAAAACACCAAAAGGGGTTCCCGCCCAAAATGGGATAATGATGCGTAGTGGTATTTTTGGGCAGATTACTGAATAAATATCAAACCATCTTCTCGCTTTGTGTGTTTATGTTTCAGGCCTGCGCCCAAGTTACCCTTCAGACCGCCAAAGACTCAATAGGACTGGCTGATCTTGCAGCGTTTTAGTGGAAAAGAGCACGCCTAAAAGATGGACGGAGAGTCAGAACCTCCTTTATTTGCACTACAAGACTCTTTTAAGACCTTCCACGGAGCCGGAAGGGTCACTGGAGTTCGAGGGAAAGGCTTAACATCAACACCTCGGTGCCATGCCTCCGTTAAGGTGCTATGTTATCCTCGCTCAGGTACCTAAGAAACTATTTAACTTTGATATTTATTATTTCTTTGTGCACAGGGCACTCTCGTCTCGGACTGACCCTTTTGAACAACATCGACTTAACCCCAACTTAAAGAGTCAAAGAAAACTGAAAAGTAAATTATGATGTTGTCTAGGGAATTCTTTGTTTTCTTGTCTTAAAATGTTTTTTTTTTTTTTTTTTACTGTATCTAGGGAAGAAATACTGAAATGTGTGATTTTATAATGTGTGAAGTTGCTTTGATAATTGAAAGACAAAAAAAGTTAGTTTTTTGAACCAGTTTGATGAGAAAGGGAAATGGAGCACAATTCAGCAAGTCATCTGTGTCATTTGCAGTCCTCTAAGCAGAATTAAGGGACTGAAAATGGCCATTACAGCTTTCATTATTATACGTTTCATGGGATTACCATGAATTACACTCCAAAGCATCTGGTTCATTTGGATGCATACTCAAACTATTACACAGTATACATTCACATAAATGTATTTCCCGCCGTGAAATTGGATGGACACACGGCTGTCCTTCTTTGTAATATTCGTAGTTTGTGGCCATGCTGTTCATATCTAAAATAGAATCAAATACAGGTTTTGGCCTGGCATAAAAGCCCTCTCTAACTAACCTTGAAGGCTTCATCATGTCATAAATCTGAGCTCATTTAACAGTTTGACAACTAGTCAAGGTTCTTGCATTTCCCTTATAAGTGCATGTTGGAGGAGAAGTGTGCAAACTTGAAAGATGGAGACTTCACCCGTTTTAGACAGCCGGTGACATGCAGCTCTGGGTATTTGCTGGCATCTCTCTGTAACATGTAGCCCAGCTCCCAGCACCGGCTGCACACTGGAAACCGACCTGACAGGAGAAGGATCGCGTTCCAGAGAATTACAGCAACACCAAACAATGCAACGTTAACCCCATGATGTCTGCACATTGATACTTGAGTTTTGTGGAGCCAAGACTGATGACTTCATTGCTGTAAGCGTTCCAATTAACACCTAGACCATGTTGGTGAGATATTTATTTGTTTCTGTTGTTTTTTATGTTTGTAATATTCCATGTGGACTATGGCGACTATTCTACCATTACATCTTAAACGTTGTTCGGTTGAAACTGGAATTTGGCTTTGCACATTGATTTTGGCACTTTTCCTTGATGCATTTCTGTAACGAGAGAGATAATTTTTCATGGTGAGAACAAGGTTGTTTCGTCTTTTAAGAAACTCTGTAGAGTAAGTGTACATCTTTTTTATGTATTGTTTCAATGAATTTTGCTGTCAGCATCGAACTTTGATGATCCAATGATGATGATGAATGATCCCAAATGCAGCGGATTTCGTCTCACCACTGTGCAATGACTAAGTCACACTACAAACTTGCATCAGTGATTTGTTGAATAATGACATTACATTATTATATGTAGTCGACAAGTATTTACTTTCTGAGGTATTTGGATGTGATCGCAACACTTACAGATAGCTTACAGGTAGACCTATTGCTCTTCAATGGAAAGTATTTGTTAGTACTGTCTATGTTCATTGTAACGCCATGTGTAGAACCTACGAATACTGTATGTTGACTTGCATAAATGAAATGTGTTCAAACTTCAAGGTCATTGTACAGTGTAAATATTGTGTGTCGGTAATCATGTTTTTGTTTTGATTGATTTTTACAGTTGCAGTGATAGAATTGCAATGAACAGATGCCAGATGTAACAATGGACAATGAATAACTGCATTTTATTTTATTTTATGAAGTCGAATCACATTTGAGCCGGAGATAACCGGTTCAGGCTAAACTTCATGGGGTAGAGTAACTGTGAGACTTGAAGTTGAATGGTGAAATCTCAGAGCCAAATAAAAGTTCTTCTCAGATTGCTTACTGTTTGCATTCATAAACAAGACCATAAACAAAAGAATCACACCCGTGTGAACTGAGTGGTGCAACTCCCCTCTCCCCTTGCCTCTCTCTCTCTCTCTCTCTCTCTCTCTCTCTCTCTCTCTCTCTCTCTCTCTCTCTCTCTCTCTCTCTCTCTCTCTCTCTCTCTCTCTCTCTCTCTGTCATTAGCAGGCAACAGTGCAGCACTATCTCTCTCTCTGTTTCTGGCACAACAGCGCCACTTTTGCCCCTACTGGTACTCATAGTCACATAGTCACATAGGTTAACACGGACATTGCTGTTCCTTGGAGTGGTTGCACCACTCAAAAATCCACAAAATATGCTGTGTCACTGCTCATAATGTACTGTAGTTAGATCACATCTTGTCACTGACTGTATGTATGTGACTGTACTTTACTGTGGCAATGCAATACCATTCTTTCTTGAACAAATTGCATCCTAATGTTTTCTTCATATTGATATAGAAGGGGTTTGGAACTGATCTCGCTGCAAATGTCTGTGTTTAACTACCGGTAACCTTAACCCATTTCGAGCGGGAACCCCTTTTGGTGTTACATACATGTTATAATTTAGCTATTGAAAAATAGCAGATCTGCTATTTTTGAAAAATCGTTAAAATGTGCCTCAAATCTTTCAGAAAATTGATGATTTAGAAGACATTTTTTTAAATGTTGACGTCGGGCCTGAATGGGTTAAAGTTCCCACTAATAATTAAAATAGCAGATCCACAAGCTCACAATGTGTCAAACGCGGTGTGAGCTTGTTCTGCTATTTTTGCCTGCAAGACATTGTTGTATACGATGAAGTATAAAATACGGCTACAGCGTAACACTCAGGATTTCGCTGTGTGTGTGGAATCACTTATTTGTTCCATTGGTCTAGACATTATGGAGTACGGCTCGCAACATATTCATGCTCATTAATCTTCCTAATGAGCATGCATGCCCTATGGACTGGCCTCAGGACGGGCCACACTGTCATGCAATCGGAAAACACAAATTACAAACACAAATTACCCGGTCAGTCATGAGGATGCATAACTGAAACGGACAGAAAGGAAAGGAAAGGGTAAGAAAAAACATTACTATGGTATCTGAATATAGAGCTATTTAACACAATCAGGATGAACAAGTGTGAGGACACAAAGAAATGAGCAGACAAAATTGGAACCAGTAAACTGAAGCTGGGTTTTTTTGCGGGGTAGGCTACTCTCTCCTGATTGGATCAAATTGGTATCCCGACCATTGAACGTTTATTGTCTTTTACTAAAATGCCGGAGAGACGCAGAGATTCCTGTTACTGAACAAACACTGTATATCAATGATCGCTATCGGAATATAGAGCCATCACTTTAAAAAATAAAAGAATAAACATCACATACACCACTTTTAACAGTGGACAGCACTCTCATCTGTCTAGCAAACACAAATGTGACTTTTTATTGTCATGTTATCATGAAAAAAGTGCACAAAGACCAGCACACCGTCTGCACTTGCAATAGAAACTTTATTTATAGGCAACGTTTCGGTCAAATTAAGACCTTCTTCAGGCCTGCCTACGCACCCGCCTCAGAGCATACAGGTGTGCATAAGACTTTGTTGCCTAAATAATTAGACTTATTAATGAACCACAGGCAAATGCACAGTACATTGCTTTACTGTCCATTATGCAACTGCACTGGTCAGCTCCTTGTAGTTTGGGCGGGAACCCCTTTTGGTGTTAGCATTATGTTATGCTTTAGCTATTGAAAAATAGCAGACCTACAAGCTCACGAGCTTGTAGGTCTGCTATTTTTGAAAAATCGAAGAACCACTGACATAGAACCATAGCTTTTTCAGAAAACTGTCAGGATGTAGAAGACATTTTTAGAATCTGATCTCAGGTCAAAATGGGTTAACACTGCCACCTGCCAGCTTGCACTGGCTACTGCAGACGCCACTGAAAACATGCCTCTGCTGTGGTCCCTTCTCTTTCTCACCATATATTACTCAGGGTGAAGTTGCCCTTGCCTTGAGTGATTCGCTGGAGGCCAGTCTCCTCTATCACCAATCTAAACCATTAGTGTGAAAACCACAATCTTGGATCAGAGTCTCCAAGGACAACTTACACCCACACTTTGAGGTCAAAGAGTGGAAAGGTTATTTGTCACTCATGTGTCTGGAAAAAAAAAAGGAAAAAAAGGCATCAACCATTCAACAATGTCATCCGATCAAACAATTTCATGATTTGTCAAGCTTGCAGCTGGCGGCTTGTGAAAATAATTTAGAATTGTTTGTGTTAAGTGGTTAAAGAAGTTCAATGTCCAACTATCACAAATGTGCATTTGTGATAATTCTGCAAAAATAGGAGGACATCATTTTGGTAAATGTATTAATATGTTAGAGCATGGGTAGAAATGTATCAATGAATCTTCATAAACACCTTGTCAGTGTTTGCTAATCTCACCTCACAGCCATGCCAGGTCATGCATGTATTGTAAGCCTAGTTGGCCTCATTCAGCAGCCAAGAGAGAGAGCCAGTCATCCATGCCCCAGCCAGGTATTCGTGTGGAGCCCCAACCCTATATAATGCATGTGTTCAGTACATAACGTGACTATTATGTCTAGTTCACCCGCAAAACATCAGATTGAGAAACGGGCTTAACTACTAAAAATCACACCCGTGTGAACTCAGTGGTGCAAATCCCCCCCCCCCCTCTCTCTCTCTCTCTCTCTCTCATTAGCAGGCAACAGTGCAGCATTATCTCTCTCTCTCCGTTTCTGGCACAACAGCGCCACTTTTGGTACTCATTGGTACTGACTGGTGCTCGTCACATAGTCACACACAAACATAGTCACACAAACATAGTTGAACACGGACATTGCTGTTCCTTGGAGTGGTTGCACCACTCAAAAACCTCAATGATTGGCTGCAAATCTCCGTTCTTAACCACTTTAACCCTCGTGTCTTTTTATTTTTGCAAAAATGTTGAAAATGTAAATAGAGCAAAGGCCTACATTATAGGTGAAATAACACTGCCATCGTGTGTCCTAGTCAGGGAATTGCATGTGAGCATATATACATCTCTCTATCGCTCTCTGACACCGGTCACCAGAGATTTCGACCCAGGACTATTCGACCAACCGCAAATTCGAGTCCGTTCGACCCGTTTTTACCGGGTCGAATTATCTTTACTTTACTTTACTTTATTTGTTTATTTAGACAGGACAGAGCATATTAATGAACGTCACATGAACGTAAATACACCGGGATTAGCAAAGATGCTAATTTTCATCCGCAGTCCTCACACAAAACATAAAAACAGAAAACAGACAAACGGTGTAACCCCTAGAGGGTTCACCTTGTAAACAAAATGTAAGTAAGATGAAATATGCAATATAAATGAAATCCCAATTATAATATTCGCATCTCATATATGATGCCTAATTCTCCATATTCAGGATTTAAGATGGGGAACATATACAGTTGGAGGGGGGTACAGCATTGTGTAAACAGAGCTATGTTACATTGTGTCGTTCTATATGGGAGAATAAAATGAGTGCAAGAATAATTGTCAGACAACACAGAGCTGCTGCTAATGTGTAGACTGAACGTCACTTTATGACTGAATGACAAAATATAGTGTATTCAAATCACAGCATACAATCAATAAAGGCATTACCATTATAGCTATAACTTTTCTTATATATCATACTTTTATACTTCATGTGATTATTCACAAAACCCCACTAGCAAAAAACGTCATACTCTGCTATGGGGATGAGGATGGTGGCTGCTAGCCTTAGGAATGTGATCGTTGATGGCCTGTGTCTCTGTGTCTCTGTGGGTGGCTCCCTTTAGCCTCCATTAGCCTCCATTAGCTTTGTAATTGTTTGGTAAATAAAAACACCAACACAATAATTGTTTGGTAAATCAATGTACATATTATTATTATTATGTCTCTGTCTCTCTCTCTCTCTCTATGTCTCTCTCTGTCTCTCTCTCTCGCGGTCCGGGTCGAAAAGTCAGGTCCAAGCGGGTCGAGAGCGGGTCGAATGGTCCGGGTCGAATAGTCCTGGGTCGAAATCTCTGGTGACCCTGACACCCCCCCCCCCCCCCCCCCCATCTCTCTCTCTCACTTTATCACTTTATTTGTCAATTTCCCTATGAACTTTTACATAGGCCTACATATTAAGAATATGAAATAGGCTACCGTTCCCTTTCAGCCACTTGCAGTGCAACATAAAACATCAAACCATCAAATAAACAACAACCATAGTTTCACAAACATAACTAAAATAGCCTCATTTGTTTTATATATTAATTCAGGTATAAAAATATAAAACGAACATTCTGTTGTGTTTGATTAATTATTTTTTTACAACCAGCATGTATCGTGTTCTCATTCCATCGGTGCGTGTGTCATCCGTTCAAACACACTTGTCTGGACACTATAGGGATTAGTAGCCACATGATCGCACTGTCTGCATGGACTGGCCGCTTAGGGTGCTTTTCATTTGGCTTTATTTGCGGGAGTGATCACATATGTGCCTCCCAGCACTCCACTGAAGGCGGCATGCATGAACAACCTTTAGTTTGTTCTTGTGGATTTGCCCAATATATCCCGGTGTGTTTATCAGTTCCCTGGCTGGAGCAGAACCCTGGCAATGGCACAGGACATGAATACTGTGTCTGAGGAAGAGTTCTTTGATGAGAAACTAGATTCAGACACTGAAGCTGCAGGCGATGCCGAATATGACGACGTTTTGGAGCTTAATCAATTTGACGGTCTGCCGTATTCCTCGAGGTTTTATACATTGCTGAAGGAAAGGAAAGAATTGCCAGTTTGGAAAGCCAAGTGCGAGTTCATGGACACTTTAATCAACAGACAGTTTGTCACTGTCATAGGCTCTGCCAAAACTGGGAGAAGTTCTCAGGTGAGTATTGTCCTACCTATGCCTATAGCTACCAATCATTCTCCACATGTTTCATCATTTAAAGCCTGTAGCCTACATGACTCCCAAATTAATATGTATTTGGCCGTGGACCCACATTTTAAAGGATTTTGTGCCAGGCACCCCATACAAGATGCATGTTGTTAAAATACGAATTAAAAAAATGCACATCTATTTTCCAAAATCTCATGTAGAGTTAAAGTGGTTAAACTGATTTTGATGCAGGTAGAATTTATTCGAGGGATCAGGGATGACTTCCGCACACCCGGTTCAATTTTATAGCAGGTGCGTAGGCCTATAGGTCCTGGCAGAACAGCAAACGTTTTAAGGAAGGAGGAGAGACCCGCACACCGCCACTTGCTGGTTCAAGAAGTTTATTTTAAGAGTCGTAGCAACGTTTCGGCCTTCTTCAGACATAGTTTGAGAATAGGCTGACGATCATTAAATACACAACAGTAGGTTTAGACAACCAATCAAATTGTATATAGTAATCATTCATCAGATAGCAGCTGTGAAGAACCCAATCATGTGACTTAAAGGTGCAGTAGAATTAACACATTTTGCTGGATATTACTCCTCCAGATTCTGTCCAAAAATCTCAACAATCGTTACACAGTATCTCTATGGTCATGTGCTCAAGTCGGATCTGTCCCATATTTCATATTCCATCCTAATTGGCTATAATTGGCTTTCACAGTTTGCAAGATTGCCCCGTTTTGAACAAAAGCCTCAAATCATGAACGCAGCATGCAATTTACTTCAAATCTTTCACACATTTTCTTACTAGGCTGAGGAATATATCCCACCCTTTTCACATTGGCCTGTTATAGCGCCACCAACAGGTTGATTTTTGCAAAACACATTTTTGGAACAAAATGCCTCAAATCATCCAGTTGCCATCAAAGGCAAACATATTACTTCTTTATATTACTCCTAAACATTTTGCCAAACATCTCACACAGTCCTATCCTCCTGGTGGAGACCTGTGCCCAGAAGGGCACTTTTTCTAGTTTCAAATGTTTTGATGCAGATCCCCCAGTGGTGTGCCGAGTTCTGCCTGTCTGTCCAGTACCAGCATGGCATGGTGGTGTGTACCCAGAGCCACAGGCAGCAGACAGTGGACCTTGCCCTGCGAGTGGCCGATGAGATGGATGTCAACATTGGCCATGAAGTGGGCTACAGCATCCCCCTGGAAACATGCTGCTGTAACGACACAGTGCTCAGGTCTGGAAATACTATCTATGCCAGTAGCTTGAGACCAGAAAGAGAAATGTGTTATAACTTATGTCTCTCCGGAAAACTAGTGAAAATAGCAGATCGACAAGCTCATAGATCTGCTATTGTCTCTATACTTCTTAAAAGTATTTTTTTTAAATGTATGGACATTTTTTAATTATTATTTATGAAATGAATGAAAATGTTCAATTTTGTGAGGAAAAAATACTATATACGATATATGAGATGGAGAGAGAGAGAGAGAGAGAGAGAAACAAAAAGGTGATAACTGCATGTGAAACTAAATTGTTTAATTCACTATCTCTCTCCCTCCTATTGCACTCTTTCAAATTACACGATATTGAAGGCTCACTATACAATTGAGCCTGCCCGCCCCGGCTTTCTTCCCCTTAAGAGAAGAAAGGTGAACAAAAGACTCAAGGGGCCTCTTTCAGGGGCTCCTGCACAGCTGCCCAGCCATGCGGTCTGTCCATATGTCACACTCCCACATCCCTAGTCCCCTCATAAGTCAGCTGTGGAACAAAAGACACACAACACAATGAGGAGAGCAGGGCGCAAGGAAAACTGGCACCTAGCGAGCCGCGAGGCCTACAGAGTCCAGCGACCACAAGTCGCAAGTATGAGAGTAATTAACACTAATCAGGATAAAGCGGAAGACTACAGGCTCAGTCAGCACCCCGAGGTATGCTTAATTAATTTGCTTTGCACAAGATACCGCTCACTCAAAAACAAGTTAATAAATCTTGCCCCGGCCTTGAGACACACAATGATGTACTACTATAATAATAATACATCAGATTTTTATAGCGCTTTTCTCTGTACCCAAAGTCGCTACTACTGACCAGAAATTAATACTAGAATACAAATATTAAAAAGTGAGCATCTCTTAAGGGGGCGATTCACACTATAACTACAACTATATTAAATATAGTTTTCAAAATCGTGGATGACAGTCTTGACAGATAGAGTTCTCAACGACTGTAAAAAATAAATAAAAAATACAATGGTGAATGATATAGTTATCATTATAATTGTAGTGTTCCAGAGTGAACGGCCCTTTACTGTGTCTGCGTGTCCGTAGACAGGCTTCTGTGCCTGGGCCATGGCTCAGTGGTCCAGGCACCTTGGCTGGTAAGCCAGTCTGGCAGTGTGCCGCGGGTTCGACTCCTGATCCCGACGGCCTTTACTGCATGTCTTCCCCCCCATCTCTCTCCCCATTTCCTGTCAGCCTACTGTCTGTCCCTCCATAAAAAATATAAAATAAAGGCGAAAGCCACAAAAAAACATTAAAAAAAAAGACAGGCTTCTGTAGATGCTGCTGTTCGCTTGCTCGGACCTCAACATGTTTGCCACATATTGGCAAACAATTACCTTCTGCTATTTCCCTTATACCTCTAAAGATCACCCCACTCCCTCCCCTCCAGGTACTGCACAGACGACATGCTGCTGAGGGAGATGATGTCGGACCCCCTGCTGGAGCGATACGGCGTGATCGTGGTGGACCAGGCCCACCAGAGGACCGTGGCCACCGACGTGCTCCTGGGCCTGCTCAAGGACATCGCCCTGCAGAGGCCAGAGCTCCGCGTGGTCCTCCTCACGGCCACCCGTCCCAGCCCCGAACTGCTGTCCCACTGCGGGGGCTCGGCCTCTGCCTCATCGTCGGTAGGGCTGTCAACATTACACATTTAAAGTTGACTTAACCCATTTCGCTTAATGTTATACTTTAGCTATTGAATAGCAGATCTACAAGCTCAGGTCGCTGTAGGTCTGCTATTTTTGAAAAATCGTGGAAATGTGGTGCAAATCTTTGAATATATTCTTTCATAGCGAACGTTTTTAACTCAAATCTCTGCTTCTGGGTGGCCCCCCGGAACAACATATTTTGAGAAGGGGGTCGGAGGCCAATTACATATAATTCTGGGGTTCCTTGACATGAAAATGTTTGAAAACCACTGACATAGAAACATGGGTTTTTCAGAAAACTGTCAGGATTTAGAAGGCATTTGTACAATCATTCCCAGGTCTAAATGGGTTAATATTGGAACATTGTGAATAAAGATATCTGATATCTGAAATATTATACAAAGAAATTACTGACATATTCATTATTTGTATACAAAAAATTGCAATTTGTGACACGTTGTAAGCTTGTAGATCAGAGACCAGATTGTAGGTCAGCTATTAATTCATGCACGCTATAGTTATGTATGAACTTTTTTCAACATGGAGACGATTATGACAAAGTAATTTTGTTATTCGCGATTATCTCAAATGATTGCGATTAGATGATTATGTAATAACTGTGCCAGTCCTATTGGTCGGTGGCCCAGATCCAGCTGGAGGGGCCGTGTGCGGGGGAGGTGCTGTACGACAGCGTTCACAGTAAGGGCTACTTCTGCTCCACTCTGCGCCTGGTGTTGGAGCTTCACCGTTCCCAGGAGGAGGAAGGGGACGTGGTGGTGTTTCTGGTCACAGCACAGGTAAAGAGGAGTGTTGAATTAGTGGAAAAGACTAAAATAAAGGCTAAAATGGCCCTGTTTTTATCTCGGGGTGAACTAGTGTTGAGATTCAGAGCTACTTGTCTTTGTTCCAGTGTATATATTTCACTTAATCTTTTCCCTCAATATTATTTATTTATTTTGGAAAAGAATACAGATCCATAAACAAAATCCTAAAACGTTATTAAAACGTTAAAAATAAATGAAAAAAGTAATTGAAAAATCACAGCCCCCTCACGTATTAGGAGAGCAGTATGATTCACCAAAACCAAGGGCGGTGTTTTCAAAGTTTGATAATACAATGGGTTTATATAGGAATTGGGTGATATCAAATATCTAAACACTGAATCAAGCAACATAAAAACTGTCACAAAAGCCTGAGTAGACGATGAAATTAGCCAAAAATATATATTTAAAAAAAAAAGTGAAATATCCCTTTAAAGACTGGTCTCTGAACCATTGTTTGCTTATAATGTCATCCCCTAGTCAACGGTCTGAGAATGTGTGCGTGAGGTATTTATCTCCTTTAACACTCTCTCTCTCTCTGTTAAATCATGAAAGGAGATAGATCTGGCCTGTGACATCCTTCGTCATGAGGGGTCCAGCCTACCTGCAGATCTCGGAGAGCTCCTGCCCATCCCGGTTCACCCTGGCAGAGCTGGGAGTCTTCCAGTCTCGGGGGAGGGGCTCGGGAAGGCCAGAGGCATGAGAGTGTTCCTCACCTCCAGTCCAAATGAAGACTTCTTCTGGGCTGTTGACTCAATACGCTTTGTCATTGATGCAGGCCTCCAGAAAAGATATGTATGTAATTCAGTTCAATCATTTGATTCATGTTTTACCAAATTGGGGGGGGGGGGGGGGGGGGGGGGGTGCGACTGTGCGTGTGTGTGCGTGTGTGTGCGTGTGTGTGTGTGTGTGTGTGTGTGTGTGTGTGTGTGTGTGTGTGTGTGTGTGTGTGGGGGCGTGGGCGTGTGTGGGGGCGTGGGCGTGGGCGTGCGGGCGGGGGGTACCTTTTGAGTGGTGCAACCACTCCAAGGAACAGCAATGTCCGTGTTAACCTATGTATGTGACTGTGCCTGTGACTATGAGTACCAGTAGGGGCAGAAGTGGCGCTGTTGTGCCAGAAAGAGAGAGAGAGAGAGAGATAGTGCTGCACTGTTGCCTGCTAATGAGAGACAGAGAGAGAGGGGGGGGAGTTGCACCACTCAGTTCACACAGGTGTGATTTTAAGTATAAAAAGGAACTTTTGCACACCTGACACTGACAAACTCCCTCAGTATGCCTGACAAAGGTCTGTGACTGAATCGTTGCTCTTCAATGTTTGTTCATGACCTAGTCTCATGGAACAATATCTGCATGGGTTGATTCATACTTTGTGTCACGTCCCAAAAATAGCAGATATACAAGCTCACAGTGAGCTTGTAATTATCTTTTGTTTGTGTTTTGGCACACGACACCAGATAAGTGTAAACCGATCTTATTGCTTCTCTTGTCAATCCACCAAGAGGAAATCTACTTGTTTTTGAATATTTCTTACACTTTTTAAGAGATATTATTTGGTGTAGTGAAAGACTGGATACGACGGCATTCACTCTTATGCATTTGAAATGTGTTATGAAATACCACTTCATACCAAGAACATTTTGTTGTGCTGTTGCAGGTGTACAATCCCAGGATCAGAGCAAACTCAGCCATCATTCAGTCAATCAGCAAAGGCCAAGCCGAGAGTCGAAAACAACTGGTTGGCACGACAGGTAACTTAACCCATTCTGGGCGGGAACCCCTTTTGGTGTTTTAACTAAGCGTTATGTTATGCTTTAGCTATTGAAAAATAGCAGATCTACAAGCTCATAGCGCGCCACCGAGTGGCGCGCTACGAGCTTGTAGGTCTGCTATTTTTGAAAAATCGTAAAAATGCGGCACAAATCTTTGAATATATATTCTTTCAGAGCGAACGTTTTTTTTAATTTCGACGTCAGGCCTACTGACACAGTGGTGAGTCTGCTGATTCAAATCTCTAATTTTGCTAATGTCGTCATGTTTTCCTGGGTGTATTCCCTCCTGTAGGTAAGTGTTTCTGTCTGTACCCAGAAGACAGGACGCTTCCCAACGAAACACGGCCATACATCCTGGAGTCTGACATCACTGCCACCGTGCTTCTCCTGAAGAGGATGGAGATTGCTGGACTGGGCCAATGTGACTTCATCGACAGGCCAGGTAAGAAAGATAATGTGACAGAAAACTGTCCAAGAACCTGT
This sequence comes from Electrona antarctica, assembly GCF_951216825.1. Classification (NCBI taxonomy): domain Eukaryota; kingdom Metazoa; phylum Chordata; class Actinopteri; order Myctophiformes; family Myctophidae; genus Electrona; species Electrona antarctica. The sequence goes on from NC_136791.1 coordinate 48,473,905, forward strand.
TTCTCATCTCATATGGTTCAGATGAAACACATCTGTTTAAGAGTTTTCTTAGCACTATTTGATCACTTGTTACTTTATGATCATTCAAACTGTGTTTTATAGTCCACTTATTTGTTATTGAAAATATTCCCTAAATTCTAATATCTATGTATGATACCTGGAATGCTAATATGCATGCTTTAGCTATTGAAAAATAGCAGATCTACAAGCTCATAGCGCGCCACTCGGTGGCGCGCTACGAGCTTGTAGGTCTGCTATTTTTGAAAAATCGAAGAACGACTGACATAGAAACATAGCTTTTTCAGAAAACTGTCAGGATGTAGAAGACATTTTTAGAATCTGATCTCAGGTCAAAATGCATGCTAATTATAAACCCTACTACTGTATGTGAATCCTTGAATTTCATGCATCCTGTAATGCAACAGTTGGGGTGCAGGCCAGGGTTCAGTTAGTCGGGTCTCGTAGGACCGCTACAGACTGGGACTGTTCTATTGGAGGGCGGTGAGCCGTGTCACAGTGGAACTGACAGGCTCTGTTCTCCAAGCAGCACTGTTTGAGGGCTGACCTGCTTCTGTGTGCTGGGATCTTTTCCCAAAGATTTTACCCACAACACGCACGCGCGCACGCACGCACAGTAGCAGTAAACAGAAAAACACTAATCACTTGATTAATGTTTTGCCAAATTGCTCTCTCTCTCTCTCTCTGTGTGTGTGTGTGTGTGTGTGTGTGTGTGTGTGTGTGTGTGTGTGTGTGTGTGTGTGTGTGTGTGTGTGTGTGTGTGTGTGTGTGTGTGTGTGTGTGTGTGTGTGTGTGTGTGTGTGTGTGTGTGTGTGTGTGTGTGTGTGTGTGTGTGTGTGTGTGTGTGTGTGTGTGTGCGCGTGCGATTGTTTTTGTTTTTGTTAATCTCTTGTTTTATCTCTTTTACTCTCATATAAAACATGCCTGTTTATAAGAGGAAATGGAAAATCATTCAGCTTAACCATCAGAGACCCTTCATTTGATATGCATGGCAGATGTTGTGAGGATTATAAAATACTAATCTCTGGCTGCCTTTTTAGTGATTGGAAGCACAGCACACACCCACTATTCTTTTCTAGAGCAAATGTCACAGAGTAATTCCTATAGCTGCCATTTTCAAAATGCATGAAGTGTACAGAACGAACGGGGTTGTAAAGTTACATATTTTGTCCCACTGTGTATGTGTATGTGTATGTATGTGTATATATGTGTATATATATATATACACACAATATTGTATTTCTCATTTAAAACAAATGAGAAACGTTTGAAATAAGCTATTTAAATAATGTGAAAATGTGCAGGACAGGTCTTCCAGATATTGTTCACTTTGACACAACAACCCTAAGTAAGTGTGCATAGCTGGGTTAAAGACATGCATACAGCCAGTGTCTGCAACCCGGCCTCCACTGTGACTGACTGAGATGCATTGCAAACAGCTCCTGTTTCACCAGAATATACACCACGATACAGAAATGAAATACTCTCAAAATACCATTTATTTCCTTTTGTCTTAACCCATTTTGGGCGGGAACCCTTTTTGGTGTTTTAACTATTAAAAAATAGCAGATCTACAAGCTCATAGCGCGGCACCGAGTGCCGCGCTATGAACTTGTAGGTCTGCTATTTTTGAAATTTTTTGAAAATGTGCCTCAAATCTTTGAATATATATTATTACAGACTTACAGAGTGAACATTTTAACTCATATCTTTGCTTCTGTGAGGTCCCTGGAAGAACATATTTTCAGATGGGGGGGGCAGAGGGATATTACATATAATTTGTGGGGTTCTTGACATGAAATATTGAGCACCACTGATACAGAAACATAAGGTTTTTCAGAAAACTGTCAGGATTTTAACGGGTTAACGGTGAGGCAAACAAGTATTTTCTTTCTGTCATGCCTGATCTGTCATGGCCGCCCCCACCCAGACCCAGAGAGCCTGATGCAGGCTCTGGAGGACTTGGACTACCTGGCAGCTCTGGATGACGATGGCAACCTGTCTGAGATGGGCATCATCATGTCTGAGCTCCCCCTGGAGCCCCAGATGGCCAAGACTCTGCTGGCTTCCTGTGAGTTTGACTGCGTCAGTGAGGTGGTCATCATCGCTGCCATGCTAACAGGTAATATACCGGTAGTACATCGAATAGTAAAAAATCACACCCGTGTGAACTGAGTGGTGCAACTCCCCTCTCCCCCTACCCCTCTCTCTCATTAGCAGGCAACAGTGCAGCACTACAGTAGCCTCAGCCAATTGATTGACATGGCAACCCCACACCTGCAAATTGATTACTTAACCACTCCACTTTTCACAGTCAGTTTGCACACTTCAGGCAGACAGACAGATACAGAGATCTTGACACAGACAGATAGTTAAAACGGGTGCTATGACACGTTGACAACGGGTATTATTACTAGGTTCCCAAGTTAAATAGTTCTCAAGTAGGCCGATTGGCACCTGCAGGTCACCAAAAGGGGTTCCCATCCAGAATGGGTTAATATCTAAATACTTTCCCTTAAGATATACAGTATGTCACAGTTAAAACTTGAGAGAATATCCGTTTCCATTTGGAAAGATTGATAATATTTAACTACTTGAATCACAGCATTTATTCTGGGGGGGAGCGTTTGCCAAAAATTACAAAATACAAACTCACAATGCGTTGTGTCACAATGTAGAACAGGGGTTCTCAACCTTTTTGGCCGGGGACCCCCGAAAATGCTTTGGCAACGTCTCGGGACCCCCGCCCCCCAATATAAATTGACTGCTACAATAACCTTAAACCATTTTGGGCTGGAACCCCTTTTGGTGTTTTAAGCATTGTTATAATTTAGCTATTTAAAAATAGCAGATCTACAAGCTCGTAGCGCGCCACCGAGTGGCGCGCTACGAGCTTGTAGGTCTGCTATTTTTGAAAAATCGTGAAAAAAAAAAAAAAAAACTTTTTTTTTTTTTTTTTTTTTAATAATTTGGGGACCCCCTAAAATAATGTGGCGACCCCCCGAGGGGTCGCGACCCACGGGTTGAGAACCCCTGATGTAGAACGTGGTTTTAAAATGTATTTTTTGAGAGACGCAGCACAGCAGCAGTTGGAGTTACAGTTACTGATACAAAGCAGTGTTGTTTTTGGCAGCACATTTCTATTTTAGTTTTAGTCACTTGAATAGTTTTCATTTAGTTTTAGTCAGATTTTAGTCACCCGGAATGTTTTAGTGTTAGTCTAGTTTCAGTCGACTAAATATCATACGATTATAGTCGACTAAATCTACAGTTGATTTAGTCGACTAAAATGCATTTTGGCCGGCCTTGATGCCGTCGTAATGGCTGATTTTAAAGCTGATTTGTGAGCTTGTAGACCGGCTATTTTCAGCATGCAACCAAGTGTTAAATGACTTATACTGGATCTCTTGTCCACTAGTCCCCATCCTAGCATTTTAGTCTAGTTTTTATTTGCTGACGAAAATTGGCAATATATTTAGTCTTAGTTTTAGTCATCATAGCTTAGTCCTCATTTAGTTTTCATTTAGTTTTCGTCAGTGAAAAAAGGTAGTCGACGGACGTTTTTCCTCTTAGTTTTAGTCGACGAAATCAACACTGCCCTACAGGGTCCTTAGATTAACTACAGGGTGTGACAGGAACTTTATTTATTTTTTACATGAACCACTTCAACCCTAGCATCTCTATTCTGAGCGGAACATTAGCCGAAAGTATAGCAGATCTACAAGCTCACAGCGCCTCGCAATGTGAGGTGTTGTGAACTGGTAGATCTGCTATTTTCCGACAAAGACATTTGGTGTAGAATAAAATCTTTGTAAACTGCGCCTCCCTCCTCCAGCTCTGTGATCGTTCCATTAGAAATGGATTCCATCTGTCCGTGAAAAATGACTCTTCAATAATTCACACACTGAACTTAGGTAGGCCTATTCTTTTTCCTCATATCTTTGCTGCCAAGCAGAAACCTTGTATCTCCATATTTCAGTTTGATTTAGTTTTTTTGTATATAAATCAGGGACCAGGGACCAGGGACCAGGAAATGATTGACCAGGAAATGATTCCCCGTTCATTTTCCTCATAGACATTTCAAAACGTATTTATTTAAAGACCTTTTAAGCCTCGTACAAAGCCAAATCGAGTTGTGAGAAATCATGACAACAAACAAAAAATTTCGGGCCGAACAAATAATTAGAAAGACACTTTTTTTTTTGTTGTTTTTCTTCTTTGTAATTATTTGTTCGGCCCAAAATATTGTGTTTATTGTCATGATTTGTCACGACTCGAGTTGGCAAAGTAGTTAAAATAGCAGATCTACAAGTTTGCCCGAGCGGCGATGATCGCCATCTTTGAAAGAACAACAGTAATACATTAAAAGCATTAACAAAGAGCTTGTGACTAAATAATAATGACATTGGATGCATTTGGAACAGTGAAAACTAACTATAATTAAAATTATAGATGAATTATTATAGTGTTAAACATAATAATAGTAATCATACAATAAACAGACAATAGTGCTTTTGAATATGTGTTTATTCACTGATTGAGTTGCAGTATCATACATGTACACTCTATAAAGTAATGGTACCAGTATCAGTGTTACATGTACACTCTATAAAGTAATGGTACTGGTATCAGTGTTACATGTACACTATATAAAGTAGTGGTACCAGTATCACTGTTACATGTACACTCTATAAAGTAATGGTACCAGTATCAGTGTTACATGTACACTCTATAAAGTAATGGTACCAGTATCAGTGTTACGTGTACACTCTATAAAGTAATAGTACTGGTATCACTGTTACATGTACACTCTATAAAGTAATGGTACCAGTATCAGTGTTACATGTACACTCTATAAAGTAATGGTACTGGTATCAGTGTTACATGTACAGTATATAAAGTAATGGTACCAGTATCAGTGTTACATGTACAGTATATAAAGTAATAGTACCAGTATCAGTGTTACATGTACACTATATAAAGTAATGGTACTGGTATCAGTGTTACATGTACACTCTATAAAGTAATGGTACCAGTATCAGTGGTACATGTACACTCTATAAAGTAATGGTACCAGTATCACTGTTACATGTACACTCTATAAAGTAATAGTATCAGTATCAGTGTTACGTGTACACTATATAAAGTAATGGTACCAGTATCAGTGTTACATGTACACTCTATAAAGTAATGGTACCAGTATCAGTGTTACATGTACACTATATAAAGTAATGGTACCAGTATCAGTGTTACATGTACACTCTATAAAGTAATGGTACCAGTATCAGTGTTACATGTACACTCTATAAAGTAATGGTACCAGTATCACTGTTACATGTACACTATATAAAGTAATGGTACCAGTATCAGTGTTACATGTACACTATATAAAGTAATGGTACCAGTATCAGTGTTACATGTACACTCTATAAAGTAATGGTACCAGTATCAGTGTTACATGTACACTCTATAAAGTAATGGTACCAGTATCACTGTTACATGTACACTCTATAAAGTAATGGTACCACCACTCCACATGCTGTGGTTGCCATCATAGCTATCAAAGAGCCTGTACCCAGAAGGTAGTCTCATGTAAACGGTGTCTCCCTCCTCCAGCTCTAGGATCATTCCATTAGAAATGGATTCCACCTGTCCATGATTGTTGTATCCATCGTTCCACATGAGACGCTGACCATTTTTATACATTGTGATAGACAGAGTCTCTGATGATCTACCATAGAGAGCTGCAGTGAACCAGAAGTGATAAAGTCCTTTAACAGGAGATGTGAAGATACCTATGTAGAGAACACACATGCATACGCACGCACGCACGCACGCACGCACGCACGCACGCACGCACGCACGCACGCTCGCACGCACGCACGCATACACGCACGCACGCACGCACGCTCGCAAGCACGCACGCGCACACACACACACACACACACGCACACGCACACACACTCACACACACACGTAGAATCAGAGAGAAGAACACCTGGCATACTGGAGTGGATGTTTCTGTTAAAGGACCACTTCACTACTTTTCAACCCGTCTTCACGTAATAAGTCCTCAATAATAATCATGATAAAATACCACCATTCTTTTCTACTCAGTCTGTGTCTCATAGGAGGGCTGTGGGCAGTTCGGAAACCCGTCCACCAGTGACATCATCGTTAGGCAGATTTTTTTTTAACAAGATGTTTTTACTAAAATGTTTAGATTTTTATCATCGTGAGAACGATGGCTTCCTTTTTCGCATTGCAACTTTTCAAGACTAGAAAGCCTGCAGTTTCTGTTAACTTGGATTCCCCATTGATGATGTTACTGGTGGACGGGTTTGTAAACTGCCTATCCTATGAGACACAGACCTAGTAGAACAAAATGTGGTTATGGGGTTGGGTGGGTGGGGTTTAGGGTTATGGGGTTGGGTGCATGGGTGGGTTTTTGTTTGTCTTGTGAGTTTGGTTTTCTTTGTGTTGTTTTCCAGAGAACTTGAAGGTTTTTTACTACTGATATCTTCCTGTGACATTCCTTCAATTAAAAGGTTGGAAACCTTGTATTTTAACGTATTTAAATACAAGTGACATTATGTAATTGTGTAATTATTTGGTGAGAGCTAATTATTATGAATTAATAAAGTTATTTGACATGACTTAAAACACTTAACCTGCCGCCATTAATTAATAGCGTATTGCCAAGGTTTTATCGCACGTAACACTTACTTTGAAGAGCCAAATATCCGTAATCGCATGTTACAGTGACAAACTGCCGTGTGTGGTGTCTTGACCGGTTGTTGTTCTCTCGGTCGGTGGTGAAAAAACCCCGACCACGAGTATCACAGCGCCTGCTACAGGCCGTTGAAAACGCTTGTCTGGGCGAGAAACGGCCCCTCAATGTCGTTTCGGAGATACAGGCCTTTGAATGCAGGGCTTAGAATGAAAGTGGATGCGCGGATTGCGCGCGCATCTTCAAAATGGCTGCGGCCACTGTCCTACTTGGTGTTGTTGTGCTAACGAAAGCTGAAATCAACAACATTCATTAAATCAGCCACAAATCCACCTGTAGTTTCATTTGAGTAGATCAACTATACAATCAATAACATGAACAACTAACTAACTATTCTCCAAGCATCAAATTAAGTATTTAAAATGAATTGAACACTAAAGTAAGTCATTGTTTCATCACTGTCCTCTCCTGAATGCATCCACTGAACATCATGTTGTTCTAATTATTACCTTCACTTTCCTTCTTCAAGGCCTCCACACTGGTCTCACTGCTGCTCAGTCTGGTCTCTAGAACCTGGACCTGGTCATCAGTGGTACCCAGTCTGGTCTCTAGAACCTAGACCTGGCCATCAGTGGTACCCAGTCTGGTCTCTAGGACCTGGACCTGGTCATCAGTGGTACCCAGTCTGGTCTCTAGGACCTGGACCTGGTCATCAGTGGTACCCAGTCTGGTCTCTAGGACCTGGACCTGGTCATCAGTGGTACCCAGACTGGTCTCTAGGACCTGGACCTGGTCATCAGTGGTACCCAGTCTGGTCTCTAGGACCTGGACTTCGGTCTCACTGCTGCTCAGTCTGGCCTGAAGGTCTTCCCGCTCTTTCTCAGCGGCGCTCAGTTTGGCAGCCATTTCTGAAGAGAAGAAAATTACAACAAAATTATTATTATAATAATTATAATTATAGATGTGCCACGCAATGGTAGGCCTCAGGCCTCAGGTCTACCATTCTGAAATTTAATTTAATAATATTTGGACTGCTGGACAGCTGACAGTAGGCTCTCTTTACTCTTAAAAAAGAGTGTGTGGCACATCTATGCACAGAATGTCTATGTTCACAGGCTTCTGTGTGCGGCCTAGAGGAGCAACTGAGCATGTGCTACACCATACCTCTTACACCATGTGTCCTTTGGGAAACCGGGCCATTATCACCACAGCATCTATTCTCAAAGAAAATGTATAATTTAACGCCAAACTAAAGTCATTTTCTATTCTCCAAGCATCAAATTAAATAATTAAAATGTATTATTACTATATTAAATTAAGACATTTTTTCCTCTCCTGCCTGCAGCCACTGAACATCATGGTGTTCTGATTACCTTGACTGTCCTTCTTCAAGGCCTCCACACTGGTCTCACTGCTGCTCAGTCTGGTCTCTAGAACCTCCACACTGGTCTCACTGCTGCTCAGTCTGGTCTCTAGAACCTCCACACTGGTCTCACTGCTGCTCAGTCTGGTCTCTAGAACCTCCACACTGGTCTCACTGCTGCTCAGTCTGGTCTCTAGAACCTCCACACTGGTCTCACTGCTGCTCAGTCTGGTCTCTAGAACCTCCACACTGGTCTCACTGCTGCTCAGTCTGGTCTCTAGAACCTCCACACTGGTCTCACTGCTGCTCAGTCTGGTCTCTAGAACCTCCACACTGGTCTCACTGCTGCTCAGTCTGGTCTCTAGAACCTCCACACTGGTCTCACTGCTGCTCAGTCTGGTCTCTAGAACCTCCACACTGGTCTCACTGCTGCTCAGTCTGGTCTCTAGAACCTCCACACTGGTCTCACTGCTGCTCAGTCTGGTCTCTAGAACCTCCACACTGGTCTCACTGCTGCTCAGTCTGGTCTCTAGAACCTCCACACTGGTCTCACTGCTGCTCAGTCTGCTCTGAAGGTCTTCCAGCTCTTTCTCACCGGCGCTCAGTTTGGCAGCCATTTCTGAATAGAAGGAAATCACAGCGAAATTGTTACACATTTTAAAACACACACACACACACACACACACACACACACACACACACACACACACACACACACACACACACACACACACACACACACACACACACACACACACATCAGCCCTTATCTTCTTTAACTTGAACTTCTTCAACACAAATAATGAATCACACTTTGCACACAAGAAAAGCATTCCTGACCTGCATTCTCCTTGGCCATCCGTTCCATCTCGTACTTGGTGATGCCCAGCTCCAACCGAAGATCACTCACGGAGTCCCCCTGCTTCTCCACCTCTCCCTCCACGTTGCTCAGGCTCTGTCTCTGTTCCACCATGGTGGCTCCCAGGTTGAGCACCATGCCTCTCAACTTCTCCAGTTCGGTCCAGAGGTCGGGTTGTAAGAGGGTGGCTGGTTCTGCGCCGTTGCCTCTCTCACTGCCCGACCCCCCTGAGTCTCCCTGAGCTCCGACCTCAGAGAGACACATGAACAGCAGAACCAGCAAAGCTCCGGCAGCCTTCATTCTGGATGCAGAGTGGAGATACTGAAGACACTGTGTGAAGCACTCGTCTTTTATACTCTCATGCCCTCGTAGACTATAGCGTTGGACACGTCACTGTGCCCAGTGGAAAGTTAATCTACAAGCTGGACACTAAATAAAGTCAAGGACGGTCTGAGAAGTCCAACATGTGCTTCACGATTAGACGCGTGGAAAGGACGCCCAGGCTCTGAAATAAGTGTGTGAACATGTTTTAAGTAATCAGCTGGTGTTTTTCTGCAGTGATGTGAGGGCACTGAGTGTGTCATGTTCAGGTAATGGAAAGTATCCATACAAAAATAGATATTCTTATGAACCCGCACAACTGTTTACTGTTCCTGCAATCCTTAATCTTCTCAGGGACCAGCCTCTTTCTCTCTCTCGTGTGTGTGTGTGTGTGTGTGTGTGTGTGTGTGTGTGTGTGTGTGTGTGTGTGTGTGTGTGTGTGTGTGTGTGTGTGTGTGTGTGTGTGTGTGTGTGTGTGTGTGTGTGTGTGTGTGTGTGTGTGTGTGTGTGTGTGTGTGTGTGTGTGTGTGTGTGTGTGTGTGTGTGTGTGTGTGTGTGTGTGTGTGTGTGTGTGTGTGTGTGTGTGTGTGTGTGTGTGTGTGTGTGGGCATGTTTACCTGTAGACCAAAACAAGCCTGCTTATCTACAGCACGTGCACCACGCACGCGCGCACACACACACACACACACACACACTTAGAAGTAATATACTGTATATATATATATGTACAGTATCTCTCTCTCTGTTTCTGGCACAACAGCGCCACTTTTGCCCCTACTGGTACTCATAGTCACATACATACACATACATAGTCACATAGGTTAACACATAGGTTAACACGGACATTGCTGTTCCTTGGAGTGGTTGCACCACTCAAAAATAGCTGATCTATAAGCTCACAACATGTCACCTTGCAAAGCATTGTGAGCTTGTAGATTGGATATTTTCACTATTTTTATTTATTGTATTAATTCTCTATAAAATAGGGCAGGTTGAAGGTAGTTAAGTGCTGAACTCTATGAGAGATCTCTATTAATATTGTATGGTCCTTATTTTATGGTCTAAAATGTATCAAATTGATATAATAATCGGAAAACATAATTATTAAAACTTGAATGGGGGCGTTCAGTGGAGCTCAAATCTCCACCAGGCTGGTGAATTGGGCTACCCAATGCACACATATGGTGTTCCACAGGGCTCCAGACTGGTCTCCTAGCACAGGGGTTCTCAACCTTTTTGGCCGGGGACCCCAGGAAATGCTTTGCAAAAATATATCATAAATTAATACTGAAACCAGATATAATCATTAAGGAATGTTTATGCATGTACTATGTAAACTCTTAATTTCCATTTTCCAGCCATTCAGTTGCAAAAAAATGTTTAATAATTTGGGGACCCCCCAAAATGATTTGGCTCCTCAGCACCCAGTTGCTTCGTCAGTCCCTCTGCAGAGCGGAGGCTGGAAGCAGCCCAGTGCCACATGAAGTTCCAGCACCCTGAAGGCGACCATTTCACGCTCATCAACATCTACATGGCCTTCAAACGGAGTCAGCAGGAGCCATGTGAGTGGAGACGGTTCACCCCAGATACCGTGCACCTCAGATAGAGTTGCCGTCATCATGATGACATGTCATCGAAAGATCACTGCTTGATACAGTAAAGTGTGATTTCGTAAAAATAATGTCTTAATAATTACAATAGAGGTACACGGTAAAATACACACCCCTTGGATATGACGCTAGTATGTCACAGGGGCTTAACCCAATCCGATCCTTGATGCTGAGTGCCAAGCATGGAGGCATTGGGTCCCATATTTATACCATTTTGGGCGGGAACCCCTTTTGATGTTAGCATTATGTTATGCTTTAGCTATTGAAAAATAGCAGATCTACAAGCTCATAGCGCGCCACCGAGTGGCGCGCTACGAGCTTGTAGGTCTGCTATTTTTGAAAAATCGAGGAACGACTGACATAGAAACATAGCTTTTTCAGAAAACTGTCATTTTCAAACAGACATTTTTAGAATCTGATCTCAGGTCTAAATGGGTTATAGTTTTTCTTATGTACCCGGGCAGGGAATCGAACCCCCGACCTCCCAGTCTCAGGCGGACACTATAACCACTAGACCACTGAGCATGCCTTCCTCTCTCTCTCCAGGCTGCACCGCCGTGGAGAAGTGGTGTCAGGACTACTACCTGGTACACTCTGCCCTGCTGACGGCCGACGCCCTCCGCACCGAGCTCACCGATACGCTGCGGAGGATCGAGCTGCCCATCTCCACGCCCGCCTTCGGTTCCCGGTCCAACACGCGCAACATTAAGAAATCCCTGCTGGCAGGTTTCTTCATGCAGGTACAGTGATGTTGGATAACATGGCTCTGTGATACCTATAGCAGTGGTTCCCAAACTTTTTCATGTCAAGGACCCCCAAATTGACATTTATTAGCCTGCGGACCCCCATATGAAAAGATATGCCAGAGAAGAGAAGACTTTTATGGCTCTAGCACTGTTTTTCAACCCGTTTAATTTCAAGGACCCCCCAGTTTGACATGCATTACTCTACGGACCCAGAGATTTCTATCTCTGGGACCCCCAATTTATATTGTAAAATCAATGCTAATTTAACTCTGAGAGCGTACAAATGGAACCATTAGGGTCCATTTGGTTACATTTGTACACTCTCTGAGTTACAGACCCATAAGGGTCCATTTGGTTCCAAATTATCATTTAGCTGGGTCCCCCCTGGAACTCCCTCAAGGACCCCTGGGGGTCCCCGGACCCCACTTTGGGAACCACTGACATATAGTATATGTTCACATCCGGTGCATACTGGTACAAAATAGTACTGTATGTCGTCCAATGTAAAAAAATAAATAAACATAAAACAACGCCATGCTGCACTATATCGTCAATTGTTAAAACCATTAAAATATCTTGTAAAGGCTCAGGACGGTTAGCTCAACCGTCTGGGCACCTAGGCTGCCAAGCCAGCCGGAAGGCGGGCCGCGGGTTCGACTCCCGAGCCCGACGGCCTTTGCCGCGTGTCACTCCCCATCTCTCTCCCCCATTTCCTGTCTAATTGCTGTACCCTATCAATAAAGGCAAAAAAATGCCCAAAAATATCTTTAAAAATATATATATCTTGTAAATTAATTGTGGAAAAAAGAAGGATTTATCTACGGTATTTAATGGACCTTTTACACATACTGTATTGTCCGTATGAAAAGTCATAACTGATAATTCATAAGTATATCTAAATCTATTTCTTCTGCTATGAGCCATGTTGTCAGCATGTGTATGGTTACTTTTTACAGGTAGCGCGGGATGTGGATGGATCTGGGAACTACTTGATTCTGACCCACAAGCACCTCGCTCAGATGCACTCTCTGTCAGGCTACGGCACCAAGATGCCCAAACTGGGCTTGCCAGAGTGGGTGCTCTTCCACGAATACTCCTTCTCAGAGGACAATTGTCTCCGCACTGTGTCCCACATATCACCGGAGGAGTAAGTATATCAGCATTTTAAGCAGAACACATTACCCTTCCCATTGGTGAAGATGCTAAACCCGGCTACAATAGCTGTTGTTGTTGGGGGATTAAGGATTGCATAGATCTCAGAGAGAGTGGTGTTAGTGTTAATGTCCGAGAAATCACTGCTAGATTTGTCACACCCTTTTACTGTAGGTTTACACACATTGCTTTTTAATCTGTCGATTGCACTCACAATGGTGCCAGGGAGCAGATGTCTATGACTGCCATGAGTGCCATTCCAAACCAGCCAACAACTGAAACAATGTTGCTTTCATTTGATGTTGATTTTTAAAATGTTTATGCAATTTCCTTTATTTATTGTCTCCACCAGGCCGAAGGCATGGGGAGAGAGTATGTTTTGCACTCCGTCCGTGTGTGTGTGTGTGTGTGTGTGTGTGTGTGTGTGTGTGTGTCCGTCCTTCCTTCCGTCCTTCCGTCCGTCCGTTATCAGCTAATCTCCGGCACCGTTGGCCCGATCCATGCCAAACTTTGCACACACACTCCCTGGATGCCAACAACGAACCTCTGCCCCAAATATTCTTCAATGGCCTGTTATAGCGCCACCATGAGGCCAATTTAGGCAAAACACATTTCTGTACATTACTCGTACACATTTTATCCATACATCACACAATTCGGTATACACTATCTTCATAGTCATGTGATCAACACGGATCTGCACCATTTCCCATCTTCCATCCTGATTGGCTAAGATTGGCTTCCAAAGCTCACATGATTGGTCCGTTTCTCACAAAATGTCGCAAATCACAAACACAGTGTGCAATTTCCGTGAAAATTATACACGCACATTTCCACTAGGCCGAGGACGACATGCCACTCATTCTTTTCCAAATCAGCCTCATGGTGGCGCTATAACAGGCCAATTCCTGTTTTTAGCTATAACTGCATCGATCTGTATACAACTTATGTATGCGCACTCCCTAGAGGCCATAGAAAAACATTGTCTCTGCATCCCTCCACATCTACCGGTTATAGCGCCACCATGAGGCCGATTTCTGCAAAACACATTGCTTATGTTAGTCGCACAGATTTCATCCAAATCTCACGCAAATCGGTACACATGATCTCTGTAGTCATGTGAACAAGACAGTCTGTTGGATTTCTCAGATTCTACACTGATTGGCTAACATTGCCTTCCAAAGTTTTCAGGAGTGGCCCGTTTTGTTCAAAATGCTACACATGTCCTGCTCATCCAGAATTCTATCCTCAGAGATGCTATGAGTGATCTGGCTCTGCATTTCCTCAACAAAAGAACATTGTTGCAAAAAACAAACAAACAAACAAACATGTTTATATTATTCTCCATTTTTTCCGTTCCAAGGACCCTCCCGAAATGATATATATTTCCTGCCGACACTTTAGGGATAAAGGGTAAGGCGCGCCAAAGATAGGGCCCTATACTTGCTCAGACACTATGACGTAAAATTCTCCATTCACTGTCAATGGGAATGTAATGTTTGTGTAGGACAAAGTTTGTGAACATACACTAAAAGCTAAAATGACACGGATGCTTTCCCAGTTTTATTGGGTTAAAACCATATTGAATTTCAAGTCTAAGAACTATTGTCATTCTCCCTTCAGGTGGCAGCATCTTTTCATCAAGGCCAGTGTCCCCTGTGCAGATACCATCGGCTATTACAATAATTGGCATTATTTTTCAAAGCCCCCACATGCTGTACGTTGTGAAAGGATTTGTCTCCGTCATCTTCTGTTGTTTTTTTTCTCTCTCTCTCTCTTTTTTTGGTGGGAAGCTAGGGAATAGAGGATCCTGTTTTGTCACCATTACAGGCGTCCTCCTTTCGCCAAGGTTTCTGTCAGATTAGAAGAAGTAAATTGGTGACACAGTGTCATTGAACATCGCCGTGGTGGAAATAGTACGCTGATTTCTTCTTCTTTTTTACTTACTTAAGCAACAGTGTTGGGCAGTAACGAGTTACTAGTTATATATTACTGTAATATTATTACTTTTCCCAGTAACAAGTAAAGTAAGTTATTACTCTGCCAAAACGGTAATATTATTACTATTTACTTTGTAAAAAATAGCACATATTACTTTTTTGTTTTGTTGGCTGCCGTTTGAAAACATTTCATTTAAAAGGTAGAGAGAGATTGCTGCTTTATTATTTTATAGCCTTTTTGGCTGATTGGCGACTCTTCTTCTTAATATTAGTATTCAAACAATTGGATTCAGTTCTAAAATAAGCTGACTAAACAGATTGTGTTGTTGTACATTCCCTTTTTTGTAATATATAATATCAACAGTCTGTCGTGAGAGACTCGGCTGCCTCAAAAAGTTCAGAGACTGTTGCTTTATTTTATTGTTTGTTATTTATGTATACAATATATAGGCCTACTGTCCGTTTTGAGATGCTGCAGCCATGTGTGTGCAGTTCAGATTGTCAATGTTGAAGAATTATGCAGCAGAAAAAGACTGATGAGAGACTGTTGACTATTTTTGTTTTATTTCCTGCAATTATTCAGTTTGGCTGAATGGAGACTTCTTATTCCAATTAATTGGATTCAGTTGTAAAAGGAGCTGGCTAAACAGATTGTGTTCTTTTGCGTGTGGAAGGGGCCTAATATAAAGTAGTATGTAACTATATTACTCTTGATTCCAAGTAATAAGTAAAGTAAACATATTACTCTCCTAAGTAATATTGCCCAACACTGTTAAAGATGGAGTGCCATGATTGCCCTAAAACATGATCATCAGGTCTTATTGTTATATAAGGAGGAAGAAGTTTTTCAAAAAAGTGTACAGTATTTGTTTAAAATGTCGTTTTTATGTGGGCACCCCCACCAGTTCATTAAGTATGCCTGGTTTGCCTGGTGGGTGGTGATGGGTGTTGATCCACCTGAACTTAAGCCGCACCCACATCTGTAGTTGTATGATAAAGGGGGAGGGGTTAAGGGAGGGGCTGATAATGTGATGTCACTATATTAATGTTTTTTTCATTGGCACGTTTGACTGTCAAGGGTTCAGCCTCCAGGAAGAAACCCTAAATACAAAGTTAATACACCATTGCACATAAAAACAACTCCAGGGTGTCTAATGAAGTACTGTCACCTCATAGACAAATGAAAAACAAACAAACATTGTGGCACTCCATCTTTAAGTAAAAGTATAGCTGTAACACAATGTTGAAAGGTCCCGCATTCAAAATGTTACTTGAGTAAAAGTACAAAAGTATTAAGGAAAAGTGTGCAAGACCATGAAGAGTGATGACATCATATCATGTTACTTTCACCACAATCCCGAGTGTTAGTTTAAAGGTGTAGTGAAATAAAAAATACGTTTTTCACACTTTTAGACCATCTCCGTGGTCATCATATGAGCATACCTAACAATGGATGCCAAAAAAATGGGAAAATTCTCATTTTTGTGTGTTTTTATATCAAAAGTCCATAACAATATTTTTTTTATTACTTCCTGAAAACGAAAACGTGCTGCGTGATGACGTGTCGAGGCCCACATCGATAAAAGCCAATAAAAATGAAGCTCACCCGTATCCTCTCCATATGTGCGCATCCGTGCAGCACAGCTGCTATTGATTACAGAAATCCTCCGTTTTTATTCCCATTCCAGAGAACATCCAGACAGTGTATTACTCGGTTTCAACTTAATCATCACGCTAAAATATGTATCTGAAAACATTATAGGGTAGAAATAAGCCACATAACAGTAAACTGGTACAGCTGGATGTCTATTTGATTTGTAAACAAACACACACCACGCTGCTGCGTATAGCATAGCAACATTCCCTAGCTACCGTCCCATCGCCTGAAGGGATGCGACGCTCTGATTGGTTCAGAAACTTCAGACCGGTGTTTCAACTTGAAACCGTTTGAAACTTCATAATAAAATGTCCACCATTTCCGTTTCATTACACCTTTAACTCTAAGTAAGTGGATGCTTACGGGTCCTTATGGGTCCACTCTTGAGAGGCGCTAGCCCCTCCCATGTCCTATCCCCTCCCATGTCCTAGCCCCTCCCATGTCCTAGCCCCTCCCATGTCCAGCTTTGAAGGTTTGTGTAAACACAAACATTGTGTTAACCCATTTTGACCTGAGATCAGATTCTAAAAAATGTCTTCTACATCCTGACAGTTTACTGAAAAAGCTATGTTTCTATGTCAGTGGTTCTTCGATTTAAAGAAAATAGCATGCGCGCTATGATCTTGTAGATCTGCTATTTTTCAATAGCTAAAGCATAACATGATGCTACACCAAAAGGGGTTCCCGCCCAAAATGGGTTAAAGCTGTTATAAGCAATTATGTCAATGTTAATGAATGTTTTATTTTTATTTGTATTCAGACAGCCAGCAATGGGTAAACGCTCCCAAAAAAATGTAGTCTCTGTGAACATCTAGGGGCTGAAATCTGCATTCAAAGATTTTCCTAGAAGCTTTGTCATTGGTCGATTTGCCTGTCTTATTTCCTGATTGGTTAGTCATTTCGACCTGTTTTTTTTTTTTTTCGACCAATGACAAAACATCTTTGAATGCAGATTGCGGCCGCTAGATGTGTCACAGAGACTAACATTGTTTTGAGAGCGTTTTACTTATTGCTGGCTGTCTAAAAAAAAAAGGAAAAAAAGGGTCATTAACATTTTGACATATTATTGCTTATAGCTACTTTAACACAAACATTGAATGCCATTGACAATGAAAGGCCAGCCTGTAAACACAAACATTGAAGACGGTGAGGAGTGGACGCAAATTGTGATTGGCCAGAATGAGATGATGTATGATAAGAGCACTGAGCACCCCTCACTTAAAAAAAATCACACCGTGTGAACAGAGTGGTGCAACTCCCCTCTATAGAGCGTCGCAGTCCCGCCTCCTACCCTGGACCAGGAAATGAAACCCAATGCATTTTTCCCATAGACATTTCTTAAAGTATTTATTTAAAGACGGTTACGCCGCGGACAAAGCCAACTCGAGTCGTGACAACTCATGACAACACAAACAATATTTTGGACCAAACAAATAATTACAAAGAAGAAAAACAACAAAAAAAGTGTTGTAACCTGCCGTTTTTTTCTTCTTTCTAATTATTTGTTTGGTCCAAAATATTGTTTGTGTTGTCATGAGTTGTCACGACTCGAGTTGGCTTTGTCCGCGGCGTAACCGTCTTTAAATAAATACTTTAAGAAATGTCTATGAGGAAAATGCATTGGGTTTCATTTCCTGGTCCAGGGTAGGAGGCGGGACTGCGACGCTCTATTGGTTCTCTGTATCGTTCCAATTTGTATCGTTCCAATTTCTTCTCTGTATCGTTCCAATTTCTTCTCTGTATTGTTCCAATTTCAGTTCCTATTAGTTCTCTGTATCGTTCCAATTTGTATCGTTCCAATGTCTTCTCTGTATCGTTCCAATTTGTATCGTTCCAATTTCTTCTCTGTATCGTTCCAATTTCAGTTCCTATTGGTTCTAACACGATCTCTCTCTCTCTGTTTCTGGCACAACAGCGCCACTTTTGGTGCTCATTGGTACTGGTCACATAGTCACACACAAACTTGAACACGGACATTGCTGTTCCTTGGAGTGGTTGCACCACTCAAAAATGTGTGCAGGCTTTCGTGTGTTTATGGCAGTTCACTTCTCTTACTATTTTAGATACTTTTTCTCCGATAACAGGACTGAGAGTAACTGAAGTAAACGTGTTCGCAAAGTTAATGACCGCTCTTTCCTCATAGTCTTTATAACTCATCCAAGGTTTGACATTTTTTTTAAAGAAGAATTGAGTCCAATTTTTTTTTTGAAAGTATTTAGAAGATTATCTGAAGTCAAATTTGATCATTTGAGTTTATCAAAAATATGAACGAAAGTTTGTTTCTTATCTTCTGTTACAATTATTTTCTCAACAATAACACTATGAAGAAGTTATTTTATTCTAGTATGCACATCTATTTATATATTTTTTCAATTTCAATAATCTTTAATCCATTGTGAATTTTCATTTCCATCTTCTCCATATCCAACTGGTAAACTCAGCTAAACACCCTATGAACAAATTATATAGGATACTTATAACATAATATACCTGTTCTTGTTTAAGACTTGAATGCTAGACATTTACAATTTACATTTATAGGCCAATATTGTACTATCATACGGTATGTACACTTCCTCCAGTGATGTCTTCACTGTGTAATTCTGTACAGCTGCCTTTTCAGAACTTCTCATTTTTCAACTTCTCATTTTTCATAAAACACTGATCTTGTCTAGATATGGATGTAAATGTCTGAAGTTGTTCCTTATCTGTTGCTACATTTAAAGGGATAGTTCAGATTAGTTTTTAACTTAAGCTGTATGAAATACTTGCCATTAATATAATGGTAGCAACTGTATTAATGGATTGTCTGAGTCCTGTGGTGGGAGTTCTGCTCTGGTTTTGGTCAATATTCAACTTTGACCCCTCTATCACATTTTTTGGGCGTAGTGATATGGACACAAAAAACATAGTTCCGTGTGATAGAGGGGTAAAAAATGAACGAAAGGTGCACTAATATTTTAGAAATAGGTCAACAATACAAATTACATTAGTTTTGTGGATTCATTTACTTTTAATGCGTGGCCCCCTGTGCCCCCCACAAAATGACTGGAACTACTTAATATTTCACCAAAACCAGAGCAGAAGTCCCACCACGGGACTCGGGCAATCAATTAATACAGTTGCAACCACTATATTAATGGCAAGTATTTCATACAGCTTAAGTTAAAAAAAATCTGAACTATCCCTTTAAAGAAGCCCAAACTCAGTGATGTTTATTATTCAATTGCACATCATGTACATTCATTTTGTTACAAAAGTTGACTCATTAGAGCAGGTACAACAGTTTATATCAACTCCCTGGTGTCACAAACACAGCATTGATGTGATTAATTCTACATGTTGAAATGTAACAGTGATTTACAGTGCAGTCATTCATTTGAGTTAATGTACTGTCTGTTTTATTTATAACATTCACTGTTTTAACAAACTGATTTGGACCAAACCCAGTTTCATCACAAACACTTTATTGATCTGTCTGTGGTATTAAAATGAAACAGATGGCTATTATTCATTTATTACCTGGTACGTTATAGTCTCCCCTTTTATCCGAATAACAAAAATGATCCTCTTGAACCCCAGCATGCGTATTCTGGGTGGAACATTTCCCAAAATAGCAGATCTACAAGCATGTTGTCTATTTGGTGTGTCTACCACCCACCCCAGGCGTGTGGTAGTACAGGCACCACAAAGGGTTAATCAGGTCCTTCACATAACTAATACACAACTATTACTAGATAAAGCATATAACACTAGAAAACCTTTTCACAAATCCAATAGGTTGATGTCCCACATGATCTGTCGTTCCATCCTCCATTGAAGAAATCCACACAGTCTTCTCCCACACCAGCGTCATTAGGCTCACCAGGGTCCCAGTACCTGTAGAAGTAGAAACATTTAATTCATACCTCCACAATGTTTGTCTCTGAATGTTTTGTTTTTGAGTCATGGCTTCAAATTATATTACGCTAGATATTTACATACAAATTAACTGGACAATGAAAGACAACGGATGCAGAGTAATTGTGTTTTATTTTAGCGTTCAATACCATTTTGGAAAAAGATGAAATATAATTTAAATGTTTTCTTTAAATGAAGAGTAGAATAATGAGGGTAAAGTCTCACGTTGGTGTGGTCAGTCGTGTTCCATCCGCCCACTTCCAGACACTCTCTCTCTCTCTGTCGGTCAATCCAATCCACACAATCTTTTGTGTGCCAATGACTCGGCCAACAAAGTCCTGGACAGAAAAGCAGCAACTTGGGTCCCAGGCAAACATCTAACCTCTCTTTTGATATGTTTGGGAACAACTGCACACGCACGCACGTACGCACGCACGCACGCACGCACTCACACACACACACACACACTCTGTACCTGCTTTTCTCTGCTCTTTATGGTCATCAGGTCAGATTGTCTGGCTCTACAGTAGGCTCTGCTGTCATCCCAGGTTTTCTCCTCAGTAGAGATGTAATAACAAACACCACCATCAAATGTAAATCCATGGGATTCTAAACAACAAAATATAATGTCTGTCACTGTTTATAATGATGAGCAAAATGATGACAAAATGATGAGCAACATGATATAAGAATGAAGAAAAACTGATGTTTCACTGACCACCACACTTCTTCAGTGCAGTCATGCAGGCTTTCTGTCCAGTCATGTCATTAAGGCTGGTCTGCAACTGGTCTCTCTGTCCAGTCATGTCGTTAAGGCTGGTCTGCAACTGGTCTCTCTGTCCAGTCATGTCATTAAGGCTGGTCTGCAACTGGGCTTTCTGTCCAGTCATGTCATTAAGGCTGGTCTGCAACTGGTCTCTCTGTCCAGTCATGTCGTTAAGTCTGGTCTGCAAATGGGCTTTCTGTCCAGTCATGTCGTTAAGGCTGGTCTGCAACTGGGCTTTCTGTCCAGTCATGTCATTAAGGCTGGTCTGCAACTGGGCTTTCTGTCCAGTCATGTCATTAAGGCTGGTCTGCAACTGGTCTCTCTGATCAGTCATGTCGTTAAGTCTGGTCTGCAACTGGTCTCTCTGATCACTAGTCATGTCGTTAAGTCTGGTCTGCAACTGGTCTCTCTGATCAGTCATGTTGTTGAGTCTGGACTGCAGGATGTTTTTGTCTTTAATCGATGCACCATCTGTAAGAAGGAGAATCAACAAACTGATGAGTTTTACATTCAACGTTGTGCTGATAGTTATATTTTGGGGAAACAGGTGAACTGGCGTGAAGAGCAGTCAACAACATGGCAGGTTGGGCGTGGTGAGTGAGTGACAGACATTTATGAAGGTCATGGGGTCACACTCAGAGGTTTCATTAACACAAGTCGATTCAGATTAGGAGGAGTCGAAAGTTAAAAAAAAAAAAAAAAAAGTTTATCCCATATCATATTTTTTGCTCTGTGTGCGTACGTACAGAATTCAAACTGTAGCATTGATTATTGTCACGGACAGAAGTCAATCCTTGGTTTCTGTTGTGTTTGAACAATAATAGCAATTCAAAACAGAACCTCCAGTCGCTGTCATAAGGTGCGCTCATGAACACGGCAGCAGAGCCTATTTGTGCACGGCTGCACGCGCACCTGCAGCCCATCAAGTATAATTTATGCTTCGTCCCGCGATGGTGTTGCGCACGCAGACCTCTACGCTCACAAGTCACAACAGTGGCATCTGCGATGCGATGTGAGCTTGTATATCAGCTGTTCTCTGTGCGCAACACTGTTGGGAATTGATTACATGAAACAGTCACCCGTGCGCCCAGTCCCAATGTTTGTAAACAAATAATTGGTCTATTAGTTTGCATTGCATTCAGAAGTTCGCTGCGTCAGAGAAGTAACAGATAGAAGCGCGCAAACTTTATCCCCAAACGATATCCCCCTCACCTCCATGCTGGAAATAAAACGTCTGGCTTTCCGAGGCTACATCCGTGCTGACGCAATGACTCCTGTTTCTGGTTTAGCTTTACGCGCGGGGCACATCATATGAACCTCTCCGTCTCCGGTCAGTGCAGTGCGGGTTGTTGTTTATTTGCATGGCTCAGAAAATAAGTAACAAACTAACATGAGAACGTTATCGAGTTGGAGGGGAAGGAGGAGGAGAAGGTTCACGTGGAAGGTAATGCAGATTGTATTCTGATGATGTGCCAAACTGCTGCTGGCTGCTGTGATGATAATATATAGACCTATGTCTTCTATATTGTGTTCTGAAGGTCGGACTGCCACTAGTGTTAATGTTATATTTTGTATTGTGTACTTCTCGGGCCGCTGTGCTGCGCTGTGCTGCTGCGCGCTGCTGCTGGCGCTGTGTGCCAATGATGCCCCCTCTCCTGTTGTGTTCTCTTTTCTGGTCTGTGTACCAGTGTGCGACGCACACACTGTTTAGTATTTACTATTATAGTTTTATGTTTTGATAATCAGTGCTTTGCCATATAGATGATACATACACTGTGCCATATTGGAGAGGCCACTGTGTGCGCAGTGCTTTGTTTGACAGGCTCCGTATTGCGCGCACCTCCACCCGCCCCTGTTGAGCGCGCGCACCCCCCCCCCCCCCAAAACGATAATAAAAATCGACTCAACTTCGACTTTACTGTCTGACAAGTCGACTTGGAAAAATCTCAAGTCGTTAATGCCCTTGTGTGTGTGTGTGTGTGTGTGTGTGTGTGTGTGTGTGTGTGTGTGTGTGTGTGTGTGTGTGTGTGTGTGTGTGTGTGTGTGTGTGTGTGTGTGTGTGTGTGTGTGTGTGTGTGTGTGTGTGTGTGTGTGTGTGTCAAATCTGCCTAACGATGATGTCACTGGTGGACGGGTTTCTGAACTGCCCATAGCCCTCATGAGACATGGACATATATGGATTGAATAGCTTTCCACGAGATATCTCGAGAATGGCATGGATTGTGCTAATAAAGTATTTAATCAATCAACACTATTCCTGACTCAAATATGAGACATGGAGATACAGTAGCGTTAAATGATTCTTACAGAGTATGGCCAAGACAATGATGCCAGCCGATTGGAGAAGGCACACTGCAGCAACTTTGAAGACATTCTTCTTAAATCCTGGAAATAAACACATTTTCAATATTATTTTATACATTGAGGCAGAGCACATGTATTGCGTTGCTAATTTGATTGCAGGTGAATAAACTCAAGACACGCTCCATATAGTCCATGAGCCAGACCCCCCTAATTTGCGCGTTAATTACGAAATGGGTGGGCAAATTCTTGTTTGAATTTTTGACTAGCTGTACATCTCTACTTCACATTTTTGTATGATAACAATCGCAGACTAGCAGCTTAGTGGTAGTTATCATGCATTGAGTACATGCACCCCTATATTGCCACATGCAAATTGTGACAACACATATATGATCAACTTTTGAACCTTACTTTGTGCAGAGACCAATCAAACCACTTTTCTGCATAATTCAAATATGGGGAATTGATTGGAATGGTTATTTTACTTCCACAAAACTTCCATATATGCTTAAATGGGCTTTTAATGCAGTATTTTGGACACACATTACACACAAATTTAAAATAAGGCTTGCAAATATCCCCATTTTGGAAGTGTGTGCTAAGAACCAACATGTTCCTAATGGCTATAGAAAACTGCTCACCATTCTAAGCTTTAATATGAGTGGTAACATGTGTTTGTACGTTTTGTAACTCTAGAGATACAATCAGAAACACTATTATAGTGTGATAACACGAGCCAGGGCCATAGCTATAGAATCAAATCGGTGGGCAAAGCTGGTGTGATTTTTTTGACTTGTTGTGCATCTCTACTTCACAGTTTGGCATGATAACCATTGCATACACATAGCTTAGTGGTCGTTATCATGCATTGAATATGTGGCCCCCTATATTACCTGCACACACATTCTTACAAAAATATATGATAAACGTTTGAGCCATTATTGTGTAGAGACCTATAATCACACCTTTCTGCATAATTCAATTATGGGTAATTGATTGGAATAGTCATTTTACTTATTCAATACTTTCATATATGCTTAAATGGCTTTTTAATGCAAAATTCTGCACACAAATGATCCATGCAATAACCAACCCCAAGAAGAGGACCTGATTATCACAGAGGCAGCCTTGACTGACTCGGAAATAAAGGACTGAATTTACCAGTGCTCCCACGGGCCAGTGCCCGTGGGATCACTGGGCAGGGGCCCTGCCTAGAGCCCGGGCATAGGACTTTTGTGGCGGTTCTGGACAACCGTGGGTCTGACCGACTCGACACCGGGCTGAAGAAGTTCCTCATGCAGAAGACCCCAACACGGTGTAGTGTCTGGCCCTGAGACTTATTGACAGTCATGCCGAAGCAGGGTCTCACTGGAAACTGTTGGTGGGGCAGAGTGAATGGATAGATGATGTTGGTTGGACACAGGGTGATGCGTGGCCGTGGACTGAGAGTGCATCCTGCATTGACACCAACCACAGATCTTGCAGCTTTAGGCGTGCATCTCGTGCTTTGTCTGACCAGCGGATTCGACCGTTATCTCTCTGTGCACGTTGTTGTGCGTCACGCACATCCGGCATGTAAAAAAGGTGATCTGTAACTGCCATCTATTAGCCAATTCATCGTTCTGTTGAGCTGGTCAAGTCATGGTGATGTCAGAAGTGATGTCAGCAGTATCACCTTTTATGCCCATCTTTGTCAGGCATGGCCAAATATGGGGTCTATGCAGATGTCAGAAGAAGGTGGGACGAACCCGTATTTAGGCATGCCCAAATATGGAGTTGCAGAGGCAGAGGCCTTGTGATGTCAGCACCGGGCACTGCACTCCCTGTGCGGGTGTAGAACGCGTGTGTCGAATTTGAAGTAGGTGGGGCGAACGGTTTTCGTGTGACATGTATTACAGACATACAGCTGTACAGACACAGAGACTTTGCATTTATAGTTAGATGATACATTGGCTACTATATGGACAATTGAATGAATATTCCCTCATTTAAAACCTTTGACTTTGACATGTTAACAAAATGAAATAAGAATGTTGACTCTGTCAATACAATATTCAATTGACAGAGTCAGGCAAAATCAGGCATATTTTCCTATATAATGCCTAATTTGCATATTTAAATATACAATTTCAGAAAACTTGTAATACAATAAAACATTGTTTGCATGTAATTAATCAACTAGGGAAGTTTCATGGTGATCACTAGTTCTTAATTTTTTTCATCCTATTCACCCATCATGTATATAGGTGAAAATAACAAAATGTGTGATAAATATGAAAAAGCTGCTCCTGTGGAAGTGTTATCATATATTAATTTACTTATATTGACCTTCTAAACAATTTAATATAGGTATGGTTTTGCCCACTCATTTCGTAATGAAAACTTGTCTGGCTCATGGACTAATACTGTATATGGCGTGTGTCATGGAGAAGACTTGATCATCACCTAGATCTGCATATATGGAGTCGGCCAGCAACTCTACATCTGATCTGACCTCACGGCCACCAGATTATAATAGTTTAACTCCTGCTTCTTAACACCATGGAAGCCCGGGACGGAGTTCTCCGTCAAGTTCAAGGTCATGGTCAAGTGCCCAAGCCAGAGATTGATAAATAGGACAGAGATTAATGATATCAAAACCGATCGCATCGCTCTAGAGCCTTGGAGCGCTTGTTGCCCATTCCGATGACGTGTCAAAAAGTGACACGTCATCGAAAATGTTCCCTGCCTGTTTAGCGGACGAAAACGATAATCTTAAAACGATCATAACTCCCGATCTAATTCAGTCTAATTCTGAAAAAAAGATCCTGTGTTTGACGGCCTTCCGGGGTCCAGTCGCGATAGATTTATTCTTGTCTTCCGTTGTTGTCGATCGACTCTAGAGTGGTGTGGCTATTGTTAGCTGCTACACAGACATGCACAGCAACTGCCGGTGCGCCGGTAAAAGTGGTCCATGCGCTATAAATGATGGGCACATGGATGAAATAATTCCGGGCTACTAAGGTGTTAACTGTGCCATATTAAGAAGCGGTGTTCTTACCCTCAGGGCGTCTTACTGGTAGTAGTAGTTTACCTCCACGCTGTGCTGTGCTCCCGGGGTCAGAAACTCTGAGGTTTTCATAAATGTCGTCGGTGGGCTCTGGAATGGTGTAGATGTCTTCTGACATTTTGATTTGAGTTGAGTTGAGTTTTCTAGTTGTGTTGAGTTTCTTAGTTGAATTTACTTGAGTAGAGCTGTACACGTCTTCAGATATCGTAGTGGATTTCCAAACTGCTCTCCTTTACTTTCTGTTCGAAGGAACAGAAAGTCACAAGAGAGGAAGTTGACGATGGACACTTTTTCAACAGCAAGTCATGTTGTGTGGTAAATGCACTGCAGCCAATCAGAAAGCGGCAAATGCCACAGGAAATTCACCGCGCTAGTGCGGTTTAAGTTATGCTGTAGTATGCTGTATAAACAGAACTCAAACAGAACAGACAACACCATGACTAATGAAGACTTGACATAACATTAGGCCTCATTGTAAGCATAATACAGTATGGTGATCCGCTCTGGAGGGAGTCCCATGAATGAAAACTACCCGTAAAGAAGTTTTTAGACTGCTGGGCGAGTGGTTGAACGATGTTTTACAGAAAAGTTCAACATTTGTTTATGACACAGTGTAGCGACGATATTATGCAGGGTCATGCTGACAAACCATCCACAACATGGGGGAAAGTATAGTCACATAGAGCAGAGATTCACAACCAGGTCGTGAGGATATCCTCACGACCATCAAGAGGACCCCTCCTCTGAGAAACTGACCCATCTTCACACACGCCGTGGCAGCTGCCCACATCACTCCGGTCTCCACTCCACTGGCTCCCTGTTCATTTTATATTACATTGAGAGCCCACGCAAAACTGCCCAAAAATCACTTTCACCTAGAAAATCCATTCACATTTTTTATAATTCAGCTGACTGTGGAGACACATGCTGGAACTTTTTACTTTGAAATGTTTTATAGTTTGAGTTATTTAATTTAAACGCCAAATGCATTCTCAATGGCGAAAACACAAACTGTAATATTATTACTTTTCCCAGTAACGAGTAAAGTAAATTACTCTGCCAAAACAGTGATATTATTACCATTTACTTTGTTTTTGTTTTGTTGGCTGCCGTTTGAAAACATTTCATTTAAAAGGTAGAGAGAGATTGCTGCTTTATTATTTTATAGCCTTTTTGGCTGATTGGCGACTCTTCTTCTTAATATTGGTATTCAAACAATTGGATTCAGTTCTAAAAGAAGCTGACTAAACAGATTGTGTTGTTGTACGTTCCCTTTTTTGCGGGTGGGGGGGGCGAAGTAATATGTAATATTATATAATATCAACAGTCTGTCGTGAGAGACTCGGCTGCCTCAAAAGGTTCAGAGACTGTTGCTTTATTTTATTGTTTGTTATTTATGTATACAATTTATAGGCCTACTGTCCGTTTTGAGATGCTGCAGCCATGTGTGTGCAGTTCAGATTGTCAATGTTGAAGAATTATGCAGCAGAAAAAGACAGACTGTTGACTATTTTTGTTTTATTTCCTGCAATTATTCAGTTTGGCTGATTGGAGACTTCTTCTTCAGTTGTAAAAGGAGCTGGCTTAACAGATTGTGTTCTTTTGCGGGTGGAAGGGGCCCAGGTGAAAAGTAATATTTAACTATATTACTCTTGATTTCAAGTAATAAGTAAAGTAAACATTACTCTCCTAAGTAATATTGCCCAACACTGTTAAGTAAAAGTATAGCTGTAACACAATGTTGAAAGGTCCCGCATTCAACATTTGACTTGAGTACAAAGTACAAAAGTATTAAGGAAAAGTGTGCAAGACCATGAAGAGTGATGATGATCATATATATCATGTGTTAGTTTAACTCTAAGTAAGTGGATGCTTACGGGTCCTTATGGGTCCATTCCTGAGAGGCGCTAGCCCCTCCCATGTCCAGCTTTGAAGGTTTGTGTAAACACAAACATTGTGTTAAAGCTGTTATAAGCAATTATCTTTTTAGACAGCCAGCAATGGGTAAACGTTCCCAAAAAAATGTAGTCTCTGTGACACATCTTCTAGGGGCCGCAATCTGCATTCAAAGATTGTCCTAGAAGCTTTGTCATTGGTCGATTTGCCTGTCTACTTCCTGATTTCTACTTCATCATTTTGACCGGGTTTTTTTCGACCAATGACCAAATAAAGCTTCTAGGAACATCTTTGAATGCAGCCGCTAGATGTGTCACAGAGACTAACATTGTTTTGAGAGTGTTGCTGGCTGTCTGAATACCAAAAAATAAAAAAGGTTATTAACATTTTGACATATTATTGCTTTTATAGCTACTTTAACACAAACATTGAATGCCATTGACAATGAATGGCCAGCTTTGAGTGTTTGTGTAAACACAAACATTGTTTTGCTATACCGTTTCCTATGATCTAGTGTTGAGTGTTTGTATAAACACAAACATTGAAGACAGTGAGGAGTGGACGCAAATTGTGATTGGCCAGAATGAGATGATGTATGATAAGAGCACCCCTCACTTAAAAAAAAGTGTTATACTTTCTGCAGGCTTTCGTGTGTTTATGGCAGTTCACAGACTTTTTCTCAGATAACAACAGGACTGAGAGTAACGGAAGTAAATGTGTCCGCAAAGTGAATGACAGCTCTTTCCTCAGTCTTTATAACTCATCCAAGGTTTGACATTTTTTGAAAGAAGAATTGAGTCCAAAAAAAATTGAAAGTATTTATCTGAAGTCAAATTTGATAATTTGAGTTTATCAAAAATATGAACGAAAGTTTGTTTCTTATCTTCTGTTACAATTATTTTCTCAACAATAACACTATGAAGAAGTTATTTTATTCTAGTATGCACATCTATTTATATATATTTTCAATTTCAATAATCTTTAATCCATTGTGAATTTTCATTTCCATCTTCTCCATATCCAACTGGTAAACTCACCTAAACACCCTTTGAACAAATTATATAGGATACTTATAGCATTAATATAACATGTTCTTGTTTAAGACTTGAATGCTAGACATTTACAATTTACATTTATAGGCCAATATTGTACTATCATTGTCTCCACCAGGCCGAAGGCATGGGGAGAGAGTATGTTTTGCACTCCGTCCGTGTGTGTGTGTGTGTGTGTGTATGTCCGTCCGTCCGTCCGTCCTTCCGTCCGTCCGTTACCAGCTAATCTCCGGCACCGTTAACCCGGTCGATGCCAAACTTTGCACACACACTCCCTGGATGCCAACGATGAACCTCTGCCCCGCATTTTCCAGAACGGCCTGTTATAGCGCCACCATGAGGCAGCTTTTCACATTGTTTACCTAAAACTGCACCGATCTGCGTGAAACGTTGCATGCACACTCCCTAGAGGCCAAGGACAAACCTTTGACCTGCATTTTCCACATCTGCCTTTTATAGCGCCACCAGGAGGCCGCATTTTGTAAAACACATTTTTGGATATTACTCCTCCAGATTCTGTCCAAAAATCGTTACACAGTATCTCTATGGTCATGTGCTCAAGTCGGATCTGTCCGATATTTCATATTCCATCCTAATTGGCTATAATTGGCTTTCACAGTTTGCAAGATTGCCCCGTTTTGAACAAAAGCCTCAAATCATGAACGCAGCATGCAATTTACGTCAAATCTTTCACACATTTTCTTACTAGGCTAAGGAATATATCCCACCCTTTTCACATTGGCCTGTTATAGCGCCACCAACAGGTTGATTTTTGCAAAACACATTTTTGGAACAAAATGCCTCAAATCATCCAATTGCCATCAAAGGCAAACATATTACTTATTTATATTACTCCTAAACATTTTGCCAAACATCTCACACAGTCCTATCCTCCCGGTGGAGACCTGTGCCCAGAAGGGCACTTTTTCTAGTTTATTTATTTTTTTGATCAAAGTTTCTTTATTAATTTTACAAGTCACGATATGAGTAAAAAATAGCATACAAAAATTGTTGCATTTTTTTACCCCTCCCTCCCCCCAGAGGGACAACCCCGGTATCTTGTACCATTAACAATGAAATAAAAGGCACATACAATATACATATTCAAAAATAGAAGAAACTAGAAAAAGTGCCCTTCTGGGCACAGGTCTCCACCAGGAGGATAGGACTGTGTGAGATGTTTGGCAAAATGTTTAGGAGTAATATAAACATGTTTGCCTTTGATGGCAATTGGATGATTTGAGGCATTTTGTTCCACAAATCTGTTGGTGGTGCTATAACAGGCCAATGTGAAAAGGGTGGGATATATTCCTCAGCCTAGTAAGACAATGTGTGAAAGATTTCATGTAAATTGCATGCTGCGTTCATGATTTGAGGCTTTTGTTCAAAACAGGGCAATCTTGCAAACTGTGAAAGCCAATTATAGCCAATTAGGATGGAATATGAAATATCGGACAGATCCGACTTGAGCACATGACTATAGAGATACGGTGTAACGATTTGTGAGATTTTTGGACAGAATCTGGAGGAGTAATATCAAAAAATGTGTTTTACAAAAGTCGGCCTCCTGGTGGTGCTATAAAAGGCAGATGCGGAAAATGCAGGTCAAAGGTTTGTCCTTGGCCTCTAGGGAGTGTGCATGCAACGTTTCACGCAGATCAGTGCAGTTTTAGGTAAAAAAAATTGAAAAGCTGCCTCATGGTGGCGCTATAACAGGCCGTTCTGGAAAATGCGGGGCAGAGGTTCATCGTTGGCATCCAAGGAGTGTGTGTGCAAAGTTTGGCATCGACCGGGTTAACAGTGCCGGAGATTAGCTGGTAACGGACGGACGGAAGGACGGACGGACGGACACACACACACACACACACACACACACACACACACACACACGGACGGAGTGCAAAACATACTCTCTCCCCATGCCTTCGGCCTGGTGGAGACAATTAATCAAACATTGGACACAAGAGCTTATCTTGCAAACATAAATAAGCGCCAAATATTTCCGTCCTCAGCTGAGTTGATATGCACTCTCATCGATTCTCTCTGTATTCACGAGCAACCCTCCCTTCCCTCGTCTGCTAGGTTCATTCAGATGGCACCACAGTACTTCTTCTACAATCTTCCACCTAGCGAGGGCAAAGACATCCTCCAGAACATTTTGGACAGAGGGACGTCTCACTGCCGATCAGGGAAGAAAGCCCCTGCTACTGCTTCAGAGGTTGAGCCACAAGCAGGTCAAGCCAACGATCGCTGTGTGATACAATGATGGACAATGATGGTGCTCTTTTACGGCGGTATTGGGGGACCAAATGAGAGGTACTATTATGAATCGAGTTTACAGACAAATGTGTGATTATATTTGTGTGGTTGGGCTTCTTACAGGAGTTATCACCTCATTCTTTGTTATTGCTCGTGTACCGTTTTGTCTATTACCAGTATTATCTTCTATTATTACATTAGTATATTAGACCAGTGGTTCCCAAAGTGGGGTCCGGGGACCCCCAGGGGTCCTTGAGGGAGTTGCAGGGGGTACCCAGCTAGTTCCACTTTGGAACCAAATGGACCCTTATGGCTCTGTAACTCTGAGAGTGTTCCATTTGTACACTCAAAGTTAAATTAACATTGATTTTACAATATAAATTTGGGGTCCCAGAGACAGAAATGCCATTAAATGGGGGTCCGTAGACTAATGCACGTCAAACTGGGGGTCCTTGAAATTAAACGGGTTGAGAATCACTGCTAGAGCCGTAAAAATCTTCTGTTATGGGGGTCCCTGGCATGTCTTTTCAAATGGGGGTCCCTGCAGGCATGAGTGTCAATTTGGGGGTCCTTGACACAAAATAATTTGGGAACCACTGTATTAGACAACATTGGTTACTTGCCCTACAGTATATTGGAATATGTGAGCAATATTTCTGTTCAAGTCAACATTTGTATTTAATGTTAGCATATTTACTTTCGCAGTGCACTGTGTTTTGTCTCCAGTTTGCCTAGCCTTAGCAAATAAAAAAATGCACCAGATTCAGAAATGTAGCAGTTCTTCTAACAGCTTCACATTCATTTAATTTCCCCTCCAGGGTGCCTACAGGCTCCCTCAATCTGCTCTGCCAGAGTAGCCTACCAGTGGTTGGCCCGGTCAGATTAAAGAGGAAAGGACAGTTGGGGAATACCTCCATCTGGTGTGGATGTTGCTGTGTTGGGGTGACCCAGTTCACTAGCACCATGTGACCTTTTAACTGGCCCGGCTTTTGAGAATGGCCTAGTGGCCTTACATAATGACTTGCTTTTTGTCCCAGAACCATGCAGACCAACAGACCAACCATAACGATTACCTTATTTTGTATTTGGTGTATTTTGTTTTTGAGTGGTGCAACCACTCCAAAGAACAGCAATGTCCGTGTTAATGTGACTTATGAGTACCAGTAGGGGCAAAAGTGGCACTGTTGTGCCAGAAACAGAGAGAGAGATAGTGCTGCACTGTTGCCTGCTAATGAGAAGGGGGGGGGGGGGGGGGGGGGGGGGGGTGCAGGGGGAGAGGGGAGTTGCACCACTCAGTTCACTTTTTAGTGTTAAGAATCTACAGCTTGGTAAACTGCAGATAACCAACGCAGTGCAAAATGTAATGCTTATCAATAACAGATAAATATTGGCTACTGCCATTGGTGAATGTCAACTTTATTTGCCGATACAGATATGTGGCCGATATATCGTTGCATCCCTAGCAAACATTTTATCTCACAGCAGTATATTGCATATTTTAACCCCTTTTGGTGTTAGCATTATGTTATGCTTTAGCTATTGAAAAATAGCAGATCTACAAGCTCATAGCGCGCCACCGAGTGGCGCGCTACGAGCTTGTAGGTCTGCTATTTTTGAAAAATCGAAGAACGACTGACATAGAAACATAGCTTTTTCAGAAAACTGTCGGGATGTAGAAGACATTTTTTTAATCTGATCTCAGGTCAAAATGGGTTAATTTCCATCCGTCAGGCAGAGTGCTTGTTGAAAGTCCCGTAGACAAAAAGGAACACTGCATCAAGTTTTATAGTTTATTTTATGCCACAGCAAACATGCTGCCATAAATTCACATTCTACCATACAGCAATGCGGACAAACCTGCCGCTCAGGATATTATATTCAACGTTGCCTGGCTATTGCACATTGTCGCCAAAATATACTTTTTTAAATAAAACCGCATAACACTGTAGCATATTTGAGCATATACAACCTCAGCACCTGACAGTCATCATCAATCACTCTTTTTTTTCTTCACAGCATTATTGGTGTTACTGAATATCAAAAACACCAAATGAAATTGCAATCAAATGTCATCCAAGCAAGATCCATGCTAGTTAATTTGTCTCCTGTGAATTCAGCCCATTATCAGTTAGGGGCAGCAAGCAAGGCAAATACTTTCTATTAGGCTTTTTTTGTTGTAACAAAACAAACAACAACTTCAAAATAGTATAGAAAACATACATTTGTATCAACATTTCAAGAAGGCACGGCTGGTCAAATTGCTTTGACATTGCTCATTGGGTGTTTGTGGACTAGCCTGAGAGTTACAGTAGCCCCATGAAGAAGCACTGCTTTCCAGATGAGGTGTGTGTAGATGTTGACAAAAACTACTCCTGGTCTCAAAGAACCAACGACATCCGCTCGGTTCTAAGACGATGCCTTGCCATTGCATGGGAACCTCCCTCTGTGGATGGGTGTCAGATTGGAACTCCGTCCTGAGTGTTCCTTGTTGCTCTCGTCTCCGTTCATCACGAGCACGCCGTCCCTGTCTCGTTTAGCGGCGTCAGCTGCTGCAAGAGCTCCAGGTAGAGCTCGATGCGCGCGAGGAGCGGTGCGTTCTTCTCGGCGCGCAGCAGCTTGGAGTACACATTCTTATAGGTCTTCAGCAGCTCCTCGTCCTTATTGCTGTCACACACACACACACACACACACACAGATAGAGCAGAGGTTCACCCATGGCAAGAGTCACTTCAGATAATAGGGCACTGTGAAAACTTGCAAGAGGCACAAGACTAAATATACTGACAATTTCGTCAACCAATAAAAACTAGACTAAAATGTCATTTTACACTTGGTTGCATGCTGAAAATAGCAGATCTACAAGCTCACAACGCGTCGCGCTGCGACGCGTTGTGAGCTTGTAGATCGGCTATTTTCAGCAAGTGTAAAAACAGTCCTTACGACGGCATCAATGCCCACCAAAATACATTTTAGTCGACTAAATCAACTGTAGATTTAGTCGACTAAAATCTCATGGCATTGTCGACTAAAACTAGACTAACACTAACACATTCCAGGTGACTAAAATGTGACTAAAACTAAGTGAAAACTATTCAAGAGACTATGACTAAAACTAAAATTTGCTGCCAAAAACAACACTGGGCACAACCTTGTAAAGGTCGATACAACGAGAGAGCCAGATTGTGTCTCACCTAGGTTTGCGCTTCACGGCCGTCAACAGCTTGACCAACTGCAGCAGCAAGAAGGAGAAACTCGGCTCAAATACTCCGATCAACTTCATCACTTCCCGGAGGTTCAGTCCTGTGGCGACTGCACCTTCGGCCAACTCCGTTTGCTCAGCCGGGTCTGACATCTTCAACTGCAGCTGGGGAGAGAAGGAAAAGAAAGGAGATGAGTGACAGTGGTCGTTTATGCCTTTTTCCACCCACACATTTCAAAACCACACCCCTATCGTTTTGGCTACATTGTCCACCCCCTACAATTGGTGGAAGTGCCTACTTGCAGCCAGACTGTTACCATTATGTAACTAGCTAGCTAGCCTAGCGCCGGTGGCTCAGGGGTAGAGTAGCTGGATGGTAACCGCAAGGTTGCCAGTTCGAACCCGGGCTCCCCCAGAGTTAGTGTCGAAGTGTCCTTGAGCAAGACACTGAACCCCAAATTGCTCCTGATGTGCTGGTTGGTGCCTTGCATGGTTTCCACACGCCATCGGTGTATGAATGTGTGTGTGAATGGGTGAATGTAATGCACAATCTATGTAAAGCGCCTTGGATAAAGGCACTATATAAATGCACCATTTACCATTTAGTAACTGTGCATGTTATTGTCGAGTGCTATGTGCAAAACAGGTGATAACCTATTCCATCCATTACAGCTTGCCAACTTGGACAGCGTGCAAGGCCATCGGCTGTCTGGCACGGCCACTCGCTTTGCCTGGCGAATTTCCCGGGTGCACCTCACTACCTTCAAAGCATTTGTTTTCAGTGTGCACCTGCTTTGTTGTCAAGTGATGTTTAAAAAATCCCAGCTATGGGTGCAGGGTTTGTGAAATTGGCTGGTGCACAAAGTGACAGAGGGCCTTTCATATGAGAACAAATAAAGAATTTATGTATTAACCCATTTTGGGCGGGAACGCCTTTTGGTGTTAGCATTATGTTATGCTTTAGCTATGGAAAAATAGCAGATCTACAAGCTCGTAGGTCTGCTATTTTTGAAAAATCAAAGGACGACTGACATAGAAACATAGCTTTTTTTAGAATCTGATCTCGGGTCAAAATGGGTTAAATGTGCGTTTGGATAGTCTCTCTAAGAACTGGGCCTACCTCAGGGTCCTCCAGCAGTTCCTTATGGATGAGCTGGAAGGCGTAGTGAGTCTCTGTCATGATCTCCAGGGCGCCCGTCAGGGTCTTCAGCTTTGCCCCGCTGCTGCTCTGGCCTGTAGTAGGACACCACGACCAAGTGTGTTAGATGCTTTTGACTGTATTCGCATGCTGTTACTTTAGCTCTTATGTCGTACTTGGGAGCAGTGTTGTTTTCGTCGACTAAAACTAAGACGAAAAATGTTCGTCGACTACCTTTTTCCACTGACGAAAACTAAATGGAAACTAAACGAAAACTATGCTATGATGACTAAAACTAAGACTAAATATATTGACAATTTCGTCAACAAATAAAAACTAGACAAACTAGACTAAAATGTTAGGAAGGGACTAGTGCACAAGAGATCCAGTATAGTCATTTTACACGTGGTTGCATGCTGAAAATAGCCGATCTACAAGCTCACAACAGCAAGTGTAAAATCAGTCATTACGACGGCATCAAGGCCCGCCAAAATACATTTTAGTCGACTAAATCAGCCGTAGATTTAGTCGACTAAAATCTTATGATATTTAGTCGACTAAAACTAGACTAACACTAAGACATTTCTGGTGACTAAAATGTGACTAAAACTAAAGGAAAACTATTCAAAAGACTATGACTAAAACTAAAATCAAAAATTGCTGCCAAAAACAACACTGCTTGGGAGTGGGATGACGTCGGAGCAAAATGAATATGGTCAATTGGAGGACGACGATGCTGCTGCTGCATGCACGTAGGCACGGCAGAATAGTTTTGTTATGAAGTAGGTCATACCCCAGACTTTGGGACCTGGGTCTTCGAAATGTCATCTAGACGCTGGTCTGTGTCAAGTCAGTGTAGTGGCTGTTTGTTACCGATTAATTGCCATACAAATAACCGATTCATGATTTCATTGTGTTTTTGAATCTCTAACACTGGCATATATAAATCAAATTTGCATTTCATTTTGTCTTTTTAAACAAAAGTTGCAAATTTTTGTCAGATACGACAAATGGCAAATGTATGCAGGGGAAAGACTGATCTATGAAGCTTTTTCAACACGGAAACGATCATGACGATTATGTAAAATAGAATATGTAATAATTGTGGCTAGTTTATGCGATGGACTGTATGTCCATGCATCTTGTTAGTAGTGCTGTGTCAGTTGTGAAGTGTCCTATCACATTTGGCCTAAGGTACTTGTTTTAGTTGTGTCTGTGTTCTTGTGGATGGTGACTGAGGTTTTAGTTGTGTCTGTGTTCTTGTGGATGGTGTGACTGAGGTTTCAGTGTATGGTAACTGACCAGCCATTGTGAACTCTGTGAAGGCCACCCTCTCCAGAAGGGTGCGAAGCAGTTCACACGGTGCATCTTTCAGGCTGAGGAACAGCCGCACGGCCTTGCTGTAGTGCAGCTCCGCCAAGCTGCGATGTTGTTTCCTCAAGTGCTCGTCCCCCACCTAGCAGGTACAACATGACACAAACGGTAGCGCACCAAATCCAAAAAGTCAACTTCAACTTAAATTGGCCAGTGCTTTACATTTTTACAATTATGCTGGTCAGTGATCGGTTGCGTTTGCTTACGTTTTATTTGTGCTGTGTATTTCTTTATCATAAATATTCTTTTGCATTTACACTCGACTCCTTAAACCCATTTATTATACTGTATCTTTTGCTATTGCGTTTATTATCCTTGTTAAAAACTCAACCTGGTATTTTCAACAATAGAGAAAATAAGGTCACAAAATGTCATGAACTTAACCCATTTTGGGCGGGAACCCCTTTTGGTGTTAGCATTATGTTATGCTTTAGCTATTGAAAAATAGCAGATCTACAAGCTCATAGCGCGCCACCGAGTGGCGCGCTACGAGCTTGTAGGTCTGCTATTTTTGAAAAATCGAAGAATCACTGACATAGAAACATAGCTTTTTCAGAAAACTGTCAGGATGTAGAAGACATTTTCAGAATCTGATCTCAGGTCAAAATGGGTTAAACCCATTTATTATACTGTATCTTTTGCTCAACCTGGTATTTTCAACAATAGAGAAAATAAGGTCACAAAATGTCATGAACTTAAAGATCGTCTATTTTCGCTATTCGTCATATGACGTAGTAAAGTAAAACGTGTTTTGGAAAGTATTTGGGGGGGCCCACTTGCAATACCCCCGTGGCCCACCAGTGGTCCCCGGCCTTACAGGTTGAGAATCCGATTAATTTCTCACCTGGTTGCGGAAGCAGCTGTGGTACATGGAGGCCAGGCGGTGGTGGATGGTGGCCGCTCTGTACTGGTAGAGAGGCTGGCGAGCAGACTCCGTCTGCAGGTCACAGTACTTCAGGGACTTCATCATGGCCTCCGTCACTTCCCGCTCAATCTGACAAACGCACACGCGATGATTGCAATGTGTTATTATTACGGAGCAAGATGTAATCATTTCTTTACAGACACAATATAGCAAACGATAAAAGCACAGGATAGTTGCATATGGATTCGCTCCCAATTAGAATGCAGGATTTGTTATCGGTGTCCTGCAGAAACATACAGATATTTAGCTATTATAGAAAGTTACCTCAAAATGCGACCATATAAACCATCTATTAAAGCAGGGGTTCTCAACCCGTGGGTCGCGACCCCTCGGGGGGTCGCCAAATTATTTTAGGGGGTCCCCAAATTATTTAAAAAAAAAAAAAAGATTTTTTTTATTTTCTTTTCACGATTTTTCAAAAATAGCAGACCTACAAGCTCGTAGCGCGCCACTCAGTGGCGCGCTATGAGCTTGTAGATCTGCTATTTTTAAATAGCTAAATTATAACAATGCTTAAAACACCAAAAGGGGTTCCCGCCCAAAATGGTTTAAGGTTATTGTAGCAGTCAATTTATATTGGGGGTCGGGAGGGGGCGGGTCGGGGGTCCCGAGACGTTGCCAAAGCATTTTCGGGGGTCCCCGGCCAAAAACGTTGAGAACCCCTGTATTAAAGGACCACTTTTCAACTTATCTTCATATAATTGGTCCTCACTAATGTTCATGATAAAATACAATGCTTTTCTAATCAGTCTGTGTCTCATAGGAGAGTTGTGGGCAGTTCAGAAAGCCGTCCACCAGTGACGCATTGTGCATCGACTTCCCAGAGACCCTGAGAAGTTGTTTTAGGGGGTTTTCTTCCGGTCATGTGATCCAAACGTGTGACATATTCGAGTGTCCGAAGGAAACCTTGTATCTCTTAAAAGTTATCAAAAAAGGTGAATAAAACAATTAAAACACCACTCATGTAACTCGTGATTGGGAGGGAAAGAGTCTGTATCAATTAACTCGTGAATGGGGTCAAAGTGTTAAGATGACCAGGGGGTTCAGTACTAAATATTGATTTTTGAATGTGTACCAAATTTAAGATGATTTGATTGGCTGAGCACGGAATGTGATGTACGATGACGTATGACGATAATAGTGCCCCCTCACTTCACACAAGTGTGATTTTCCATAGCAAGGCAGCACTCCCTTTTCTTGATTGAACAACAGTTACCTGCTCCTGGGCCTTGCGGGACAGTGGGGCGTAGTCCTGCAGCAGAGTGGCCAGAGTGAAGTAGGTGGTAGACAGCTCCCAGTTGACGCTGTCCCACACAACCGGATGGCTCCCCCTGCTGGCCAATGACTTCATAGCCCGTAGGTAATAGTCGATGGCCTAGGCGGGGAAAACAATCACCGTTTTGACAGTGCTCATCTACTGCCCTTCTTTTTACGTTACAAATTGGTAAACAACATTCATTAACCCACTTTGGGCGGGAACCCCTTTTGGTGTTAGCATTGTGTTATGCTTTAGCTATTGAAAAATAGCAGATCTACAAGCTCATATTGCGCCACCGAGTGGCGCGCTACGAGCTTGTAGGTCTGCTATTTTTGAAAAGTCGAAGAACGACTGACATAGAAACAGCTTTTTCAGAAAACTGTCAGGATGTAGAAGACATTTTTAGAATCTGATCTCAGGTCAAAATGGGTTGAATAATACAAAAGATACATTAGCACACAAATAAAAACAAGACAGAAGGACATAGGGCTAAAAACAGGCATGGCACCTTATTGTAGTAGAGAGCCTCTTCGGGAGAGAACTCCCCTCTGCTCGTGTCGTCGGTGACGGCACAGTGGGCCTGGGCACAGATCCTCATCAGCCTGCCGGTGTTACACAGCAGCAGAGCCATGTTGGTGCTGTCCTGGATCGCCTCAAAGTCCTTCATGCCCTTCTCGAAGCAGGCGAAGCTCTTCTTCCACAGCTCCTGCTCTGCCACCGACACTGCCGTTTTCACTGGGAGGAGGAGGGGAGCGGGAAACAGGTGAGCAAGGGGGTCAACTAAACCAGTGGTTCCCAAACTTTTTCATGTCAAGGACCCCCAAATTGACACTAATTAGCCCACGGACCCCCATTTGTAAAGATATGCCAGGGACCCCCCATAAGAAGATTTTTACGGCTCTAGCAGTGATTTTCAACCCGTTTAATTTCAAGGACCCCCCAGTTGGACATGCATTAGTCTACGGACCACTATTTAATAGCATTTCTATCTCTTGGACCCCCAATTTATATTGTAAAATCAATGCTAATTTAACTCTGAGAGCGTACAAATGGACCCGTTAGGGTCCATTTGTACACTCTCTGAGTTACAGACCCATAAGGGTCCATTTGGTTCCATGTGTACACTCTCTGAGTTACAGACCCATAAGGGTCCATTTGGTTCCATGTGTACACTCTCTGAGTTACAGACCCATAAGGGTCTATTTCAGGGTTCCCCAATAGGCGGCCCGCGGGCCATTTGCGGCCCGCGGAGCGCCCCCTTGCGGCCCGCGGAAGAATAAAAAAAAAAAAACTTTTTATTTATTTCTTTTGGGGGGGGGGGGGGGGGGGGGGGGGGGGGCCCAGATATAAATGGCATTAAATGGGGGTCAGTAGCCTATGCATGTCAAACTGGGCATCCTTTTCAAATGGGGTCCTGCCCTGAAAATGAATTTTCAGGGCAAGACCTCGACCTCACGCGTGCGGACTCGGCCCCCAGCCTGGTACCCTAGTCAAAATATGGCCCTCGAGGAAAATTAATTGGGGAACCCTGGTCTATTTGGTTCCAAATGATCATTTAGCTGGGGACCCCCTGGAACTCCCTCAAGTACCCCTGGGGGTCCCCGGACCCCACTTTGGGAACCACTGAACTAAACTAAACGGTTACAATATGGACATCGATATGTCTCCACCACCGTACCTTCCTTCTCGGTCTGCATGGCCGCCGCCTGGTTCATGTAGTACACTCCGATCTCGTTGCGTATGTTGCCCAGCCTCCTCAGCACCTGAGCCAGCTGTTCCGGTCCGTGGTCCTTCACAACCCCGGAGGTGAGCAGGTCGCTGGCCGCTTCGTAGCACTTGCTGCTGACAAATAGCTGGTACTCTGGGTCCGTAGCCAAGTCTGTGGCCATGTTGAAGGCTGATGGGTAGAGAATGCCAAACTTGAGTCAGATGGTGTGATAGTTAATTTAACTAATCAATTTAATCGCTTATCATAAATACATAAAATCTCTACAAGGCCCACCGTGTCATGATGCGACGTGTTGTGAGCTTGTAGATTGGCTATTTTCTCGGTTTTTGCATGACACTGTCGTAAGATGAACTATGAATAGGTCTTAAATTGTTAATCAGACTCTTTTTTGAGTGGTGTAAACCACTCCTACAACTGGCTTTTGTGTGCAGAAAAAAATGAGCATGGTTGCTATGTTCAAAATAATTTCTGACGTAATTAAATCACACCCGGGTGAACTGGATGACCGTAGCAAAAAAAGCCAGTTGTGAAATCACATCCGGGTGCGATTTCATTACGTCAGACATTACGTCAGACCACAGCTGATCATGCTATATAAAACCTTACACCACTCAGTTCACACGGGTGTGATTTTTTTATTATTGATAGTTGGGAACAATATGGACCTTTACAGGCCTGTAACTCTGAGAGTAGTACAAATGGAACATACACTCAAGAGTTGTAGGGGTCCATGGCTTAAACCATTTTGGGGCGGGAACCCCTTTTGGTGTTAGCATTGTTATGCTTTAGCTATTGAAAAATAGCAGATCTACAAGCTCATAGCGCGCCACCGAGTGGCGCGCTACGAGCTTGTAGGTCTGCTATTTTTGACAAATCGTTAAAATGTGCCTCAAATCTTTCAGAAAATTGTCATGATTTAGAAAACCTTTTTTTTTTTTAATTTCAACGTCAGGCCTGAATGGGTTAATCAATGCATACCAAACGTGTGGACCTTGACGTGAAAAGATTTGAGAACCTGTGTGTGTGTGTGTGTGTGTGTGTGGGTGTGTGTGTGTGGGTGTGTGTGTGTGTGTGGTGACTGACCCTGGCAGCTGCACTCCCGGTGGAGGCTGTGCAGGACCTCCTGGTCCTCTTTGGTCTGGTAGCCGTACTCCTCCAGGTAGGCCAGCCTGTTGTTGGCGTTCTGGGCCAACATCAGCTGGATGTCGCCACACAGCGACAGGCACTGGCTGTGGAACAGCAGCACGGGCGGCTGCAGGGTGTTGCTCACTGAGCAGTAGGCGTCTGGACCCATCGAAGAGAGAGAAGAACCAACCGCTCAACAACCAGTAGGAAATTCCACCGCTCCAAAATTGCATTGACACATTTTTTATATAATTTTTATCCCACGATTTTGTAACCCATTTTTCACCCCTATGTCAAATTATCTAATGTGATCCTGGGCTCTACACACCCTCCGCCAACCTAGTCCCCATATATGGGGGACATGGGGAGAGCAACGGACTTGAACTCATGCTTCCTTCATGCCTGAGTGTCCAAGTTGCTCCTTACCCCTGACGGGGGAGTTTCCCTGGTTGGACGTAGCGCGTGGAAGGAACACGTTATTCCAACCAGTTCCTTTCCCCTCCATCAGGCGCCCCGGCTGGCCAGGGGGAGGCAGTTTAGAGACCAGGATTAGCAACATAACTATTTAAAAAAAAGAATTAATCCAATTAAAAGATTTGTAATGTAGAAACTAACATTGAGATTGCAAGAGGATCTATTCACCGAAGATGGGAGAAATGGACTGAGTATAGAAATCAACAGGACGACACTAATAATGATGGGCATTCATGAATGGACTGGAATAGGTTGCTTGTTAATGATGAATATGAACCCTTACAATGTGACTGCATTTCTATGTTTATCTGCAAATTAAAAAAGAATCGCAAAATAACCTACTGCCCTTCCTCATAGATGGTACCCGCAATGACATGCATGTCATGAGTAGATCTCCCCCATAAACCTTTCAAACGGTAACGGAACTAAAGTGACAACCGACCGTGGCACTGCAGGGCCAGCTTGATGTAGCGCAGGGCTCGTCCGTATTTGTGCAGGTTGGTGGCCGCGTCAGAGAGGACGTAGTACGCCTTGGAGGCCTTCAGGAAGAGCTGGAGCTTCATGTGGTGCTGCCAGGAGCCGGGGATCATCCCGGAGCGGGTCGGGTGCTTCTGGTCCTCCTGGAAGGGCCCCACTGCAGAGTCCCATCAAGGTCGAGAGAGGAGAGATCAAAAGGTGAGGAGGTGAAGCAAGCAACTATTCAGAGATAAATTAGTCAAACATTAAACTGGTACATTGTAACTAGAGATGTCCCGATACTGTATCGGTATTGGGGAAAGTATCGGATCGGACACATGGGTAAGGGGTTGACACTATGGCAGGTAAATAGAATGTTGGGACATGTGGAGTTTGCTTTGGAATTGCCCAAACTGCCAAGTGCACATTTGAGTGAGGAGTCCGCTATAAACACAACAGGAGATATATAAGATAGCTATGAACACAACATGAGATCACGACACTGGTATCGGTATCGCCTAACACAGAAATTGAGGTATCGGGATCGGAAAGCGAAAAAAGTGTATCGGGACATCCCTAATTGTAGCCAACCGCCAGTGCTTGTGTATTTTGATGGAAGCCCTGACAGCAATATTTTATACACAAATGTGATGGATATGAAGTGTACAACCGAGTATACAACTGTGTGTACCACACTCCACTCCTCCATTTACTGTTTCACCATGCTCGATGCATGATGCTTTGCAACCCCAGGTGGGTGATCTTCCCAGACACATTTGTTATGGAGGTGCTGACCTCTGTCCAGGAGAAGAGCAATGCCCTTCTCTACAGTGCAGGCTCCGCTCGCGCTCCTGTCTTCGTACTTGAGAGGTATGGGGGTGTTCGGGTCCGCAGCTGGAAGATCGCTCTCCTTCTTTATGCTGCCGTCCACTGCTTTCAATCCCTGTCCATTGTGTTACAGCAATTTGTTAGCATTTTATTAGACAATTTACAATTTAGGCATTTAGCAGACGCTCTAAATCCAGAGCGACTTAGATTAAGCAATAACAAAAAAGCATGGCATACATCATATATAACAAGTAGTTATCATGAAACAAACTAAGAACATAACA
Organism: Electrona antarctica; assembly: GCF_951216825.1. Classification (NCBI taxonomy): domain Eukaryota; kingdom Metazoa; phylum Chordata; class Actinopteri; order Myctophiformes; family Myctophidae; genus Electrona; species Electrona antarctica. The sequence goes on from NC_136791.1 coordinate 48,518,317, forward strand.
GTGGAGTATCTATGTAAACTATACATAGTATAAAGTGCTATGACTACATAAAATGCAATTCTAGTGCTGTCTACGTAACATGCTATAAGTCTGTTTAAAATACTATCTAAGTCTACATAAAGTGCTATCTAAGGGGCTAGGCTAGGGCAAGTGCTACGGGCCATGGTGGAGTCTGAAGAGGTGGGTTTTCAGACTACGGCGGAAGATTGGGAGTGAGGCTGCAGTTCTGATTGTAATGGGAAGTGCATTCCATAGTTTTATCAATTCATCGACGTTACTTTGAATACATAGAACAATGAAAACAAGTTCCCGGGACTTTTTTCGTTATCCTTTTAGCCCAAATGTCCGACTGTACCACATGATGTTTTACATTTCTGTCTAATAAAGTATTCAATCAATCAAAAAAAATACATATTACTAGCATGACTATACATTATTGACCTGTCATTGATGCCATGCAGAGACCAACCTTTAGAACACAGCCCAGCACATGTCTGCATCTCTCTTCCTTGTCGTGAGACACGGGGAATGCACAGTTCGGCTAGAGGGAGACAAAAAAAATGAGAATATTTTATTCTTTTCAATGAAAACAGAACAGAGTGCTTCTAATTGTACTTTATTTTTATTTGCACCTTTCAGAAACAGGGAAGATTGGTGCCTCACATGGAATATGTACAAATCATACAAAGAAAACCCCACATACAAATAAGACATTGTCAGTTGTCACCATCCAAATGGTTTCATTATGTAGAGGCCAGAACAAGCAGCCGTGCAACAGAAGTGTCACTCACTCTGATCTGGTGAGTATTTAGTGTGTATTTCTCTGGAACCGAAAGCTCCTCGACGGAGCGGATCACGGCCACGGCTTTGCTGTCGTCTGGAGGGTCGGAGCCCGTGCTGTAGGAGCCGTTCTCGTCGCTGTCGTCTGGCAGGTCCTCGTCCTCGTCCCCCTCCTCGTCACTGTAGCTGTCCTCCGAACCGCCGGCCCGGAGCGACTCGTCTCCATCCTCCTCCGATGGCTCGTCGAGCTGGAAGAGCTCCGACAGCATGTAATGAGCCGACGCGATGATCTGAGCAACAGGAGTACAGGAACCGGATGTGAGTTGAGTTCCGACAAAATCCAAAACATTAGTTTTCAAGTTAACTGAAATCAGAGGTTGTCTATCGGTGTGTTTTACCTGGGGGTGCCTCTCCTGATCCAACAGCTTGACACAGTTTAGGAGCAGAGTTCGGATTGTCCCGTAGTGCTTCCTGTTCTGTCTGGCTTTCAACATCAAATTGTTGGCCACTCTATACACACACAGAGTACAAACATAAGCATGTATTAACAAGGGAACACTCAATGGTAAATACAACTGGAGCCATGGCAACATTCTCTTCTTCATAAGATTTAAATAACCATCAATGACTTGCAAGATATTATGGTGACTTGTAAACTAGGCAGCAGCCACAGTAGCAAGTGGATGTGAAATGTCGTGAGTCTATATAACCTCTTAGCAGCCAAAGCCGCTTATAGACTGCAAACAACGAAAATAACCGACTGGAACAGTCATGCTTGTAGAATTGGCAGACTTGCCAACCACAGGCAAAATGTACAGTATGTATGTGACTGATGGCTAGAACTCAGTTAAAAACTGTAAATAGCGTCCACCCTATGCGAGCCAGTATCCACTTCTCACAATCAGTGGGGTTTCAACAAAGTAAATGTGTCACCTGTGTCAGTGATACTTATAAGATAACTACAGTAAATATATACATGCACATGGATTAGTTAGTTAGTTAGTTAAATTTATTGTCCACGTGGAAATTTGTCTTCGGTCTCAAACAGTAAAAAACCAACAGTTACAACAACACTTAACAGAATTATTTTCTCATGGCAAAAAAGTGCAGGACAACAGTGGTAAATACATTGGAAAAACAGCAAATCTAGCGAGACATGGTATCATTTAGTGCCTTAATGGAATTTTAAAAAATGTTACGGTTAGCTTTTGGTACTTTGTACCGTCTACCAGAGGGAAGTAGTTCGAACTCCCTGCAGAGTGGATGAAAGGGGTCGTTTGCTATCTTGACAGCTTTTTTACGAAGTACCTCCTTGTAGATACAGCCTAATTGTCTCTTCCCAATGATTTTTGAGGCTAGGTTCGTTATTCGCTGCAGCTTGCTTCTTATGAGCAGATTTCCATTCAAGTTCACAAACTGTATTGTTTTCCTCTAATCTTTTTCAGGTTTCCTTAACCCTTAGAAGGTGAAAGACGCCAATTGGCGTCTTCATCAGAATTCCGTAAATGATCAATGACGCCAATTGGCGTCTTCACAGTTTTTGATGAATCTAAACATATTAATATGCTCCGAAGCGCTGTTTAAATTCCTGAGCTTATATTCCAACTACATTACCCAGAAAACCCGTGTCACGTGACACACGTGTACGTGTTGCCATTGGAAGCTGGTCCCACCCCCTGTAAACAGTGGGGGCAGAGGGAGTCTTAGTTTTCATTGTTTTGCCTGTTTTCCCGTCTCGCCCGAGCGATTTTCTAGCAGAAAAAGTTGAAAGCAGTACTATTTATTTGAGCGAGTTTTGTGGTAGTAGTATTGATCCATACGCGTCCCAGTCGCCTTCTCCAGGCGGAGTAGCCCTGGTCCAGTGCTTACAGCGAGACTCGCTGCTCCCTCCCTCCTTTTTTCATTGTCTCCCCATCGTCGTCCGATGAGCTATACCGGGAAACCATTGAAGAAGACGATCAACCCGGAATGTTTTGAGGTAATCTTATTGTAGAAAATGCCCTTCTATAGTGATCAGAAATCATAAGATGATCGCTACAAATAGATGCTTGGATAATTACTACTACTAGTCAGATCATGACGCCAGAATGACTCACCACGATGGCCCCCAGCCATTAGCCAGCACCAAAGGTGCTGGCTAATGGTGTTGGTCGGTGCATTGGTGCTGGCTAATGGCTGGAGGGGGGGTTGGTGTCGATCGGTTGGTTGGTGCAGTACAAATGTATCGTAGCAGGCATGCACGCATGGCAGTACAAGTATTTTATATTGTAGCGTGCCTTATAGGCGATCTGATCTTTAGAGTAATGTTCGCTCCTTTTATTTACTGTCTACAAAGACGGAGAACAAACATGCATCGTTTACTGAAGCAACGCGTGGTTATGATGACCTTGCTACAAGGATCGGAGGGGGGACGGGGAGTGAAGCTAACAGTAGCGTATTATATAAGATCTGTATGACGTTTCATTGACGTCTGAGCTTGCATGATAATTGCATTCATTGTATATTGTATACAATCATGATTGTACATTGTTTAGTGTGTCTCCGTGTGATGATGATGATGACGATGATGTCAGATAGCCTACGTCCCCCCCCCCCCCCCCCCCCCCAACTGGCTATTGGCCGGGCTGACTACAGCTAAATGTTTATTTTTATATATTTAGAACTGGCATCAGATGAGGAGGAGGAGGATGATGATGATGATGATGATGATGATGATGATGATGATGATGATGAAGACGAAGAGTCAAGACTGCGATGGAGTTCTCCGACACTGAACCGGATGCATTCATTCATTTCAGTTGTTGTTTTTTAATTTAGCCTACACACACACACACCGTCAAGAACAACTGGAATGCAGTGGTTTGGGGACACTGGGGAGTTTGGGGACAACTGTTTTGTATGTAGGCCTATTTATTTTCTGTAATATTTATTATAATTGTATTATGTTAGTAGTCATAAAAAATAAAAGACAAGCTTTTACAATGAGTTAGACCTGTCATGGCTATTTTGTTCACTATTCTGAGGTTTATGGTTTGACTAAGCGAGTTTCAACTGTGATTTACTCTGTAACGGTAGATGGTAAGAACCCAATTTTTTTGTTATAATACAGTATACATTCAAGTCTATATTTTGATACATATCATGGGCACAAAGTCATATCAAAACAATGTCCTTGGATGTGTTTTTTATCAAAACTGTTTCTTCACAACAGGTTTTTGAGATACATGCATGAATAGACACGGTACTGGTAAGACTATGTAAACATGGTATATATCAAAATGTGCGTTAGAATGTCTAATTTTACCCCAAAAAAGAATTGAGTTTATATGATGTTCCATTTCAGAGCTAGGGGGACTTTTAGCTGGATAGGTCAGATTGATCATGACTGACCATGCTATTTATAGATGGCAAAATATCTACAGTGGTACATGTGAGAAACTTTTTATTTTATTTTAATTGAACTAGACAACTCACCCTTTAAAATGAGATATTGCATGGCTATGTACGCCCAGCAGAAAAAAAGTTATTTAGAAAATAAAACTTCAACCGGGCATAACTTTTTTTGTTGTCCTAGAAACACTACCCAGTGTAAATGCAGGCTCTTTTAAATGGCTTCCAACACAAAAACTAAACATTTTATCAACTCAGTTCATTTTTTTCCTGGAAGCAGACAAGCCAAGCTTTCTCTGAAGGTCTTTCGTTGTCACACATTCACAGCAGAGAATTTTCAATAAATCATTCAAAAACGCCATTCTGCCATAGAGAAGTCTAAACTATATAGAAATCCTTGAAACTCTCAAAGAGTTAATATAGAAACCCTTGAGTGGTGGTGCATGTTGAGCTGGACAATACATACTTGTACAGAAGCACGGCCACAGGGAGGGTGAACGGGTTCTGACACTTCTCCTCTTCAGCCTCTTCACACAGTGTGGTGAGGTCATAGAGCTTCACAATGTCACTGCCGCTAGCTGGAAACACCACAGCCAATAAGGACACATTCAGAGAGCGGAAGGAATATTTTTGAATTGAATGGTTTCCTTCTTCCAAAGGACATTAACCCATCAAGCATTCTGTTCTACTTTAGCTATTGAAAAATAGCAGATCTACAAGCTCATAGCGCGCCACCAAGTGGCGCGCTACGAGCTTGTAGGTCTGCTATTTTTGAAAAGTCGTGAAAATGTGGCGCAAATCTTTGAATATATATTTCAGAGCGAACATTTTTAACTAAAATATTGGCTTCTGGGGGGTCCCTGAAACTACATATTTTGAGATGGGGGTCCGTGGCCCAATAGAGATAATTCTGGGGGTCCTTGACATGAAAAAGGTTGAGGACCACTGACATAGAAACATGGGTTTTTCAGAAAAAATTTAGGATTTAGAAGCCTGTTTTTTAATCGACCTCAGTCCAGAATGGGTTAACCGACAACCTGTCCCCCACCTTTGAAGAGCCAGTAGGTGTGTCCTTCTTTGGTGCAGTTGGACTTGAGGAAGGACAGGATGTTCTGAGCGATGTCCTTCACCACTCTGGTGGAGAAAGTGGAGTGCTCCAGATCGGGTATGTCCTCTGTCTTTATCATCTCATATTTCTGCAAGAAAGGAGAGAAATAAAAAAATATCTAACCTAAAATGTTGTAGGTGTGCGTAGTTGAGCTGCTTCAGCACCCTCTGGTGGACATTTGCTGACAATGACAGACAGGTTTGGCTGAACAATGATAAAAATGAATGCGAAAAATAATCTTAATCATGATTATAAATCATTCCATTTCCAAATCAGATTTCGTTTTTTTATCAAATCATTGAGCCATTGTGAGAAGATATGCTCATTACAATAGTTTTGCGTCTCAACTAAAAACTGAAATTATGTGAGAAAAATACGACATTAATCATTAATATGAAAACATATCATCCATGACACAATAACTAAGGTGGTGTGCAGTCGAGGACAGAATCTCATAGGTGATCACCTGAACGATGCCGTTGACATGAAAGCACATGACGAGCTCTGGCACGTTGCACATCAGATTGTCCAGCCAGTAGTCAATACCCGTCAGAATGTTGATTGGCTTATTGTGATCCCTGCAGGGAAAGAACCATCAGTTTATATATCCATAAAGAAACTCTGCTGTGGAACAACAGTAACATTGTAATGCTGCATCATGCTGTGTTGACAGAGGCCACTGATGCCCGTCCGGAGTTTTGGTGTTCTAACCTGAGTCGCAGACTGACAGCTGGGTAGCGTCGTCCTCCAAAGATAGGCATGTTAGATCCGACCAACATGTGGATGTCCTCAAATGTCCACAGGATGCTCCTAACAAAGTCGTTCCTCAGACCCTAATCACAGACATTTGGTCAGATATGTCTCCAACAGTTAGATACAGTTGGAGTATGTATGAAAACAGCCTGCGTCAACTAAGTCTGTCAATATCTTCAAAAAATATATTGGTCCAATTTATTCAAACATTGTTTTTTCGTAACAATTATATGCATGTAATCAGGGGTGCTTGTCTACTTCCTGGGTGTCTTGTATGCGCTACGAGGCTATAGTTACCTGACTGTTTTCTCCCTCGTTAAAGAGTGTAGGGAGATTTTGTTCTTTGGGGACGGACGCTACTTGGCCCGAAGGAAACGCACTGTCCACAAAAACGCTTTCCTGCAGACATGGAAACGGATGTGGTAAGCCAGAGAGTCACACACTCAACAAAGCAAACATGCCACGAAGAAGCCGTCCAACATCCAATCAGATGAGAGTCTAAAGGGCCTTGCAAACGGGGCGCAATAAAACGCATCTATAGTTCATTTTCAATGAGACCTGCGTTTTTGCTCCGAGAAGTCACGGTGCGACAACGCAAGCGTATTTACGAGCGCAGTCCCGTGAAGTTGTCGTGCGCATGCTCGTTTCGTGCACACACGGCCCCGCGACTCACCAGACCTGGATTCGGTTTAGCTTTTTTTTTACGCTTGCGTTGTCGCGGCCCTCTTGAGCAGACCTGTAGCAGACCTGTCGTTGATCCAGGCAACGTGTACATTCCTCGCTCTCCGTTTGCAAGGCCCTTAACCCATTTTGGGCGGGAACCCCTTTTGGTGTTAGCATTATGTTATGCTTTAGCTATTGAAAAATAGCAGATCTACAAGCTCGTAGCGCGCCACCGAGTGGCACGCTACGAGCTTGTAGGTCTGCTATTTTTGAAAAATCGAAACATAGCTTTTTCAGATTTTTTTTAGAATCTGATCTCAGGTCAAAATGGGTTAATGCATCTACTGTTTTCCTTCCAGAGCCTAGATAGCTCTAGCAACACTAATGATTTCCAATAACAGTCAGCTACCTCTTCTTTGGGAGCTTCAGATTCCTCCAAGTCAGAGGCTGTGCTGGTGAACGTAGCTGGCCATGAAGGGCTGAACTCCTCTGCTCCGCTCTCATCGTCCCCTTTATTTGGATCCTCTGTTACGGGTTCTGTTACGGGTTCTGCAGCCCCATCACCATTAATACTGGAGGGTACAGAAAAAGGATGGAGAGATACAGTATTATTTATTAGATTTGGGACAACGGAAATGCAGTCTCTCACTCTCGCAAGTCACAAATAAAAGTAGTAGGTCCAACTCCCAGATAGGACAGCAAAATACTATACAGATACACTGTGAGGCCAATTCAATTAACTTGCCTGTAGTACAGGAACTTTGACAGGATCGCTTTTTGATACCAGTGTTCTTTACTCTTCTTTTTCCTCTGCCACTTTTGGTCTATGAGTCGCTGGTAGAACTCTTTCAGCCAAGTCCAATCACCCGTCTGCAACAACAATCAAGACAGGAGAGGGTGACGCATCGAGTCACATTAACCCCAACCTGATGGTTCGGGTTAAGACGATGTTCAGATTTAATGAGAAAGTCTTCCGTCTCATCCGTTTACACCCGTACCAATAGACCGATTCTGTAACGGGTCTCATGGTCGCAGCCTACGTATTTCCTGTAGGCGGAGACGACACATCTGCGGTTTCTACATACTAAGCATTAAAGTATGAGGTATGAAGTACAGCAGCCTTGTGTTCCTAAAACAGAAAGATTGGGTATTGGGTAAGACTGACATTATGTATCTTTCAGGACCTTTCACTGCTTTGTCTCAACCATTACTATATGGCTCTGGTCTCAGCCACCGCGGTAGATATTTTGACATTCCGTTTTTTTAATGTTGCCACTACTGTTGGAGCAGCCATAAACTACACAGGTTCATCCCGATGTTCTGGGCATCTTTGTAATGTTAGTGTTAGTAAAAAGCAGGTAAAAGAGTAACGTTTGAGGCAGACTAACATCAGTCACTTTTCCATTCACTGTAGTAGAAGCTTGGTGCTGGGAAACCGCAGATGTGTCGTCTCCGCCTACAGGAAATACGTAGGCTGCGACCATGAGACCCGTTACGGAATCGGTCAATAGATCAAATTGAATGAAGTGAGCATAAATTTCAATCTACCGACACAACTAGTCTATACAGTACAACTACAAAGTGCATCGTAGTACACAAAAATGTCCAAATCAAATCTTGGCAAAACTTCATTGGACAGCATGCAGCCAGATGTGCACAGGAATCTAAGCCTGGTTTTGAGTCTACCCATTTTGACCTGAGAACAGATTCTAAAAATGTCTTCTACATCCTGACAGTTTTCTGAAAAAGCTATGTTTCTATGTCTTCGATTTTTCAAAAATAGCAGACCTACAAGCTCGTAGCGCGCCACTCGGTGGCACGCTATGAGCTTGTAGATCTGCTATTTTTCAATAGCTAAAGCATAACATAATGCTAACACCAAAAGGGGTTAAGAAGCCCAGTTGTACCTGAGATGACCTCATGAAGAGCTCCTGGATGTCTAACTCGTCCAAAAGCAAGGTCCTCCCCACGCGGTGGACAGCCATGCTCACGTGAGACTTGCTGTAGGGAATCTTCAAAAGCTTCTTGATGTTCTGATGGTGTAAATAAAACAAGCAAGGGTCATTTCAGTTCTGTGGCTGTGTGTGCGCAATCATTTTTCAGAAGTGATGAGCAGGCATTTGCTATTCAACAGCTCTACAGACCTCCGAGTCTGACACCACATCTACGTCATTCCCGATGGAGTCAATGAAGTCATACGCCATCCCGAAACTACGAGAAGTGGAGAAAGGATACCAATATGGTGGGTCAATCTTCATGGGGGCATTTAGTAGTAATTACTAATACAGTATAGTACTCTTTTTATTTTTTATTTTTTTAGATATTTTTTTTGCGGCTTACGCCTTTTATTGGTTTTTGAAGGGACAGACAGTAGGCTGACAGGAAACGGGAGAGAGATGGGGGGAAGACATGCAGTAAAGGCCGTGTCGGGCTCGGGAGTCGAACCCGCGGCACACTGCGACTGGATTACCAGTCGGGTGCCCAGACGGTTACGCCACCGCCTGGGCCCAGTATAGTACTCTTAAGACAAAACCAAAACCCACACAGTTCGTTCTAAGATAACTACGATGATTTAGGTGTTTTACATTAAGTAAATGTATTCCCATGAAGCTATTGATTGATTACTTTATTAGTCAGAAATGTAAACAGAACGAGGTACAGTCAGACAAAAAAAACGAAAACGCAAAGTCATGGGGACTTGTTTCCATTGTGGTCCTTATTACAAAGTTGGTTAGGCTACATGTAAACATAGGTATTATAGGTAGCTACTAGCTACGGTTATGGTTATGATACCTGGAGAAAGGTTTGCTTTTGCTGCTGGACCCTAGCACAGTGGTGCCTGCACTCCCAAGCTGAGGGTTCTCCCTCAGCCAGTTGGCAGGGGGCAACTTCAAGTCAAACTTCTCCTGCAGCAATGCAAAGCTGGTAGGAGGCGGGGCAGCAGAGTATTTGACCACAGCACGGCTCTTGACTTCATTGTTGCCAGAACATACATCCAAGTCCTGTAGGAGAGATGAGAGTTGTCATCTTCCTCACACAATGGCTAATATCTACTTGACCATTATGATTTACTATAGCACATACTTCAGTTAAACCATTTCAAAATTAGCCTTCGCTACAGATTTTTGTCTCAGGCACAAGAAATGGTGCATTTATATAGCGCCTTTATCCAAGGTGCTTTACATAGATTGTGCATTACATTCACACACATTCATACACCGATTGCGGCGGAAGCCATGCAAGGTACCAACCAGCACATCGGGAGCAATTTGGGGTTCAGTGTCTTGCCCAAGGACACTTCGACATGTAGCCAGGAGGAGCCGGGATTCGAACCGCCGACCCATGGATCATTGGACAACCTGCTCTACCTCTTGAGCCACAGTCGCCCCAAGACATTGTAGTGTCCAAGCTTACATGGTAGCTTTGTCTTGTATTTCAGTCAACTCAACTCACGTGTCTGTTGCTCTCTCCAGTAGAGCTACAGGGGACATTCACGTCTTTGACATTTGCACTAGCATTATCCGAAAGCATTCCGTCTTCTCGGCTCCCAGGTGACGTGCTCATTCTTGACACGGGCGGGGACCGTGGATTGTTCAGTCCAGCCAATGTTAGGTTAGTCTCCATCTACTCCATGGTTTACTTAACTAATATCCAAAAGAGCCTTAGTAAACTTAGCCAACCAGTCTGCTAGCCCCGGGTGAGCTAGTCAAAAACACATCAGCTTTGGCAGCTGTTAAATATGTAGTTTCACACATGAGATTCAAATCTTATGAAAGGCTAAAGCGCAAATATACATGTCCATAATAGAGGATATTTATCTACGGCAAAAATTCAATGAACGCGTTAGTTTTTCATCACTCATCATGATCAACCAGTCCCTGAACACACGTTACAGTGCAGTGAGCTGAGCGACAACCAAACAAAAAAAACAGCACAACAACTTCCGGGTTCAACTTGGTTCAAGGGGGAAGGAGAACAGTTATTACATTATTATTATTACAGTATTTGCTGACTTGTTAGTTGTTACAATCTAATACGGTCACATTTTTACGAAACTACAATAAAGTAAGTTATTTGACAATCATGTCATTCTAATTACTGCAACAACAACATTTTATAACCTGAAAATATACACATTTGCCCCGGAAATAGCTACAACAGACCCCGCCTCCTTCCAAATAATGTATAATATATGCAAAATAAAAACAATTAGTGTGTATTCAAATGTTTAAAAAATAATAATAATAAAACAGAACGTGTGCTAAGATGGTAAAATACGCAAAGTCTGCTATTACATAACAGTACAGAACATAGAAAAGCCTAGATTGTTCTCTTTTTGATTAACAGCTGTTGTGTTATATATCAGTAGAGTGGGCGGTGGAAGGATGAGACAATTAAGACCAGTCAGTGAGTGAGTACTAGCCTCGATACCCAGGCTTTCATTTCGTCTGAGTGAGTGAGTGGTTCTCAAACAAGCCTTTTAATTTCAGACAAGGACCCCAACTGCCCTGAAAATCTGAAATCGAGCATGGCTACCCAGAGCAAACAGATGGAACCAAGCATTCGCATTGGGGCATTATGGCATTGTACAGTACCAGAGGGTCCAGACTCAGAACCATTATATATATATATTTATTTATTTATTAAGTTTGTTGCAATGGCCTATGGCATGCACAGCATATTGTGTAGCCTATCCCAGACAAAATAAACAGCCTAATACATTATTAAACTCCCTCAATAAATAATTTGTCGAAAAGACCATCATGCAGTTGTGTGTTGTTTTTTGGAAAGGAGGAAGGAGGGGACGGGTCGGTTGTCAGCTGATGACCCGTCCCGAACAAGGAGGAGCTGTTGTTTGTAGCTGTGTGCGAAATTGCTCTGCGTTCCCCGGCGTTCATCCCCTAAAACTAAAAGGGACATATTTTGGCCTCTCTCGCTAAAAGGCATTCTTATTACTGTAGGTCTCCGAGTCCTACTCCCACGAAATGTGTTAAGGCCAAAGCAGGCCCTATACCTATAGTAATATCTGATAAAGCGTTCGAAAACAATGACAAACTGGAAAACTCACGTGCGCGGACGACTGTTTCTGAGAGACTCACTACAAAACGATCCATATACTGGCGTCTTCAACAGATGTAAGATTATGTTTGGCAGCCTCGTCTCTTCTCTGTCTGTTTCATTTGCGATTCATTAACAATTTGACCGAATCAAACCTCCTCTTTAGTGTCCCAGTTAGCAGAGCGATTAGAAGTTCGGGAAGTTTTGGATGGCGTCAACAGCAGGTTAGAAATTAATGTGACTTGGATCAGTTTGCTATTTGTTATCAGGCCTGCCTATTTCGATGTTTGACATTGAACTCAATTTTCAGTTTAGGTGAGTGTGACGTTGGGAATAGACTTCACCTACTACAAATGAGAGAAAGTGAACACTTGGCAGAAAAGGTGAGTCAGGGTGGGACAATAATAACAATTGAATAAATTATGTAGGCTATTGGATCATGTACTAATAGTGCTTTTTGTTGTCTCAGTCTCACTTGTTGACTTGATCACTTATTGACTGATGGGTCCCTTTCAAAGAATATTGACAGGAGAAACTACACAAAATGTGTGCACAGTACTAGTGTTACTTGACACACATCTAGACAATGTAGCATGTCAATTTCCTTTATTGCACATATCAACACTAGTTTTGATTGTAATATTAATCTTGTGCTCCAGATGTCAGGGCGGCCTAGGCCTACTTATCTTATGAATATCCCGTTTGTCTGTCTCAGCACATTGAATTGACCTGATGCAACATGTTACACAACTTATTGGCTTTATTTCCCTCACCAGCTGTCTCAGACTGTCTCTGACTTGACCAGTGTGCTGTATCTGAAAGATGCTGAGGTGCAGTACTGGCAGTCACAGTGAGTTGAGCCTGGTTTCTACCCTACAAAGTTGTACAAGCTCACATCCACAACACCTTGTGCGCTTGGAGATTTCTGTTTCTGTTTGGTGGAAACCTCATGATTATGTCCGAAACTGTTACTTTTTCAAATACAAAAATGTCAGATCTTCAGGTTCACTTTTCACCGCATTTCGAGCTTGCAGATCTACTACTTTTTATGCTTTTTTTGTGTAACGCTGTATAATGAAGTAGGTCATTAATTTACGAAAAAACACACATTTAAAAAAAATAAGAGGTTTCTCCCTGACTATGCTATATTCAGCATGTGACACACAGCCATATGGCGGAGGATAATAAAGTAAGCATTAACCAGCTAGTTAACCATTCAAAAGGTGGGTCACTGGAACCTGTGCGTGGGTTCTGCAACTTGAGTTTGTGTATGCTCCAAGCAGCAACAATTTACAATTTAGGCATTTAGCAGACGCTCTTAATCCAGAGCGACTTACATTAGGCAAGAACAAAAGTATGGGAATACATCACATATATAAAATGCATTTATCAAGAAACATGCAACACAAACAAGCAACACTGCCCCATGGAAGATGCCACGTTTGTCCCTTCAGGATCAAGCCTGTGCAAGTGGAAGCTAATGTACTGTTACGCAGAGTGACACCATTATTTGGTGCCAGCCTTGGTGCCATTTCCAAACTTAAGACCCAGTTCTGTGAGACTGGTGATGTCACAGACAGACCGAAGTGGCCGTCCCAGGTAGACAACACCTATGCACAACGCGTATATTCTTTCTACTTCCGAGCATAAAGACCAGTTCCTCACCTTTGCTTCACTGAGGAACCATAGGCTTTCTTCCAGAGAGTTACAGGCACAACGGTACTGATGTCAAAATTGCAGGACCCATGTTCAGTCACACACATGTGTGGTTGCTCAAAACAAGAGCGATTACCAACGGAAGCATATTGGGGTATTTTGGCAAATGTTTTGGGGGGCTTTGCTCATTCCACAATTGCACAATCCTGAGTTATACCTTTTTTACACCAATTGGTATTATTGAAGGAGATAAATAATCGACCAATGTTACGTTTCCAAACGTGTGTGTGTGTGTGTGACTGTATGTGTGTGACTGTGTGTGTGTGGCAGGCACATAGTAAAGTGCTTTGGATAAAGGTGAAAAGAGTTCAGACCAGTTCTTAGCTCTCCCTGTATGGTCATCGCTCCATACTTCAACTGGTCCCCCTCATGCCTCCCCAAAGGTGGAATGACCTTCACTTTTACAGTTTAGAAAGCAGAATCACTCCCCCGTCTTACATTACTTAAAATATTCAAACATGAAATGCAATAACGGAGTTAAAGGCAACAGTGACCCGCATGCTGTTCATCATGCTGTCTGTTTCAGGGTCTCCCGTTACCGCCGAGAGGCTCTGACTCTGGCGAAGGGGAGCAATGCACTGAAGGCTACACTGAATGACTGCGAGTTCACAATTGAGAGCCAATCCAAGGAGTTGGTAGCCTTGCGTAGAGAGCAGAAGGAGCTGAGGGAGGGGCTGGCAGAGTCCTGGAGAGCGAAGGAGGAACTACTACAGCGATGGATGGAGGAGAAAAGAGCAGAGGCCGACAGAGTAAACAAGTGTAACGATGCACAGGAAAGGTAAGACGGTTGTATACACCCCATTCTTTTTTTCTTTTTCTTTTTTTTAAACGTATGTTTATTGATTTCTTTACAACAACAATGGTAATTTCAAAACAATTATTCACATATATTTCCCCCCCCACATCCCCATGGCAGAACAAATACAAACAAAATCTTTATATTGAAATAAGCCTGCTGCCTCAGTGAGGTCATGGAACTGCATTGTGACACAAACATGTAAACCAACAAGAAAAAAACAAACCTTCCATTGCAAAAACCCTCTGGCTGTCCCCAAAACCCCTGCATATACACCCCATTCTAGGCTGTGCCCTTCGTTTATTTGAGCTTTTGTGAATCTCTCAAAGTTGATTGTATGATGAATGAAGACTATTAAGGTAAATCGGTCAATTGGCTCTTTTCACCACTAGGTGGCAACGTTTCGCCAGGCGGCTAAACAGACACCTCCAACGAGAAATAGGGAAACAAAACTCAGACCATACTGTCAAGACAAACTCTTTGAGTGGTACAACGGAAACGCCATCACCAGATCAGAGGAAGTATCAGCAATCTATTGTAAATAATTAACTAGGTATGTTGATCCGAGAAGCTGTCATGTTTACAGTATGTCATTTTACTAATTTATCTATTTATTGATTGTCATTTCCCTCCTAAATATCTGAGGTCTTCTCATGTCCATCTTGATTTCAGGGAGGATTAGTCACCCTCCATTCAGCAGACCACGAGGCAACTGTCTGGCTTAAGGACTTTGCATTTGCTAAATACATGCATTTCAGGGAGCAATAATAATGTCTCCAAGAGTTCCTGAAGATGGATTCCCTCCCTGTCTTTTTCTTTTCTTCTCAGTTTGGAGGTTCTCTCCAGGTGTAAGGAAACCATGACATGTATAATCATTTAAACTGGAATTTGAAGCTTCCATTTCCATTTTTGAGGGGCACTAGCCCCTCCTATATACAGCTTTTGTCCCCACACGTCTCAATATTTGCCATTGACAATGAAGGGAATATTTACGTCGTATGTAGACGAGCAAATCGGCTAACCACTCACATATACAGCTTTTGTCCCCACCCGTCTCAATATTTGCCATTGACAGTGAAAGGAGAAATTAGGTCAAATGTCTGCCAAATATGACGTAAATTTGTGGCAACACAAAAGAGCAAATCGGCTAACCAATCATATAAATTCAGTTGTTCATAAGATGATGTATAATAAGAGCGCCCCTCACTTCACACAGGTGTGATTTTTATTAAATTAAATTATGCCTATCCTAATCGTTTTAGGTCTAAACAAAAAAAATCACACCTGTGTGAAGTGAGGTGCGTTTTTATCATCATGCATCATCTCATACTGGCCAATCAGAATTTGCCTGTGATTGGTTAGCTGCTCGTTTACATATGACGTACATTTTCCCTTCAATGTCAATGGCATTTAATGTTTTGATGTTTCATTTATGTCATATTTAGCGGAATTTTAACCTCATTTCTCCGTTCATTGTCAATGGCAAATCTTGAGACGTGTGGGGACAAAAGCTGTTTATAGAAGGGGCTAGTGCCCCTTAAAAAATCACACCCATGTGAAGTGAGGGGCGCTCTTATCGTACATCATCATGACGTAAAATAGACACTGTCTATTTGCTCAGACACTATGATGTAAAATTCTCCATTCATTGTCAATGTGAATTTTAGGACAAAGTCTGTGGACACTGGACACACACCAAAAGCTGGATATAGGAAAAATAAATCGACTAATATTAATATTCTTAAGGTTTTTGCATTTTAAAAGAAATCTACAGTTTTATTTTACATAAATCTAATGTTTTATGTTACATAATGTGTTAATAAAGTAATTTATGCCAATGACCATGATTCTGAAGCATCAATCTGTATAAGGCTTTTTATTTATTAGACAATAACAAATGCAAAACAGTGCATTGTACAGTCAAAGCACATTTATCCAAAAGTATAGCACCGAAAAAAGACCTTGCGGTCTTGTTTCCATTCGGGTCCCATGCATTAAATATGATATGCTGATATGCAGATGACAGATTAATCGTACATCCCTATACCAGGAATGTTATTGTCAACCATCATACTTTTATACTAGCAGTATTATTTGTTCATTTGTGATTTCCATGTTTCTAATATAAATGATTCCCCTCTTGCCACAGCATTGCAGCACTGTGACAAGAAAACACCACCGAGCTAAAGTTTATTTTCTTAACCTTGGCATGTCCGTTCCTTGGTGATCTCCATGGCAAATAGGGATCAAATTTCTATTGTTGTTGTGCAGCCTGTTGTCGTAGCAACCAATGTGTGTGCTGCAATTTGGCCCTTGTGAAGTGCATTAGAGAAATGTACCTTTTGATCCAAATCTTAAAACATTCTCAAAATGGTGAAAAGTGGTAAGCGGTATTATTCTTCAAAGAAAACTGATGGAAATTGGGTAAGTATTCATTTCCCTTCTTCTTTTTCATAGGCAACCTAACATTGTTAACACGTGAACATGGAGTACAACTGGGTTTTCTTTTTTCTTCTCTAGTTTGTTCATGCGGATTTAGCAGCAAATGAGACGAGTAAGCGCGAGAGCTGTATGAGCACTAGGTCCATGCTGTCTCAGATACAGCCCCAGGCACTCAACATTGAGTGCTCTCCAAAGTGGAAGACGGAGCAGGTGCCTTTGCAGATAACATCATTCTCTGCAGTCTGTTATTTTTCAAACCCCTTCATATTGCATTGCCCAGATGTTGACCAATTTGTGGACTAAATTGCACATGTCTGCCAGAGCACGGGAGAAAAACAAACTTATTAAAAATTATCCTTGTCATTTATCCCATTTTGACCTGAGATCAGATTCTAAAAATGTCTTCTACATCCTAACAGTTTTCTGAAAAGCTATGTTTCTATGTCAGTCGTTCTTTGATTTTTCAAAAATAGCAGACCTACAAGCTCGTAGCGCGCCACTCGGTGGCGCGCTATGAGCTTGTAGATCTGCTATTTTTCAATAGCTAAAGCATCACGTAATGCTAACACCAAAAGGGGTTCCCGCCCAAAATGGGTTATACTGATCATTTTTTATTCACACTGTATACAATAGACTTCCCTGCCAATTTCACTGCTCTTTATTCTGGGTTTCACAGACATCGAGAGTGTATCCATTCTCTTCTCATGACAACAGATATGCTTTAAAAGACAGCATCGGTGTGTTCACTGAGGTGAGTCTATACAGTATATGTACATGCATAATTATCTATGCGTGGTGTTTATCAAGACCATCATCACTTTACATCACTTTAACCCATTTAGGCCTGACGTCAATTTTTAAAAAAATAAGTTTTCTAAATCATGACAATTTTCTGAAAGATTTGAGACACATTTTAACGATTTTTCAAAAATAGCAGACCTACAAGTTCATAGCGCGCCACTCGGTGGCGCGCTATGAGCTTGTAGATCTGCTATTTTTCAATAGCTAAATTATTATAATGTATGTAACCACCAAAAGGGGTTCCCGCTCAAAATGGGTTAAGCAATGCATCTGGTTCGTCCAACGTGATTGTGATGTCCATGAGAATTATTTTCATGTTGATGTGCTACAGGGCATGGGCCGCAGAAAGTGTGTGGATGACCGAAGACAGCACAGCTCTCACTTCTGCCTGTGTCACGAGGGAGCTGCTGGTGGTGCCAGGGAAAGGAAGGCCGGGGAGTTCATGGCTTACCAGACTCGGTACGTGGTCAAGCAGGGCACGGAGGAGGCCACAGCCAACAGGCGATTCCCCCGAAGCCACCAGCAGAGGTCTGCAGAGAGAGCTACTACAGCCCTGTCAAAGGAGCACTTTCTGTGGTTTGGCCGTCATGACTCTGTGAGCTGGGAGCCCCTGGAAGTGCTGGCGGCTACTGTACCAACTGCTACGCACACCACACCCCCCAAGAAAGACTCAAAACCTTAGACTACGTTATTTGTTAGAAATTAAGGTAAGCCCCTTTTTCAAGGGGGGTCCTCATTATAGTTCGGTGGCTTAGTGAAAGGATTGTGCAATTGTGGATAAAAGCGTAATTCTTTGCATTATGGTTCGTTAGGGTCAGTTATTGAATTTTAGCCTGGGAGCCCTTGTCAAATATCTATTTTTGATATCAAATTGCAAGACTATCATTATCAATGAAATATGTGAAAATACTAAATGATACTAAACTTAAAATGATCAGATTATTTCCAGATGTCAAAGTTGACTTATTTTGACATTGTTAAAGTCACAGAACATCAAATATCATCAATAACACCTTTATTGCAATGAAGAATACAAATTAACTAGAACTTTGGCCGGTCTCGCTCTAGCGCCACACCACGCCATCCAGGTGGGCTGTTGTCCAGGTGGTCACTTGTTCAGTCAGACTATTTGGTTGCGGTACTGTAGCGTACTGCACCGTACTGTACTGTACCGTACCATGATACTGTACCGTACTGTACTTTACCGTACTGTGACATACTGTACTGGGCATCTGGGTGACTGTGGCTCAGGAGGTAGAGCAGGTCGTCCAATGATCCGAGGGTCAACGGTTCGAATCCCGGCTCCTCTTGTCTACATGTCGAAGTGTCCTTGGGCAAGACACTGAACCCCAAATTGCTCCCGATGTGCTGGTTGGTACCTTGCATGGCTTCCGCCGCAATCGGTGTAGGAATGTGTGTGTGAATGGGTGAATGTAATGCACTATGTAATAAAGGCGCTATATAAATGCACCATTTACCATTTATCTGGGCCACCAGCACACAAAGCCACCAAGTGATTCCTTCTCCACAGAACTATGGGTGGGCCAAAGAAGAAGGGTCATGGGTGCTAGTTTGGCTGACCATTCCAGAGCTTGCAGAGAGCTGATCAGATGCACCTGTAAAGGTGACTGTACTTGCAAATGCAGCAATGGAAATTTGGACTGTTCCCCACTTTGCAAATGCAAGTGTGACAGCTTGGCAGAATGCCTACTATGATGCATATGGTATTCTTCATTACAATAAAGGTGTTATTGATGATATTTCATGTTCTGTGACTTTAATAATGTCAAAATAAGTCAACTTTATCATATTTGGAAGTAATCTGATCCTTTTATGATGTATATAGTCTGAAAAATACTAGGCAGATTTTCACATATTTCACTGATATTGATAGTCTTGCAATTTGATATTTAAAATAGATATTTGACAAGAGCTACTAGGCTAAAATCATTTAGTATGTCCTAATGAAGCCTCATACAAAATGTGGCGCTTTTATCTGCAAGTGCACAATTCTCCTAAAAAGTGCACTAAGCCACCATTAGCAGGCATTTACAAAATTAGTATCACAGAAATTGGGCATCATGGTGAGGGCAGTAAACATTATGGTGATCTGGTCCTCATAGTTATTAAAGTAATACGATTTCAAGACTAAAGATAAACTTCCAGATTGTTTGTTCACAGGCTTGTCAGTAGAGGGCAGCAGTGCCCAAGTGCATATAGACCTAATGGTGAGATTGGTAAAGTTCATGCAAGATGTACATTTAGTCATTACAATCTAAATGTAATGAACTCCAGTATAGCACATATTATACATGTATATTAGATTTAAAAAAATATGTATACCGGTACTTGTATACTTCACATAATCATGAACATACATACAGTAGACGTTACATTTTAGAATGGAGGTTATTTTCGTATTATTTTGTGTGTTTCCACCACTGAGGGATGAAGAGGACTACATGTGTTCAATTTAAGTGATGAGTATGCCAAGTGTGGAAAAGGATAAGGGCAATTTAAAACGATTGTTGAAAGGAAATCGGTTCAATTAACCCATTTAGGCCTGAAAAAAGTGTCTTCTAAATCCTGACAGTTTTCTGAAATTACTTTGAGTCAATCACATGTACAATTCTTTGTAGCAAATGCATTTTCTTTTCACATTTGTTTCTACATGTTTCATGTCACTGTTGTTAGCTGACTTTGACCCATTTTTTCCCCCTTTTTTTTGTGCATGCATACATCCCTTCACCTATTTCAACACAAAAAAAACACATAGAAATAAAATTTAAAAAAATAAATACCTGTTTCTAGGCCTATATCACTCAATATTTCATGTCAAGGACCCCAAAAATGAGCTGTAATTGGCCTCCGAGACCCCCATCTGAAAATATGTTGTTCCAGGGACCCTCCAGAAGCAAAGATTTGTTTGTTCTGAAAAAATATATTCCAAATGTGAGGCACAATTTCACGATTTAAAAAAAAAATAGCTATTTTTCAATAGCTAAATTATAACAATGTTTAAAACACCAAAAGGGGTTCCCGCCCAAAATGGGTTAAGGCAAGAGTATCCCTAAAATACTTTAAGAGCTGTCGTTTTCTCCAGAGTACAGAGTTGAGCAGGTGCTTCTTCCTCTAAACAGCCTGCTTATCAGGGATGTGTTTGGCCCTGTTCATCTTTTTTTTTCAATTTAAGATTCATTAGAAACAGTGTTTGATCCAATCATTGCTATATCTGGCAAACTCAGTTTGTAAGCTACTATTGGTAACAAAATAAGTGCAGGTTCATAAGCTAACTAACCCCACACCATGGAGTTGAGGATTTATGTGTCTTCCACTTAGATGATGTGTATTGAGTTGTATACTGTTCTTTACTTTTTAAATGTTTTTTTTTTGTGGCTTTAGACTTTATTTTATATTTTTTATGGAGGGACAGACAGTAGGCTGACAGGAAATGGGGAGAGAGATGGGGGGAATACATGGAGTAAAGGCCGTCGGGATCGGGAGTCAAACCCGTGGCACACTGCCAGACTGGATTACCAGCCAAGGTGCCTGGACCACTGAGCCATGGCCCATGCTGTTCTTTACTTTTTAATCAGCATTTTATTTGGTATCCTTTACGTAATTATCATTATTGCTTGATTTTGGATGGTTTTATCTGTTTATCCCATGCACTTCATTGTCTTTATGTTGCTCGCCCAGCTAAGCCGGAGGCACCACTGTTTTAGTGCTAAATTAAATTATCATATTACTCATGATGTCATCATCAATAATATATTCATAATATCTCAATTCAAATCTGAATGATGTCCTGCCTAAATTAATCTATTATAAGCAGCATCAAGTGAAAGGTTCGGTGTTGGGAAAAACACCTGTGTTTTGTTTGATAGTTGGTCTGTCTGGCCTGAGCTGGCCATCTGTGTCTGTAGGACTAATTCTGAGACTGCAGTGTTTCTACTCACTAGCTACAATTTGAATAGTGACCACATCCGAACGCCTAAGGCTTCATAAACTGAAACTCTCATTAGCTCTTTCAGAATATAGTGTGAACTTGAAGCTGTTTAATACTTCACATGGAGCGGGTGCTCTTCAGGGAATGAACTGAAATATTAAGTGTCAGTCATCACCAAAATGTGTGTGTACTGTGATGTCATGTGGAAGCAAATCCACAAGTGTATAAACACAACTGCTTGCTCGGATATCAAAACCTTCTCCCAAGGACAAAAGACGTGTCTCTGTAAACAAGCTTTCAACCACGAAAGCCTTTCCCTTCATGAATATTAAATCACGCACACTTTGAATTCTACCTCTTTGGTGTTGGGGGGGGCTTTAGACTGGGATTCTTACCATTTGCTGTGATTTATTCACAGGTGCATGGGTGTCTTTGATGTGTTGAGTTGAGAGGTTTTGCACCTGTTCGAGAAAATGCTTTGAAAACAAGAGGCGGATTTGCTAGACAGCCAAAGCAACAGCATTTAAAAGAGAGATCTTGTGCCATTGTGCATTTTGTGTGCATGCTCTCTCTCTCTCCCTCCCTCTCCCCCCTCGAAAAACTTTCCCTGCTGTTTTGATATTGAGCATGTAAAATACTGTTTTCAACTGAAATCTGCCAATTTTCTATGTCAATTTTGGCACCAGTTATAAAGTTGTGCATTTTGCATTTCCTCCATTACCTATTCATTAAAGATGCGAGTTGAAAAGAGAGTTGCCATGGAGATGGCTCAGCAAAATCACGCATGTTGTTTTTTCCTTTTTTTTCTTCTTTCTTCTTTTGCCAATTATTACTAATGTCTAGCTGGCCTACTTTCTTCAGTCTTTATTCTCTCTCCCACTCCATCTTTCTAAAAGGAGTAAAGGTTCAACACATAATTCCCCCCTGTACTTATCTCTAGACTCGCTCAAACAAGAGTGTGTGTGTGTGTGTGTGTGTGTGTGTGTGTGTGTGTGTGTGTGTGTGTGTGTGTGTGTGTGTGTGTGTGTGTGTGTGTGTGTGTGTGTGTGTGTGTGTGTGTGTGTGTGTGTGTGTGTGTGTGTGTGTGTGTGTGTGTGTGTGTGTGTGTGTGTGTGTGTGTGTGTGTGTGTGTGTGTGTGTGTGTGTGTGTGTGTGTGCCGGGTGCACAGCAAAATTGTATAGGACACATATGGTTTCTCCCTCTGGCTCAAGGTTCAACCATCTGACCACTGGACTCCTGCCCATCTAGCATCTGTCATTCTACCTGCTCCACAATGCTCCCGTTTCCTGGCATTCTCTTTGGTGAGCCAGCCAGCCAGTGGGTGTCCCCTGGCAACCCAATGGTCCTTGTTCCAGTAATGGTCCTGGGTCCTCTCCAGAGGCTGTGGGTGGTGATAGGGGTGGTCGGCTATCTCATTCCTACAGAGGACAAGATAACATCCTGAGAACATTCCCATCATCCAGGGAGCTTGTACAGTGGAGATAAGAGCTTCCGTACACACCAAGCTACACCTCTGCTTGGAGGCTTTGTGTATGTGTGTCTGACCATGTGCATGTCAGCCAGTTTGCGCTGCTTTTGTGCATACACTGTGCATTTGTATACAGCAATTTGAGCCTTGGTGGAGTTCTGTAGCCCTTGTTCAAATGAGATTTGACTGGCCTACAATCACTTGTGTCAGAGCTACAACTACAGTATAGTTCTGATGAGGATCTGTCTGTGTCTAGTAAATGCTCATGTATTTTCAGACTAATCCATGCTGATTCACCTGTACACAGTAAAACCTTACAGGTCCATTTGGTTAGATTTGTATACTCTCAGAGTAACAAATGGATAAATTAACAATGATTTTACTGTGTAGATGGCTGGAATACAATTACAGACAGTACTTACTTATGAGGAAAAAGTAAGAAAAGCTTGTGGGAGTACTTTGGAGTTGATTGAACTACATTTTTAACAAGCAGATTCTTAATAATATGACTATTCGTTCAGAAATCTCCAATCCTTTGAAACCTGAAGGATCCTATACCATCAGTCCAATTGGTTAAGTGCCCCATAACAAAAATGACAGGTACAAAGGGAACCCCTTTTGGTGTTAGCATTATGTTATGCTTTAGCTATTGAAAAATAGCAGATCTACAAGCTCATAGCGCGCCACCGAGTGGCGCGCTACGAGCTTGTAGGTCTGCTATTTTTGAAAAATCGAAGAACGACTGACAAACATAGCTTTTTCAGAAAACTGTCAGGATGTAGTAGACATTTTTAGAATCTGATCTCAGGTCAAAATGGGTTAAACCTGCTTCCATCAATGGTGGTGGCAGGAGGATGTAGTCGTGGTGGTGGTGGTGGTGGTGTGTGTTCTTGTGGTTTGTCTGCCTATGACTGGTGGGGAGGGGGGTTGCTGTAAGGGAGACTGATTTTGAGTGACATGTTTTTTTTATGTTATGAAACTTGCTGTAAAACAAATTGCCCAATTTCTGACAAATAATAAACTTGACCATGACCTTGCTGTAAGCAAATGCTATATTCCAAGGATGGATACATTTAATATAGCGGTGCGACAGTTCCAGAACAATCGATTTAATTGATTATTCCAAATGAATTTAGCTGATTATAAATCAAATTGATCATGATAAATTATTGATTTTAATACAATTATTGATTTGCTATTTTTGCATACAACAAAGTATGAAATGAGGCTTAATTGGTCAATACTTTAATTACTTTAATTCTAATTAACGACTAATCAAATTAGGCAATTATAAAACATGTGGGTGTGTGTCCCAGTGGTGGGCCAACGGTAGACGGAAGACGTCACAAACTAACGTTCAAGACTTACGAGGCGCACAATGTTCTATGGTGTCGGGGCCCCTCAGGGGCCACATGTTGAGGTGCACCGTTGCTCCAATCTGCACCAAACAGTGGTTAGGGGTCTGCCATGAGAATAGTCACACCAGGGTCCACTTTGTACAACTCTGTTTACTGCTGTGAGGGAACCCTGAGGGCCACATATTATACAGCCGAGCTTACTATACTGCCAGGGGCTCCTGGGGGCCAGATGTTGTACAACCCAGCTTAACATTGCCAGGGGCCACATTTTACAAACCAGATTACTTTTGCCAGGGGTCATGTGTTGTCAAGACTCCAATCCCCACCAAATTTGCTACAAACTAGTTAATTTTAAGTCCTAACGGTAACCGGTAAAACCCTTGCTGCGTAGTTTAACATATAGTAATAGTTTGTTTGGTACAGTAATATATCCATCTTCTATTCCAACTTGTAGCAACGGGTGAGACTAAACTAGTTATAAAATAGCTCAAGGCTGTATTGCTGATTACTTAGCTTAGGACCCCCGCAGTGGTGTCCGGTTAGAACTTAAACCAGGATGCTTTGACTTCTGCCTTCTCCCTGAAGCCGACCCTGTATATATTCTCCGACCAGGCTTGTCACGATGACTAAGCCAGTTAGATCTATCCATATATGGTTCTATCCATATATGGTTCTACCATATCTATCGATATCAGCACTAGGTCGGCTCGGGCCCAAATATAGGGATTGTCATACTAAACATGTCATATATCATATAGCCCAACGTCCTAGTCAGAGTCTTCGTTACAGCCACCCCAGATTTCACGTTGAAATCTATACCGCATCCAGAAGACTCAGACAATTGTCCTTTCTTTCGGCTAGGTTCTAACAGGCCAGGCCTGGTAGTTATCCAGCAAGGGAGGCTCTCAAAGATGTTAATCTCTCTTCATTAGTCTGCTGACGATCTGTGTATGCTCACAATCCAAGCTATTTGGCGATCAATGCTCCCTCAATATTATTGACTTGGTTTGGCTGTACGGCAGGAGATACCTCGGAAGATAGATGTAGCCCCAGTCGCTATGCTATCCCCAGCAGCTACACCGGTGATGTGGGCCCAAGCCATTCAATTTAGTTAGTTGAAGGCAGCAAGACTGATTACTCGAGCCACTGGTCGCAGGTAGGTCCGATCTCCAACCTTCACTTCTACCGTTCGAATCCTATCGTCCGCACCAGAAATAGTCTGGGAAATCCTTCCAATAGGCCAAAGGGCCCGAGGTAGCTGTGGATCCACGATCATCACCGGAACTCCAATCTGAATATTCGTCGTCTCCTTTTGCCACTTCTGCCGTACCTGAAGGTTAGGTAGGTAATACCTCAAGAAATGTATCCAGAAGTGATCCGCCAGTATTTGACTATGTCTCCATCTTTTCCTTCCCAACATGTCTGACTCATCATATTGAACTTGCGGTAATGACGCATCTCGCCTCCCCATGAGGAGGATGTTGGGTGTCACAGGGTCGGGATCAGCTACATCCGATGAGGTATAACCTAAAGGTTTGGAGTTCAGAATCCCTTCCACCTCAACCAGAACTGTACGCAGAACCTCTTCTGACACTGTTTGAGCACCCAATGTTACTTGCAAGGCCTGCTTGAGAGATCGGATTTCCCTCTCCCAACAACCTCCGAAATGAGGTGCGCTGGGCGGATTGAATACAAATTTAATTTGCTGCTTGGCCAACTGTGCCTTAATTTCAGGTTGAAGGGTCATAAATGTTTCCTCCAGCTCACGCACCCCTCCTTTAAAGTTCGTTCCTTGATCGGACAATATTTCGAATGGTTTTCCTCGACGCGCAATGAAACGTCTTAATGCCATCAGATAAGAATCCGTGTCCAGACTGCAGAGAAGATCAATGTGGACTGCACGAGTCGTCATGCATTTGAAGATGATCCCCCAGCGTCGTTCCCTCCTGCGTTCTACTTTAACGAAGTATGGCCCGAAACAATCTACTCCTGTAGAGTAAAATGCTGGTTTGTGGATACGTAATCTTGCAGGAGGTAAATCAGCCATCCTGGGGATGTTTGGAGTCCCTCGCCAAGTGCGACACCCAGTACAACCTCGCTGATATCGTTTAACGGCCTCTCTTCCTCTCAGTATCCAATACTTTCGTCTGATTTCAGCAAACACTCGCTCTGGTCCTGCATGACGCAGTTTCTCGTCGTAGTCCTTGATAATCAACTTGGTAATCGCATGCTTGGGGTCAAGTACGATGGGATGTATCGCGTCTGGGTCCAAAAGTTCACTATGGCGAAGTCGTCCCCCTACCCGAATGAGCTGGGTAGTACTGTCGAACTCCGGACAGAGCGTGATTAGTTTGCTATTCTTAGCTAATGCCTTTCCCGAAACCAGTTGGGTAGTCTCACTGGCGAAACAGTCATCCTGGATCTGCTTAACCAGGGCCAACTCAGCTTTCTGATACTCGTCGGCTGTAGGCTCGGGGGAGGGTGACCCAACTTGTTGCGTCACAGTATCCTTAACAAGATCCGCCAAGGTAGTATAGGATGACTTGGTTTGGCTGTACGGCAGGAGATACCTCGGAAGATACAGCCACCCCGTGCAAAACTTGAAGATCTCTCATGATTCTGATACGCCACTCTTCAGGTTGACCCCTCAATCCGACCTGCTTGACAACTGTGTGTAACAAAATGGTTCGCCCCGAGCCATCATCCAGAACTGCATATACTTCCATTACTTTGCCACAATTGCAAATTAGAACTTTGCACACCTTTAACATGACATTTCTCCCTTTAGGCGGTGGATAGCCCACATGCAAGGACTCTCCTGCTATAGTCAAGATTGCTGGCTGCGGTAATTCCTCTTGTAAATCCTGTCCCGTCTCGATCTTAGGTGTCCTAGGGTTCCGCAAAGGTTCATCTGCTCTCCGGTTCAACCGGGTCCGGCTCCTATTAATACTGTGAAGAGCCAGAGGGTGCCTTCCACCACATTTCACTCCTAGTCTGTAGTTTACAGTTTCTTGCCTGCATGACGACGTCCATTGCTGATAACACAGCTTCATCTGTCATATCAAATCTCGTTTCGCCATTAAACTCAGTCGTTTGAACCTGCCGCATACCCCAAGATGGTGTGTGCCGTTATTACAGTACTGACTTACGGCTTCTTGCCGTCTTGCTGGTTACTTGGTGTACGATCGGCAGAATTGGGTGCTACTACCGTACCATGCATGATGACTGTTCGTCTCCGGTTATGCTCATGGTCATTTCTGCAAGAGTGACCGTCCAGCCTCCTTGCTGGACTACTTCGGTCCCTATGAACCTGGACTTCTGGTCTGTCAGCTTGCACTTTCATCTCGATATCCTATCGGTGAACGAAGCCTCTGCCGTCCTCCGACTGCTCCAACATCTATGGGAGGGTTGATATAGCTCCGATGCCCTTGCATCATCATGCTGTCCAGACAATGCTCTCATGATATCCACCAGAAGCTCTAGGTGAAAGCCTTCATTACACGATAACACATGAAGCTCTAGGTGAAAGCCTTCGTTCATTGCCATATATGGAGACTGTATATCCAACGAACACTCTCCCAGTTAAGCTAAGATGAATGTAAGTGAGAGTCTTCGTTACAGCCTCCCCAGATTTCACGTTGAAATCTATACCGTATCCAGAAGACTTGAACAATTTTTATTCATTTTCTATTTTCTTTATCGTTTAGTATTTTTCTTTCTTTTTAATTTTCAATCTGTTTTTTCACAATCCTTCCGACTCGTCGTCATTGCCCGGTATCTCTTATCTGATGTAGCCCCAGTCGCTATGCTATCCCCAGCAGCTACACCGGTGATGTGGGCCCAAGCCATTCAATTTAGTCAGTTGAAGGCAGCAAGACTGATTACTCGAGCCACTGGTCGCAGGTAGGTCCGATCTCCAACCTTCACTTCTACCGTTCGAATCCTATCGTCCGCACCAGAAATAGTCTGGGAAATCCTTCCAATAGGCCAAAGGGCCCGAGGTAGCTGTGGATCCACGATCATCACCGGAACTCCAATCTGAATATTCGGCGTCTCCTTTTGCCACTTCTGCCGTACCTGAAGGTTAGGTAGGTAATACCTCAAGAAATGTTTCCAGAAGTGATCCGCCAGTATTTGACTATGTCTCCATCTTTTCCTTCCCAACATGTCTGACTCATCATATTGAACTTGCGGTAATGACGCATCTCGCCTCCCCATGAGGAGGATGTTGGGTGTCACAGGGTCGGGATCAGCTACATCCGATGAGGTATAACCTAAAGGTTTGGAGTTCAGAATCCCTTCCACCTCAACCAGAACTGTACGCAGAACCTCTTCTGACACTGTTTGAGCACCCAATGTTACTTGCAAGGCCTGCTTGAGAGATCGGATTTCCCTCTCCCAACAACCTCCGAAATGAGGTGCGCTGGGCGGATTGAATACAAATTTAATTTGCTGCTTGGCCAACTGTGCCTTAATTTCAGGTTGAAGGGTCATAAATGTTTCCTCCAGCTCACGCACCCCTCCTTTAAAGTTCGTTCCTTGATCGGACAATATTTCGAATGGTTTTCCTCGACGCGCAATGAAACGTCTTAATGCCATCAGGTAAGAATCCGTGTCCAGACTGCAGAGAAGATCAATGTGGACTGCACGAGTCGTCATGCATTTGAAGATGATCCCCCAGCGTCGTTCCCTCCTGCGTCCTACTTTAACGAAGTATGGCCCGAAACAATCTACTCCTGTAGAGTAAAATGCTGGTTCGTGGATACGTAATCTTGCAGGAGGTAAATCAGCCATCCTGGGGATGTTTGGAGTCCCTCGCCAAGTGCGACACCCAGTACAACCTCGCTGATATCGTTTAACGGCCTCTCTTCCTCTCAGTATCCAATACTTTCGTCTGATTTCAGCAAACACTCGCTCTGGTCCTGCATGACGCAGTTTCTCGTCGTAGTCCTTGATGATCAACTTGGTAATCGCATGCTTGGGGTCAAGTACGATGGGATGTATCGCGTCTGGGTCCAAAAGTTCACTATGGCGAAGTCGTCCCCCTACCCGAATGAGCTGGGTAGTACTGTCGAACTCCGGACAGAGCGTGATTAGTTTGCTATTCTTAGCTAATGCCTTTCCCGAAACCAGTTGGGTAGTCTCACTGGCGAAACAGTCATCCTGGATCTGCTTAACCAGGGCCAGCTCAGCTTTCTGATACTCGTCGGCTGTAGGCTCGAGGGAGGGTGACCCAACTTGTTGCGTCACAGTATCCTTAACAAGATCCGCCAAGGTAGTATAGGATGAAGCATCTAACCTTCCCACCCTAAGTGTAGATAGGGTAGTCAATTGGCAGGTGACCTCTTTCTTGAACTCTGCTTCGTCGATATGCGGGATTGGTATGGCTCTTGGCCATTTCTCTGATGTCTGGTAGAGAAACGGAGGCCCACGAAACCATCGGCTTGTTGGTCCCAATTCCGCAAGAGTCTTTCCTCGAGTGATGTCATCTGCTGGATTGTTACCCGTGTCCACATAGTGCCAAGATTTCCCTTCAGTCAGTTCCTGGATTTCAGCCACACGGGTCCCTACAAAGACTTTAAAGCGACAAGATTCTGAAGTGATCCAAGTAAGAACCGTGGTTGAATCAGTCCAAAGAAAGGTCTGACGAATAGGCAGGGTGAGTTCTTTATCCAACACCACCGATATTTGCGCTCCCGTCAAAGCTGCACACAACTCCAGTCTAGGGATTGTCTGTTGTTTCTTAGGAGCTACTCTAGACCTTGCCGTCACGAAGGCCACCTCCACTTTACCATCTGGGGATTCAGTCCTTATATAAGCAACTGAACCATAAGCCTTCTCTGACGCGTCACAGAATATATGAAGATCCCGTTGGCTAGTCAGGGCATCCAACTCTTGACTGCTATAGCATCTGGGTAATATAATATGTTGGAGCTCTGGTAACTCTCTTTCCCATTCCTCCCATGTTTGGATAAGTTCTTCAGGCAGGTTTGGATCATCCCAATCTTTCCTCTTGGCCCACAACTGCTGAACCAGCATCTTAGCCCGGGTGGTGAAGGGCATTATGAACCCAAGCGGATCATACTGACTTGCCAGTGTCTTGTAAATGTTACGCATTGTAACTGGTGAATTGCCGGGTTCTCTGAGTTTGTAGGATAACGTATCGGTCTGACAATGCCACAGGAGTCCAAGTGCAGACTCCTGTCCATCCGACTGCCCATGAGCTATCCAATGCTCAGCACTATCTGATCTAGCAGAAGGCGGAAGATGACTGATAACTTCTGGTTTGTTACTAGCCCATTGACGCAACTCGAATCCTCCCTCAGCCAGGAGAACTCGCAATTTCTCCACCAGTGGTTTAGCTTCATTGACTGAGGGCAAACTCTGCAGGCAGTTGTCCACATAGAATGATCTGAGGACAGATTCACGGACATCCTCCCCCTGTTGGCTGTGGTCCAGGACATGTTTCTGAAGTGCGAAGGTGGCACAACATGGGCTGCTCGTAGTGCCAAAGGGTAATACTCTCCATTCATAAATCCTAACAGGCTCATCTGACCTCAGGTCGCGCCACAGGAATCGTAGGAGGGGCCAATCCTTCGGTAATAGCCGTATCTGATGAAACATTCCTTTAATGTCACTACTAATTGCAACAGAATGCTCTCGGAACCGCAATAACACAGCCAAGAGAGAGCAACTCAGGGTTGGGCCAGGTAGTAGACGTTCGTTGAGATTATTTCCTTGAAACTGGAACGAGCAGTTGAAAACCACCCGATTTTTGCCATTATGATGCACCATATGATGAGGTATATACCAGCTGGTGGGGGTGTCTTCTGCCCCACGCTCCAGCTTAACTACGTATCCCAAGGACTCTAGTCGTTCTATCTCGGACCTGTAGGCTACTGCCTGCTCCGGTGACTTAGCCAGTCTTCTCTCTGTACTTTTCAACTGCGAGAGTGCGGCATCACTGGTCGCACATAGGGAAAGAGCGTCAGTCTTCCGCAGTAGTGGTGTTGCATAGCGAGATACTCCATCGATGTTTACTCGTATGGTCTCGGCTTCCAGTAGCTCAACCGCCCTCTGATCCTCTCGTGAACGCGTACTAAGCCTTTCGCTACGCCAGGGTAATACCTCCATCATCCAAAGCTGTTCCACATGCCTGAATTCATTATCTGGTTGAATCGGTGCTGACCCAAAGTAACATTGTAATTCCTGAGAACTTCTCCGCAATTCTTGGATTGGACCCTGTACAGTCCAACCTAGTCGAGTCTTGATGGCCACCGGACCACCAGCTGGGCTCCATCTCACCGGTTCTATGGGCGTTATAAGGTGAGGGTGATCTGAACCTATCAGGAGGACAGGCCGTGCCCGATATAAGTCCGGCAAAGGAAGTCCTCGTAGATGTTGATGTCTCTCCCTCAGCCTGCTGACGATCTGTGTATGCTCCGACAATCCGAGCTCTTAAGCAGTAAAGGCTCCCTCGATGTGGTAAATTTGATCTGGTCGTGCGGCTGGGGATACCTCAAAGGATACCGCCGCCCCGCACAGAACTTGAAGATCTCTCACAGTTCTGATCCGCAACTCTTCAGGTGGTCCCTGTAACCCGACCTGCTTAGCCGCCGTTTGTAACAGAATGGTTCGCTCCGAACCATCATCCAGAATCGCATATGCCTCCAGTACTTGATCACCATTCCGGATTAGGATTTTGCAGATCTTTAGCATGACATTTCTCCCTTTTGGCAGTGAGTAGCCCACATGCAACGACTCTCCAACTGTGGTCAATACTGCAGAAGCTGACTGCGTTGCAAAAGCTGACTGCGATGTTCCCTCTTGCGGATCCTGTCCCCTCTCGATCTTAGGGGTCCGAGAATCCCGCCAAGGTCCAGCTGTTTGCTGGTTAGATCGGGCCCTTCTCGAATTGGGACCATGAAGAACCAAAAGGTGCTTTCCGCCACATTGCTCACATTTCGTCGGTAGGGTACACTCTCTTGCCTGATGACGACGTCCACAGAGATAGCACAGCTTCATCTTTCGTATCCACTCTCGTTTCTCCATTGAACTCATTCGTTTGAACCTGCCGCATACCCCAAGATGGTGTGTACCGCTATTACAGTAATGACAATACTGCTTCCGGCCATCTTGCTGGTTACTCGGTGTACTTTCGGCAGGGTTGGGTGCTACTACCGTACCATGCATGATGACTGTTCGTCTCCGGTTATGCTCATGGTCATTTCTGCGAGAGTGACCGTCCAGCCTCCTTGCTGGACTACTTCGATCCTTGTGACCCTGGACTTCTGGTCTAACAGCTTGCACTTTCATCTCGATATTCATCCATTCCGCTAGGTCCAAGAGTGACGGTATCTCTACCCGTTTAGAGAAAAGGAAACGCCGAAACATGGACTCCATCTGGGGCGTTAGTCTCTGCATGAGTTGGGTAACGTGAGACCCACATCTCAGTTCCACCTCTCCTTCCCTACAGTCGACTAAGTTTAGTTTACATTAAAATATCAAAGCAAAGCAAAGATACTATATTTACCCAGGGTAACTGGACAAAGCATCAGATACTTGTTTACAGCCAGGCCCTGCTCATAGAACATTTCATGGTAGTGGTTCAATGCCTTGCTCAAGGGCACTTCAGCGGTGGTAATTTTAACGTGCCGGTCCGGGGATACGAACTGGCGACCTTCCGGTATCAAGACCGCTCCACAAACCGTTCGGCCACCGCTGCCACCTGCAATCAACACAAATAACTGATTGAGAAACAAGAGGAACTAACCAGGTGCTCAATGGAGGTAGCAGGATGTGATAATGATAAAAAGGTGCTCACACGGATCAAAAAACGGGATAAATACATGATAAAAAGAGAAGGATCCGGGCAGAAGACCTGTTAGGTCGAAACATGTTGGCAGTTTTAATTCAATAAAGGCGCTCCTCATTTTTTAACCTTGTGTGCCCGGATCCTTCTCTTTTTATCACAAATAACTGATTATTGTATAGCTCTCCTTAAATGTCCTTGTGGCTTTTGCTATGTAGGAAAAACTAAAAGGGAGTTGAGAACCAGAATCACAGAACATAAAAGCAATATCATGACAAAAGAAAATCAGACACTTCAACAGAACTGGACATGACCCTGAGGTTTCAAAGCAAAGGCTTCACTCACACCTTCGCATCTAGCAATACAACATTGTTGGATGCTAGATGTAAACAAAGGGTAAGTGTCATGGCCGCCCCAATGCATTTCCAATGGAAGTCACATGGTTTGACACAACATTTTTGTTGTACGGCTTTCGGCTGTGTTTCGACTGCCCCCCTCCCCCTCATACAACAGAAATGTTGTGTCAAACCATGTGACTCCCATTGGAAATGAATTGCGAGCTTGCATCAGTAAACAAGTCTCATGCATCAGCTATACAACAATCTGTTGTGCACGCGTGAGTCAGGCCATAGAATTTCGAACTCTTAAAGAGAGTTAAGGTGGGGATATAGAACATTATTATTGCAAAGAGAAGCATTTTGGATCCATTTCTTAATTACTGAATTTCTTAAAGGTCTAAATTGGAGTTGGTGTTAAACTATTTTCTGTTGTGTGTTTTTTGTGTGTGTGTTAAAATGAGATACTGATGACTCCTTATATGATATTCTGTATACTGTTTATTATTATGAATGTCATTTAATAATGAGACACGACTGTATGGTCTTTTAATTAATCCGAAATTCTATATAATCAAGTCATTTCCGCTTAAATTCCGACACTGACGAAGGCCTGCGCTCCGAAACGTGTCGCCCTGGTTTGACTGCTGCTGCGAATCCTACAACATTATTAAGACGACTCCTATTACTGAGAGTGCAGATTTTATTCTCTTTCTACTGTAGGCTATATAGCTTACATTTTGTTTTTCTCTATGTTATTGTATTATCTAAAGATAACAGATTTAGATCTTAATTTCACCACTTACCAGTTTATACTATTCCTGTAGTATTTTCTATCTATTTACTTCAGTGCCCCTCTGGAGGCCACTGACAAAATGTCATCCACTTCACTCAATTTTGTTTTTAAGACTGTTTTAGATGTCTGGGAGAGCCCACTCCCAGACATGTCTCCCTGGACACTTCTCCAGCTGTGCCTGGAGCGACCTTGTTTCCTCTTTCCTTGGGGGTTGCATTTCTTGGACTTCTCGTGTGAAATTTGTGGCAGGTTTTCAGATTTTCTGATGGTACGTATATGCAATGCAACTTCACGTCCTCTTTTGAATTCACATGAATACCATGAATTTGTAAGTCCTGTGGGGATCCTGGTGTGTTCATTTCCTCAGGTCCACATTGCTTACTGTGTTTCTCCACCAGATGTCTAGTATTCAGATGCATGTGTAAACTAGAAAAAGTGCCCTTCTGGGAACAGGTCTCCACCAGGAGGATAGGAGTGTGTGTGATGTTTGGCAAAATGTTTAGGAGTAATATAATCGCGTGTGTGTGTGTGTGTGTGTGTGTGTGTGTGTGTGTGTGTGTGTGTGTGTGTGTGTGTGTGTGTGTGTGTGTGTGTGTGTGTGTGTGTGTGTGTGTGACACGGCTTGGCCTGTTGTAGCGCCACCATGAGGCTGATTTGAAAACTGTCAAGTGGCATTTCTTCCAAAGCCTAGTGGGAATATGCATGCACAGTTTCACCGCAATCGGACGCTGCGTTGAGTAGTTGTGGCGATTTGTACAAAACGGGTACAAAGCGGGCTACTCCTGAAAAGTTTAGAAGCCAATCGTAGGCAATGAAGGTGGATTATGAGAAATCAAACAAACCCGTCTTGATCACATGACTATGGAGAGCATGTGTACCGATTTGCGTGAAATTTGGATAACATCTGAAGGAGTAATATTAGAAAATGTGTTTTACATATGTCGGCCTTCTGGTGGCGCTATAAAGAGCAGATGTGAAAAATTCCTTGGCCTCTAGGGAGTTGGCATACAAAGTTATCCACAGATCCGTGCAGTTGGAGGTAAAAACACTTTTCGGCCAGTTATAGCGCCACCATGAGGCTGAGTTGAAAATGTTCACATGGCATTTCTTCCTGGGCCTAGTGGGAATGTGCGTGCACAATTTCATGGAAATCACACGATGTGTTCATGATTTGCAGCATTTTGTTTGAAACTGAGCACTCCTGCGAACTTTGGAAGCCAATGTTAACCAATCAGGATGGAGTCTGAGAAATCTGAAAGACCCGTTTTGTTGAATGGCTCTAGAGAGACTGTGTAACGTACATGCCTTGTAACCATATGCAACCTGGGTTCTCTTCCTGGCCGGATCAATGCAACATTAGTGACACAGACACACACACACACACACACACACACACACACACACACACACACACACACACACACACACAGTTTTTAAGAGTAGGCAAGTATAGCATACCTATTTAACCTCAGTAAAAGTTGTTTTAGAAATTGCAAGTAATTATTCCCCTTAATGGACTGAACCTTTCACAGGCAGGAGGAGGAGGAGGCGGGTAGGGCTGTAGCCTATATTTAACGTGAGTGACAGGTTGATACCGTATGTAAAGATGTCCATCCCGAGCCATAAATGACAATCGCCATTAGCACTGATGGTCTGCTGGGTAAGTTGAGAGCTTTTAATATATTCATTGTGGGTTCTGTGAGTGGTTTCCTCCTGTGAGGAACAGTGTGTGTCCAATCACAATCACATAAAATAGAAACTTCTTCTAAAAAGTAACATGAAACAACCTTAATAGAAAGGTCTCTATGAAATGTAGGGGAGTAAAAGTTATAATTAAAAAAAATGTACAGTTAGCCTATATTAAAAGTGTACTTAAGTACTGTACTTATGAAGATGTAAAGTCTTTTCAAAATAAATCTGATGATCATGTGACTGGTCAACTGTACACTATGCCAATGCCAACACATGCTGTCTCTATACAGTATAGGCCCATGTAACTTTAGCAGTTTGGTCAGTATGGTGAACCATCTGCTCATCTTGGGGCCAACAATTCTAAACCTTTAAATAAATGGCGGACGAAGTACTCACATTTCCATTTCTTTATTGGCACACACCAAAAAGGAACGCTTACGTGTTTCGGCATACAATTAATGCTCTGATGATATTGTTCTCTCATTAATATAAAGTGAAGTTGCCTTTATGAGTGACTTGGAGGCTGGTGGCCAGCCTGCCAGGCTGCCTCGGATAGCATCGCAGTTTTGCCAGGTGTGCCATGGTGGCTCAGCCTCGAGTCAGCCAGTTAGTGCACAGACTATTATGCTCCTTAGGGTGTGTTCGGAAATACAGTACCACACCGGAGCACACTCGCCTCAGTCGCCTATTAGTATGCATTAGACAGTGCGCTCAGTGCGCCATTTCCGAATACGCCCTTAAACCGTATTGATTAATTGAAATAAAGAATGATTTATACAACAGCGAGGAAGCAATCTGATTGGTTGAAATAGCCATCTAGCCGTGCTTCAAACGAGCATGATGGAACGCCTAATCAAAATATAATAATGAACTAAGTGGTGAAACTTCACGGTAAAATATGTATCTGAAAACATTATAGGTTAGAAAGTGTGCCACAATTTTTGTATTTTTCCAGTTTTTCATGTGTCTATGAGGTGACAGTACTTCATTAGACACCCTGGAGTCGTTTGTATGTGCAATGGTGTATTAACTTTGTATTTAGGGTTTCTTCCTGGAGGCTGAACCCTTGACAGTCAAATGTGCCAATGAAATAAACAGTAATATAGTGACATCACACTATCAGCCCCTCCCCTAACCCCTCCCCCTTTATCATACAACTACAGCTGTGGGTGCGGCTTCAGTTCAGGTGGATCAGATTCACCACCCATTCTGATTGGTTCAAAAACTGTGAAACTACAAAATAAAATGCTCCAACTAGCCATTGCACCCCGTCTTTAAATCACTTGGAAATGTGCCACCAGAAGCAGACGATTGCTGCGCTGTAGACTCAGCGCTGTCCGATACAGTGTAAATCAGTCATAATCTATTTCAAATTAGCTTCTATAGGGTATGGTATTTAGATAAAGACTTAAAACAGACAGAAACCCCATAATTCCATGTTTGCCCTTTGTAATTGTAATGTTAATCCCATTACATCCTAATATAAATGTGCCACGTCTCTGCGTGCGTGCGTGTGTGTACAGTTGTAATGGACGTAACTCGAGAACCGTTTGCCCCACCGACTTCATATTCGACACACGCGTTCCACACCCCCGCAGGGAGTGCAGTGCCCGGACTCGAGTCGGTCGGACCCACAGTTCTCCAGAACCACCACAAAAGGCTCTGGTCAGGCTCTGCCAGTGGGCCTAATCAGCCTAAATCCCCTCACCTGTGCAATTTCCAGCCTCTGCCTCAGCCAATTGATTGCCATGGCAACCCCACACCTGACAATTGATTAGCCTACTTAACCACA
Source organism: Electrona antarctica (assembly GCF_951216825.1). Taxonomy (NCBI): domain Eukaryota; kingdom Metazoa; phylum Chordata; class Actinopteri; order Myctophiformes; family Myctophidae; genus Electrona; species Electrona antarctica. The sequence continues at coordinate 48,556,027 of NC_136791.1, forward strand.
GTCACAGTCACTCAGTTTGCCCTCTTCACACACAGGCAGATACAGAGATCAATGTAGGACACAGACAGACAGACAGACAGACAGACAGACAGACAGACAGACAGACAGACAGACAGACAGACAGACAGACAGACAGACAAAACGGGTGCTGTGACAAGTTGACATAACAGGTATTATTACAGTAGGTTCCCAAGTTGCATCGTTCTCAAGTAGGCCGGTAGCCGACGGGCACGTACAGGTCTAGTCCTATGAATGCGCCACGTCTCTGTGTGTGTGTCTGCGTGTGTGTACAGTTGTAATGCACGTAACTCGAGAACCGTTTGCCCCACCGCGTTCCACACCCCCGCAGGTAGTGCAGTGCCCGGTATTGAGTTGGTCGGACCCACGGTTCTCCAGAACCACCACAAAAGGCTCTGATCATGCCAATGGGCCTAATCAGCCTAAAGTCCCCTCATCTGTGCAATTTCCAGCCTCTGCCTCAGCCAATTGATTGCCATGGCAACCCCACACCTGCCAATTGATTACTTAACCAATCCACTTTTCACAGTCAGTTTGCACTCTTCACACACAGGCAGACAGACAAATACAGAGATCTCCATATGGGACACAGACAGACAGTTAAAACGGGTGCTATGGCAAGTTAACAACGGGTATTATTAGTTTCCCAAGTTGCATCGTTCCCAAGTAGGCCGGTAGCTGACGGTACAGGTCTAGTCACATTAATGGGGCATCACGCAGACAGCTAAAAAAGAAACAAGAAATTGGTGGTTTGATGGAAGTTCCCACACTTAAAGATGGAGTACCGTGATTTTTTTCCGGACGAAGACGAAGACGAAGATTCTCTTCCTTTTTTTAAGGTGCAGTGAAACGGAAATGGTGGGCATTTTATTTTGAAGTTTCAGCTTGAAACGCTGAGAAGCTCAAGTTTCTGAACCAATCAGTGTGTCACATCCCTCCGGGCTATGGGAGAGGAAGTCTCTCACGTGCAGTGTCGTTTGTAAAGTGACAGAGAGACATGGGGCAAAGTCAGGGGATTATTTCTAACCTATACAACCTATATAGACCTTTTAGCGTGATGATTAAGTTTAAAACGAGTAATACACTGTTTAGATGTCATCTTGACTGAGATAAAAAACTGAGTAGTTCTTTAATCAAAACCAGCTGTGTTGGAGGACAATGAAGCATGGGAATCAAACTGGTGAGCTTCATTTGTATTGGCTTTTATTGATGTGGGCCTCGACACGTCATCACAGAGCACGTTTTCGTATTCAGAATTTTTTTTTTTTAAAGTATGGACTTTTGATATAAAAACACACAAAAATAAGAATTTGCCCATTGTTAGGTATGCCCATATGATGACCACAGATATGGTCTAAAAGTGTGAAAAATATGTTTCATTTCACTACACCTTTAAAGTGTACAGTATTTGTTAAAATGTCATTTGTATGTGGGCACGCCCACCAGTTCATTAAGTATGCTCGGTTTGCCTGGTGGGTGGTGATGGGTGGTGATCCACCCGAACTGAAGCCGCACCCACAGCTGTTGTATGTCAAGTCAATACTGTTACTTGTGGGCGAACCATGATAAAGCATTACACTTGTTTACAACAGGGTCCATCTACTACTACAGTAACTACAGTAAGTCCTTGCCACAGCCAGCTCAGTTTCAAATCTGACCCAAGGCCCTTTCTGCATGTCAGCTCTCTCTCTTCTGCACTTCCTTTCTCTCTACCCAGTCATTGATAAAGCTGATTATATAGCGTGTGAAAACGTGTACGTCACCAAGAGGAGGGCGGCGTCTGAAAAGCTAGGGACGGCCCTCTCGTGGGCAATACATTTTAGCCCACATCACTCAGAATAGAGTGACGGTGGTATGTTTTTGTAAATATTGAGCTCGTTCTTGGCGATAACATAGTGAACAAACACCAGGATGGATAGAAAGAACGTCGGGCCCAAATACATTACAAGGACAAGGAAAATGTTGTGAACAAATACGGCTGTGCTTAGATACTTAGATGAACGTTATGTCTCTGCGCCCGTGCGCCGATCCAAGCCATTCTACGTCTTTTTGTAAACTCGTCAATCTGGGTTCCTTGATACTGTCTCCATGCTGAAAAGCTGAAAATCTAATTCCGTTTTCTGGCTCATTCCCTCGACGTGACTTGCTGTGGCACTTATTTACTGAGCAAGTCTGCACCATTGTGAGGTCAGTTTAAAAAAGAACGTATACAAGCACACCTGATGGTCGCTCAATGTAAACAAACCAGACAAGCCAGCAAGTATGGCGGCCGCTACCACGTGACACATATGTTGACACCCTCTCCAGGAGATTTTGTTACACCCTATACTGTGGAAGGGGGCTGTCATCTATATCAGTGGTTCTCAACCTTTTCGGGCCATGGCCCCCAAAATAATCATATTTGAACTGGGGACCCCCCACCCTGACAAGCACCCCCCAGGGGAGTCCCAAGTCCGACCCACAGGTTGAGAACCACATGATCTATATAAGAAAGAAAGACAAATAGCATAGGAAGTCTATTTGAAGCCATGGAATGGATTCAGGTAGCCTCTAAAGGCTCATTCATAGTCTGGATTTTCGGTGGTGAGCTGACCACCGGAGCTGAAATAACGTTGAGCGGTGGTGAGTAAAAACAGAGAGAAGGGCTGGGGCGGTGGCGGTGGTTTGCTCTTCACCGCGGCTCGTGACGTCATGGTGTACCGAAAATCCAGACTATGTACAAGTAAGACGCGCGAACGCGGGAAGCGAACGCAGCTCGTAAATTGCAATAACAACAATTAGAATAAATTACGTACTTTTTTAAGGTTTTTTTTAAAGATTTTTTTTTAAGTTACGTTTTTTTAAGTTAAGTTATTTTGTGTGTGTGTGTGTGTGTGTGTGTGTGTGTGTGTGTGTGTGTGTGTGTGTGTGTGTGTGTGTGCGCGTGTGCGTACGTGCGTGTGTTTTGTGTGTGATACAGCTGCACCCTCTGGTGGCGGGCCGGTGGTGTTACAGCGTGACACACAGACAGCTTCTATATTAGTGCTCACTGCGTTCGCAATCACTGTGTTCGCAATGAGCCTTTAGAAGCTGCAAGTCATACTTCTATTCATGCATTGGAGCATGATTAGATGTGAGTACAGGGAGTGTTACTGACTGCTGTTATTATATGTGGAAACTAGATAGTGTCGTCTCAATAGGAATGTGTAAGTGATTGCTATAGTGTTCAAGGCTCAAGGTACATATATTTTCAACATTCTGAAATGCTCATTGAATGTAAATTAGCTTCCCATGAGCTACTCATTAAAATGTCTTATGTGGGTGTCACAGGCTGTTATATTCTCAGTTCAATATGAGCGCCACGTTTTAGCCACTGCTCATCATAAGTGCTCTCGGAGTGCTGTTGAAGTTAAATTAGTACCACTTATCTTTCTTGGGATGGGAGGAGGAGAGATTCTGGTCTAATCATCAATTTACATTAAAGATGAGGCACTGCAAAAGTAGTATAACTCTGTTCTGTTGTGTATCAGCAAGGCCCTGGATATGCAGTATATTATTGTATTATTTGTACAAAAGGTACAAGTCCGCGGGTTGATGGATGGACTGGCATATTGGATGAGCTGATGGATTGAAGATGGACTGCATGGTACTGATAAGATATAGGTGAGCTGATGGATGGATAGATAGATGATGGACTGGAGGGATCGGTAGACTGATGGATGGGTGGATAGATGATGGACTTGTGGCATGGATGGGTTGATGGATGGATAGATAGATGATAGAGTGGTGGGATAGGTTGGCTCATAGACAGATGGATACTGGATAGATGATGGACTGGTGGAATAAGTGGACTGAAGGATAGATGGATATAGAAGATGGAACAGTGAGATGGATGGATGGATGGATGGGGCTGATAGATGGATGGACTGGATGTTAAAGTCAAACAGGTGGACCCAAGTGCAAGAGGCACGTGGGAAGACAGACAGACAGACAGACAGACAGACAGACAGACAGACAGACAGACAGACAGACAGACAGATGGGCAAGCTGGTGGGCATACAGACAGACAGACAGGCAGGCAGGTAAATGCACTGGTGGGATGATTGATGGATCTTTAATACATTTTCGGTGGTGAGGTGACCACCGAACTACAACATGACGTCACGAGCCGCGGTGAAGAGCAAACCACCGCCACTGCTCCAGCCCTTCTCTCTGTTTTTACTCACCACCGCTCAACGTTATTTCAGCTCCGGTGGTCAGCTCAACACCGGAGCGGTGGTCACCTCACCACCGGAAATCCAGACTATGAATAGGCCTTTAGATGGACTGGTGGGGTGGGTGACAGGGTGAGTGGATGGATTGACTAGTGCAGGTGGATTGGATCGTCAAGAATGAACTGAAAACTGCAGTCATGCCAGGAGGAGATGCTTCTAACATTGCTGGTAAAGCAAGCTCAGAGACTGGTGAGAGAACCACATTTGCGTGTGTATAGTAGGAAAAAAAAGTATAACACAATAAGCCAGTGAGATGGAGAGGGAAAGACCGATCCAAGGTTGCAGTAAAATATTCATTCAAATGAGGCAAAGTGTGGCACAGCATAAGAATAACCTGTCTTTAAAGATTAACATAACCCTTGGAGGTGTTATTGTATCCACATAACCAAGTCAAGACAACCACCAGGCGTGGAACAGCTCTCCCTCTCTGTGAGTTACTGCATAAGTCCCTCAAATTTAGTAGCACAATCATGAGTCTCCCATTCGCTCTCCGGAGTCACAGAATCGCTTTGCATTTTAAAAAGGTCAAACACTCAGATCTCTGCCAGGAGGAATGGAGAGGAGAAATAATGTCTTTCTGCAAGAAATATGCAGTCACACATTACTGATCCTTTCAAATACCTACAGCATAGTGGATGGATTAGAGGGGGTTTGTGTGTTGACAGTCAGCCTTGAACAACTGGTGTATTAACAAAAGCAAATCATAATTTCAAATCACAGCATGTTGAATAATATGTTGGTTTATTAGTGCTGTGCTGATTGCATACAAACCAGACTCTTGGGATGATGGATGGGTGATGAGAGCGGCACTTGTTTCAATTGGAAAGATCTAACTTTTGCCGAGCGACACAAGACATTTATGACACATCATCTCTCATCATCGCTTTATCCTTTAGTATGGAGACAAATGGATTATTTACATAAATGTCTCTTTGTGCATGCTGCCATATTGTATAGCCTTGTGTAAACATAACCAAGTCAAGTCAAGGCTGTAATGACCAAACATGACCATACTGTATATAGGCTATATTTTACAAGAATGATGTTCAGGTGGTTCATGGTTAAAGTTCCTGCCCACCACTGTGGAGATTGGGGTTTGATTTCTCCGCGTTGCTTCTGGCTCAGCAGGGCGCTCAAACCCTCCCCATGGGCCACACCCTCCTCCTCGCTGCACTAGTGACTCCTAGAGGTTTCAACAGGGAGCAGAACTGGAAGGGATGGTGTTTTTTTGAGTGTTGCAGCCACTCCATTACGGAGCTTTGTGTGTCCCTGGGTCCCTGGTTGGCTGTGTCCCTGGCTGGCTGGCTGGCTGTGTCCGAGCACGAAAATAGCGTTTGGTTGGTTTTCACAACCAAGTGTCACTGTTGCGCAGCCGCAGCCTAACACACACACACACACACATAAACTGTATATATGATGATTTCGGGTGTGACAGTACAGTACAGTGACAGTAAAGTACAGTAGAGGGACCCCTTGGGGACCCCCACACGGTAACTCTGTCATTTCTCAACCGTTTGGGACACGGGGCGGCTTACCGGAACCGTCCCAGCCCCCTGGGCATGTTCCTGGGGGTCTGGATGTTCCGGGACCCCTGGGGACCCCCACACGGAGTTGCACCACTCACTTCACACGGGTTTTTTTTACAGTTTATGGTTCTTCTGCACGCATTACGCTCTCACAGTGAAACCCCTTACTGTCAGCGGCAGGTGAAAAGATTTGGCTGGTGATTTATTTGTATCAGAGGAGACATACAGTATGTGATTGGCAGTGAGGAATTGTCAAAGACCAAATTGGGTAGAAAATTACTAAACAACCAAAACAGCTGGTACAATAATGATGTACCTGTGTTTTTTATCAACTTATTAGTAAAGTAATATGTAGATGAGAATGGAATCATTTTGCCACGTAGTAATTAATTCAGTGTGCCACTTTATTGTTTTTTTCATCATACATCATGATCCTGTAATGTAATGTAACACCTTATTACATTGACACAAGACATTGGCATATTGTTTGGCAATAGTTTAATTTAAATCATTGATAAATTAGCCAATCTACATAAGCTCACAATGCGTCACGTCGCGCTGCATTATGAGAACAGCTATTTATGCCTATAATATATTTGAAAAATATGTTTTGCTTATAATGACATGCCTTGTTGGTTGTTGGTTGCCGTTTTTCATGTAATATTTGGGTTTGTTCCTGTCATAATGTGGAGCTCAGACAAACTGACCAGAAAGACTTTCAAGAAGATGAAGCACCGTTCTCCACATGCACACACGGCACACGCATGCACATTTCCACATGATATGACATATCTTTATATAAATCCAGGATTTGTATGTGTCTCTTTGTCTTTCTGTCAATCTGCTTCTACGGCAATCAAAATCATGACATTTTAGTTGACAATTGAGTTGTACAGTCAGTTAGTGGCTTGATTGATTGAATGAACAGATTGGAGAATTACAGTACATTTCAAGCACAACTCAATACAAAACTGTTAATTGTGGACGACACCATAAAGTATTACACGTGTTTACAATAGGGCCCACCATGTTCAATTCATCAATTAGAGACGTACAAATATTTGATATCAGCGAGCCAGGTGCACATTCTACCGAGCTCAGAGCCTTTTCAACCTGCAGCTTGTTCCTGTCCGAGACCAGCAGTGCTGAGTCATCTGCGAACAGGAACAAGTTGCAGTCACAAGCTGATGTCATGTCGTTAACATATATTAGGAACAGTATGCTTCCTTGTGGAACGCCACAACTCAGGTGGGGGGGGTCAGTGTTCCGTTCACCTCCACCATCTGTTCTCTCCCCTCCAGGTAGGATTGCATCCACCTCACTGATGTGCTATCAAAACCAATTGCTTTTAGCTTGTTTACCAGTATGGAGTGGTTCACAGTGTCAAAAGCTTTTTGGAGGTCCAGCATGACCATGCCGCAGTATTTGCCAGCATCCACCTCTTGTTTGATGTGGTCGCTCAAATAGAGTAGGCATGTGTCAGTGGAGTGGGATGTTCTGAAGCCAGATTGGAATTTGTACATTATTTTTTTTGTGGCAAGATACTTTTCAACCTGTTCATAGACCATTCATTTAGAGATGGAGCTTAGAATAGAAACAGGGCGGTAGTTGCCGGGGTCTAATTTGCTCCCTTTCTTGTGCAGGGGGGGTTACTTTGGCCAGTTTGAAGTCTTGGGGGACATGTTTGATGGAGAGGTTTATTATGTGGGTGATGATTGGAGCTATAAGATGGCTGAGTCTCTGAGAATTTTAGAGGGAATATAGTCATGGCCAGTGGCATACCACTGTTTAGGTCCTCCTAGTGATAGGGAAGGGATACAATTTCCATATGTGGCCAGTAAGTGCAGAGACAGAACCTTTGCTAGGACCTTCACTCTGTTCTTTGGCATCCCTGCTACCTGCAAATCCCTCGCCAATAATGGACATTACCTAAACACAAGCAGTCTGTTTTATATCCAAGCTGTGAGGATTTATGAGAGGTTGGTACGTTAAAACCTTAGTGAGAAACACTTCCTCCAAACTATAGTCAAACGAAAAAACCCACATCCAAAACAGTAATTTCCCTACGCCAGGATTAGACCTTACACCTCATTAACAATTAACATCTGGTGTATTTTCTATTATTTATTTTTTACAATGTACACAAGTCACATTATCACATCACTTTACAGAATCTCTCAACATCTGGTGTATTTGCTATAACACTCAAAATCACATTACATTCAGTATTGCACTGTTTCGACATGGAAGGAGTAATAGAAATGTTTAATTCTCACAGGAGATGGAACACATGACGTTATGTTAATTTATAAATGAGCAATTCTTGTGAAATATAACAGCCATTTAGAAGTGACAGTCAGTATATATGTTCATGGTCAGGATGCCTGTTTGTTCAGTAAAGGGCTCTCCCCCTTAGAGTATATATGAAGGTCTCCCCAGCTCATTACACTACACAGAAAATACATTTTCATGTCTGGACATTTTGTCCAATCATGGGGATAACCCCACAGAAAGATAATTTATTCAATTGAATAGTTTTCCAGTTCCAATTTTGTCTTTATTTATTTTCAAATTTCAATATCCAGTATGAGTTCTCTTCTGATTGAAAAAAATTGGAATCCGTGATGGAATAAATTTGGTATCCGAGCTGGAGATGGAGATAGACCCCCGCCTTTTAATCGGTATAATACTAATACAAAGTAAATATAATAATGATAATAATCATTTACACCACCTTTAAACTAAACCAAAGTACCTAGTGTAGTACTGAAGTGTCGTGCTTGACTGGTGTTGGGAAAACTCTGTGGGAAGTAAAGCAAGCAGGAATTCCAAAGATCCCTTCTGCCATCTGTGCCATGTTATATGGCAGGGCGATCTTGGGTGAATGAACGGAAGTCCCACAAGCATTCTGCCCCTGAGAATGGGCCATAAAAGGAAACAAGATAGATTGCATGTTTTAAACATGACATCAAACTGCAGCTGCGGACAGTGCTGCTGCCTTATAAATGCAGGACAAGAAAGAGATGAGTGAAGATGAGCAGCAGTGAGTGACCATATCTAGGGCTACCTACGGTATCTTTATTTCGCAATTCTCGCGCACACACACACACACACACACACACACACAGCGCACGGATCGAATAGATTAGTTAGGCTGTGAGTCTGTCTGTGAGTGAGACTGTGAGTGCATTCATTTTCACACAAGGAGCATCGACATAACACGTGCCACCATTAATTTGTAGTGTCAGTGATGATGCCCATGATGGTACACATTTTTTTCGTTTTTTTCTCAGCATCATTTACAAGCTGCAAGGCAATTAAGCACATAATCAGACATCATCACTCACAGACAGTGTAAATTGTGCATACCGAACTCTGCTTTCTCGAACATGTCCACTGACTGTCCCAGTCCAGTCCCACCACGACCATCATCAACAACTTCAACGTGTAGCCTAGCCTACTCTACTGTATGTAGGCTGTGTGTGTGTGCGTGCGCGTGTAAGCGAGGTGGCCAAGGCTCCGCCTTATTCAAAAAGCGAGAGGAGAAAAAAAAGGGAAAAACAAACTGATACACACCTCTCAATTCTTGCAGGAGGAAAGAATAGCAGTGTTTATGAACCGTTTTAGTAAACAGTGGGATAACCTGACAACATCGAGAGAGCAAAGGCTAGTTGTTTGTTTTGGAATTAAAAAAGAGAGAGATCAGAAACGGTTTCTCTGTGGCGGAGATTGTCCCGTTTCGGATTTAAGTTTTTTTTTTTTGTATTGCCATCTCAAGGTGGATCATTATCTTATCGAGATATATGAAGTGCGGTCGGTGCCCGTTGAGCTAATCTCGGAGCACGAAAGCCGGCGTTTGAACTCCCAGTAAACAGCCACACAGTCGAGAGGTAGGATTTTAAGAATTAAGATTATTGCACAAGGGTGGTGAAAATAATTGTGTGAGTGAGTGTTGTTCCACTGCTGGGGTACTTTGGAAAGCTGCACTCATCGCATCTCATGTCCATGTGTGTGCCTGCGCCATCACCACCAAGCAGGATGATAAAGCCTCATTTGTACGCCGTTGTCACAAACGGTGTCGCTGCGTCGCATACATGTTCTTGTCGGCAAGCGACATATTACATTCGTAATTAAGTTTAAGAGCAGCAGCTGCGTGGGAGTGTTTTGGAAGACCCTTGCGTTATCGCGTAGCATTTCTTTTAACTCGTCGTTATGATTGAGTCATCTAATCTTCATGAAGTCTAGTCAGTAGTTTATATTCAGTCAGTCAGTCAGTGTGAGCCTGTTCTGGAAGTCAGCGAAGGGAACACGTTCATGAACTTGGTTCTTTTCTATTTGGTGTGTGCGTGTGGTTTTATGACCCATGCACACATAACGATAGTGGGTTTGGAATAGCAAATGAAGCCAAGCCTTAACAACAAATACAGGCACTATGATTTATTTGTGTCTTTTAAGTTGCAACCTGTGTGTGTGTGTGTGTGTGTGTGTATGTACGTACACACTACACACAATTTCCATTTAAGAAAGTTTGGTATCAACTTATCAAAACATGCTTATTTGGCTGACCGAATGACTAAAAACACCAAATAGGCTGATAGTACAACTTGAACTGGAGGACAACACCAGGGCCAAGTGGGAATTGCTTATAAAAAGACAAACCAATATACACATTATTTTTCCCCCTCTGTGTATATGGAGGCTGAAGTGGAAGAAATCTCTGAAAAGTGGACGAGTGCTCCTTTGTTTGACCAGTGAAGGGGTGGGGACTACTGGCTGTATGCAGATGTGCTGCTGCTGCTGGCAGTGGACATCTGCTCCCCTCCCCATGGGCATTGTCACCGTGGAACTATGTTCAACGGTCCGACCCTCCGAGAAAAGGGCCCCCCTCCCATATTAATGATATGCTGACTGTGAGACGTGCAACCTCTTTTCTGCACAGAGCTGGGAGATGAAACACCTGTTTTAAGCTCTGACAAATGACAAATTTAAAAATGTCTCCGTTGTCTTCATAGGAGATGGTGGTCAATTATCATGAATGCGAGGAAGAAATATGTGAAATACGTGCAGATGAGAGATTACTTTTTGCTTTTGTATTGGCCTTGTTGGTGAATGCTCACCGTTGTTATGGTATGCACTATGACTATGCAGTAACTGTTTTTTCCCCCACCACTTGGTTTCCTCATCCCATGCTTTGTGAACTGTCACCCGCCTTCCAACAGATACAGGAAGACTCCTCCTTCCTTGTCTCCCTCCATCCATGATGCCTACATCCCTCCCCAGTCCCCTCCACTACACACCTCTCTCCCCATCCCCTCCCTCATCCTCTGTCTGTTCAGCTCCACTGGGGGCTGAACTTCCCCTCACGTCTTCCCTCGCCTTTATGTATTCAGAATCGGATATGAAAGTGAAGAGTTGTCCCCCACCACCCCACCCCACCCGAGGCAAATGCATCACACATATGGAATCACAATGTACATGGCAGCTCCTATCAGGCCTTTTGATTTATCACCAACGCCCGGGAAATGCAAACCAGCACTTTAATATTTATGACATTGTGCACACAGGATGCACTTGTTGGTGTGTGTGTGTTGGTGTGTGTGTGGGGGGGGGGGGGGGGGGGGGGGGGTGAAGAGACCATTTTGCCTCAACAGATGCTCCCCAGTGACTGGTGGAATCGGTGAACTGTGATTACGAACATGATTTGTGTTTGTAGGGAGCACTGTTTTACATGGCTCATCTCCTACAGCGTACTTGTAAAGATGGGATCATCTCGTGCGCCTGTGCTGTCTTATACTGTAAGTCAGCAGCCAGCTGATGGGAACGTGAGTGCGCCGATGCAGGCAAAGATGATGATGATGATGATGGCTCCTGAAAGCCCTGGTGCTGCCTCTTCCGTTGCTCGCCACCTGTTCCTATGGTGTGCGGTTGTCTTTGTATTAGCTGAGCTGCGTGATGTAATGTTGAATGGAAGTTGTACTTTACTGTAGTACTGTATACTGTTCATAGTGGTGTGTGTACAGTACCCATGTTGCTGTGTTCTACATCTTTTATGGAGAGTAACCAAAGCGAGTATAACCAAAGCTATTGCAAATGCACTATTATTTATGTAGGATAGTCACTCTTACTTATTTTTTTGTTGACTTGTTAGCATTATGTTATGCTTTAGCTATTGAAAAATAGCAGATCTACAAGCTCATAGCGCGCCACCGAGTCGCGCGCTACGTGCTTGTAGGTCTGCTAATTTTGAAAAATCTAAGAACGACTGACATAGAATCATAGCTTTTTCAGAAAACTGTCTGGATGTAGAAGACATTTTTAGAATCTGATCTCAGGTCAAAATGGGTTTTTGAGTCCCTATTCATTACAATGGAGGGGGTGGCGCGGAGCGTTGCGCTTCCTCGTCCGCGCTGTTGTGATCGCCACTTTGGAATACGGTACTTTTGAACACTGACAAGTGATTACACCGTTTTAAAGTAGATTTTCATGACAAGCAAGTAGCAACTCGGCGGCCTGCGGCGCAGTGGCTGTTCAAAGGTAACTTTTAAACAAAGGCAATGATGAAGCCTGAAACACGATCCCACGACCCCGGCGATGAAACTGTTAATTTCCCAGCTGTTTCATTTAGTTAATTCTCATAAAATGGGTCTGGTCAGAAAAGTAACTGATGGATATTTTTGAGGGGCATGGCTTTTGAAGATATGGCAGCCAAGTCTATGGGAGTCTATGGTCACTAAATGACGACGTAACACTGCATATGAGTGTGATATTTTTTACATGAAGGGCAGCATGTGCACAGACTACGAGAGTAGACACTAGACAGAGGAAAAAAGAAAAGGCAATATTAATTAATGATTGAATTGTGTTTTGACTGCCCGTCTGAAGTCAAACACAGCAATGCAATTTCAACTGGTTAATATATTCTCAGTACCTAATTCTCCATTTAACACAGTAATTTGGACGCTGTTGAAATAGCTCTTGTGAATTCTACTGAGAATTCGCCCGTAATGGCAAAGCCACTAACGCCTTCTAAAGGTTCCCATAGGAGCTGGTTTGAGAGGGTTTTACTAGCCTGTGATTGCGCTATGCATTGTCAAGAGGAGGTAATGGGTGTGAAATTACAATATGCCATCTGCCAAGGGCCCAAAACGTACAGCCTAATGTCAATCACTCAGCCAGCTCTTAAAAATTACAGAGCGAGGAGGATGTAGGCCTTTAGACCTTGGGATGTAGCTGCAGTTTTTCCTTTTTTAAGAGACTCTTTCCCCCCCCCCCCCCCCAGTGTCTAGTTTTTCTGTGTTAGACTTGGCTATCACTCAACAGTTCTCCTGCTATTGAATTTAATTATTCCTCAGGTGCATAGAATTAACAAGGGGAAACGCAGTTCTTATCTCAGATCCTGTCCTTAATAATGTAATGCCTTTAACTAAAATATTACCTTCGAAGAAATTCTATCATTGGAGTGATAAGTAACGCGAGGGCACGGTGCAACCTGTGACTTCAGCAAGGGTTGTGGTTGAACTATTTCATGATATATCGGCTGGTGGTACTACTGTTGTCTCAAAGAATGACTTTTCCTTTGCATGTAGCCTAAATGAAGCTTCCTCTTGTTCCCCAACACCTGGCATAGATAGCTTGCTTGTGTGTCTGTTCAATTTTTGTCGAGTGTACAAATGGTGTTTGAGATTGTGAAGATGAAGAACGATGGTTTAGACTGAGAAAAACAAAAAGGATAGGGGGACTAGAAAATGGATTACAGCAGGTGTCTAACTCTGTTCACTGATAAAGGTCTGTTTGCCCAGCGCTGCCTCAAAGATACTGGCTGACCTGAGCCTCTCGTGGGTGTGTGCGCGTGCATGCATTTTCTTGTGCATCTTCCTCAAGTGTGGGGCCAGTTTTTTGTTGCTATATTTACATTCTTGCTACAGTTCTACTGCTCCTGCTGTCACATATTGTGTTTGTGTACACAAACCGCCAGGGGCTTATATATTCTATGTAATGTAGAATCAATACCAGCTATGATCCAAGTTGGCAGTGGACCAGCGGTTTACTGCTTTTAATTAAGCACTTAAGCTCTATTACAAGGTTTTCTAAAATAGCCCTATCTGAGATTGTAGATCTGCTATTTTGAAAATATTTGGAAGGTGAAAAAGGATTTTGAAACATTTGAGCCGATGCCCAAAATAGGGATGCCAGGGAAAGTGGTTAACCCATTTTGAGCGGGAACCCCTTTTGTTGGTTACATACATTATGTTATAATTTAGCTATTGAAAAATAGCAGATCTACAAGTTCATAGCGCGGCACCGAGTGCCGCGCTATGAACTTGTAGGTCTGCTATTTTTTTTAAATCGTTAAAATGTGCCTAAAATCTTTCCGAAAATTGTCATGATTTAGAATTTTCTTTTTTTAATTTCGACGTCATAGGCCTAAAGTGGTTAAACAAATACACCCTGGAGGTACAAGGCCTGCACGCACCAGCATCTGTGACCTTGACCTTTTTGACCTATAACAGTATCATCTCTTTGGGGCAGCCCGTCCTGACCATTCCCACCAAGCTTTCTGAAAATATGGCCATCTGTTCTGGAGTTATTTTGAATTTGAACTTGATTGTGACCTTGACCTTTTTTGGGGGGGTTTTCTCTCCGGGAAAATCAGCTCAGCCATTCTCTATTTATCTCGCTAAGAAACAGACAGGACTGATTTCAACATAGTTACAATTCGTCCCTCTGTGATGTAACAATAAAGTTTATTCTGGCTACATGATACATCAACAGATAGCATAGGCTTAAATCTGGGTATTTTTTGGATATAATTCGATAATGAACCGTTTTACTGATATCAGCATTGCATGTATGTTGCATCTGTTCATTACTGCAACCTGTCGTTTCTCAGCATTAGTTTCCTTCATTGTGTGTCCTACCATATCCATTCTCAGTCCCCTGATGTGTGATGAGTGGGAACTGGAAAACGGCTCAATTTGGAAGACAAACAAAATAGCTTTATTTTCCAATAATCCCTGGGCTCCTGAAACCAACGAACATTCATCTCATCTGTGCTGTACACGCTCAGCCGCTCATGCTTGCGCGCCGTCAGTAAATTATTTACCTTGCAGCTGTGGGGATTGTGGTGAAGGTTGTTTACTGTCCTCTTGTATTTATGACGGCAGGAGTTTGCTCACATCGCTGGGCTCGCTAATGACCTCCCACCTGGTGTAAAGCACTGCACTACGGAGGGCCATTCATTCCCGTTCTTTTAATGACTGGCCCCGTCTCCCCTAAAAGATGGACTAATTGCTCTTAATTGCATGTATACGTTCATTATAGGTGGAAGGATGATGGAGTACTGAGGGGGCAGAGATGATGACCTAAAAGGGAGGCATTAAACTGTAATGAGATGGTGCAGTTTGCACTGTAGTGTACATACTGTATGTTCAATGCATGTGTTGTGCGAGCACGTGTTGGTTTGCCCATGGAAGAATAATTGACTGAGCTTCTCTCTCCTCCCAATTGGCAAAGAAGTCTGCACGCTCCACACCTGGCAGAAAGTTTCTTATACAGACCTCGGAAGATTAGAAATCAATACGCGCGGTTTTTGCATGTAAGAAATCAATTGTGTGTGTGTGTGTGTGTGTGTGTGTGTGTGTGTGTGTGTGTGTGTGTGTGTGTGTGTGTGTGTGTGCGTGTGCGTGTGCGTGTGCGCGCGCGTGCGTGCGTGCATAGGTTTTTGCATGCAAGTGTGTGAGTATCATGTAGGCTACACACAGCGGGAGTTCTTGACTGCCTGCACTTCTCATCGGGGCAGAGAGGAGGCTTTCTGTAAAGCATTGTTATAAAACCAACACTTTTAGCTACTGCCAATGCTGTTCATACTCAAAGGCTTGAAGAGAGAGAGAGATAGAGAGAGAGAGAGAGAGAGAGTGCGAGGGAGGAAGGACGGCTGAGAGAAAGAAAGGATGGCAGAAAAAAGTGAGAAAATAGGTGGGGAGGTGAGCAACACTGCTCCCACCAGTTGTGCTGGCGCAGCGTTCAACTCCTGATGTGGATTAGGCACGCACGTGCACTCTCTCTCTCTCTCACTCACACACACACACACACACACACACACACACAGTCACACACACACACACACACACACACACACACACACACACACACACACACACACACACACACACACACACACACACACACACACAGGGAATGTACAGTTAAAAGGTATTGTTTTATTTCCTCCTTTCTCTCTTTCCTTCCTTTCCACTTTCTCTCCTGCATAGTGTCTCAAGCGAGTCAGAGCGAGGAGGTTGTGTGTGTGGAGGGGGGGCTCCATTGTGTGCCTGGCCGACCCCCCCCCCCCCCCCCCCCCCCCCAATCCTGTCCAGCTGACATAGACTTGTGTCAGGAGGTTCCATCCTGCTGATGTTGGGAAACTAGTAAACTGAGAGAGACATCTAAAATGCTGAAGTGGGGCCCCAGCCAGCCAGCAGAGAGATGGCTCTGTTTGTTGGCTCTTTCTGCTGAGCAACACTTCAGAGAGAAAACTTTTTGGCCCGAATTTGCTGACGGAGGGAGAATATGGAAAAAGTGTTGGGAGTTGGTATTTTGGGAGTCACTCCTGGGCGAGCACATGTCGCTTTGCTCATTGTGCGGCTGTGGCATTGACATTTTGGATGTGGTGTGGTGCAGTGAAGGAGTTGAGAAACGTTAAAAAACAACAACAAATCCAACAAAACAACCTTTAACTCAAGGCTGTTAACTCGCAAACAGTTTTTGCCGCTGCTTACAATTCTCTGAAACCACAGACATTGAACTATCTGAACGCATGAATATGCATGATAAGCCTTCTTTTCTTCTCTGCCCTCCAAGCTGTATTTTTTTCCCTCCCACCCAGAGGACCTGTCATGCTGTTTGATTGGCCCTGACATTTGAAAAGGTCCTTGAATTAAAAAAAGGCTATTTATGACAACTGGAGAACTCTCCTCACGCTCACAGCAGAGTAAAAATGGTGTTTTCAAAGGAGCACTGCTCCTGCATATTTAAATGCTAATGGCCCTCTGAATGCACAGGCTAATAGGATGATTCAGTCTGGAATAGTGCAGTATATGTGCTCAATCTTGGCATGCACACAGTATAGTAGGTGTGGTTTCACTAGATCTTCCCTGTGTGCAACGTTCATTAGGTCATTTTGTTAATTCTAACATTTGTTGAATCTGAGGCTTTCATTTCATAATGTCCAGATTTTGTTCATGACAACTTGGAAATGGTATATTGTGTACACACACACACACACACACACACACACACACACACACACACACACACACACACACACACACACACACACACACACGGCGGAAGATCCTCAGGGAAATCTATTTCTAACATCCTGGCATGTGTGTGGTATATTATTTTGTCAGTTATGACACAGATAAAGTTTAACAGCTTGTTTTACTGTCTTGCTGCTGTCTTGTGGCAGAGTTTGAGTAGCTGTCTGACAGGGCCCGTGGGACACACACAAGCTAGGTAGTCATGTAGTTAGGTGTCAGGTCCCTGGTTGAACTGGAAGTGTGGTAACATAAAGCTAGCGAGTAGGGCTGTGAATCTTTGAGTGTCCCACGATTCGATTCCGATTCCGATTCTTGGGGTCACGATTCGATTCAACTTGATTCTCAATCCAAAAACATTTTTTCCAGATTAAAAATGATTTTCTATTCAAAATGATTCTCGATTCAATACATAGGATTTCATCACAATCTACTCCAGTCTTACAGTACTACAGTAACTTGAAAATGACTGAAGACATGTTTACTGTGATTAGGGTAAGCTTACATTTCATATCACAGACACCATGTAGTGAAAACTCCTGTAACTGTAACCAGAAAAAAAATCGAAAAAAAAAAACCAAACAAAAAAACGATTTTTGGAAATTATGAATCAATTTTGAATCGTTCATAACGGAATCACGATTCTAATTCGACACCCCTAGTAGCGAGCCTCAGTCTAGCAGTGTCAAAGCTCCTCTGGACTTTGACCTGGATGTGGAATGTCATCTCTCCAAAATCCACAGCCCCTAATCCACAGACTTTAATTGGTCCACTTGGTTCCATTTGTACACTAAGGATTTTTATTTGAATGCCCTTTTTAAATTGTGTGTGTGGACACAGGATGATTGGGGATGCCATTACATAGGCAGTTGGATTCTAGCTTGTATGACATGCATGTTAACAAAATCGAATGTATTTGAATGATGAACGTAGATTGTAGTTTCAGAATTCAGACCCTTTCTTTTTTTTAATGTCTCAACGTCTGTCTTAATTGTTTAAAAACAATCTACTTAGCATGTCTTTTGTTCGTCGTTTAACAGGCTCTTTTGCAGGCATAAAGGCTGGCATGATTCCAAAAAGGGAATCTGGCATGTGTCCATGGAGCCAAGTGACTCCCTAACTGTTCTGTTGAGTGAAAGACTGCACTTCCCGTAGAGTAAGCTGAACTGCAAACACCAGCCTGCTACTACGACTACTATAACACGCACGCACGCACGGTCGCACGCACAGTCGCACGCAAGCACGCACGCACGCACGCACGCACGCACGCACGCACGCACGCACGCACGCACGCACGCACACACACACACACACAGAGGTGAAGAAATATAACTTAAGCCTTATGCTTCATTGCTTATTCCTATTATAGGAAAAGCAACAGAAGTCACTTCTAAAGTAATGGAAGTTGAAGCAAAATCACTGATGTAGTATAGCATAGTAGTGGGATGACAAAGACTTATCATGCTTCTCTGCGTTATGAAAATGTGTATTTCTAATGTTTGGCGTGCCTGAGGCTAAAGCTTTGATAATCTGCATGTGGGATGGCTTCTAAACTTGCCGGCATGTTCGCGCATAGAATTTTTTTTTTGCCTGTGATGCGGTGATGTGTGTGTGATTCCCAATCCTGAACAAATGATTTCCTTGCGGGTTAATGTTTCACCACTATAGCGAGAAGCTGTACTTCTACACTACCCCAGTGCTTCCTGCTCACTGTGGATACACCCTGTGAGAGTTGATATGAGATTATATACACACACAGACACACGCGCACACACACAAACACACACACGCATATGCACACGCACACAATATAAATATATATATATATATATATATATGGGCGGCTGTGGCTCAGGAGGTAGAGCAGGTCGTCCAATGATCCCTGGGTCGGTGGTTCGAATCCCGGCTCCTCCTGTCCACATGTCGAAGTGTCCTTGGGCAAGACACTGAACCCTATACATTGCCTCCAATGAGTTGGTTGGTGTGAGCTTGCCACCATTGGTGTGGGAAGTGAAGACGCTGGCGTCGACTGTTCGCCGCTTCACCTCCCAATGTATGAATGAATGAACCATTGTAAAGCGCTATAAAAATGAAATTCATTATCATTATATATATTTTGGCTAAATGCATAATGTATTATAATGCAAGTAATTGTTCCCCTCTAAAGCTAGCCCTTAAAGATTTTGATGTCTTTATTGGTCTGTAACCTGGAATATTCGGGTCTCTTCCAAATGTGTTCAGTTGTTGTTGTCACAACAAATACAACATGAACTCAGCAAACGTAGTAACTGTAAGCGGGGTTTTGCTACAAAGACCACAGTAGATGCTGCTGCAGCTATAGCCCTGCTGTGGGTTGTAGTTACTTAAAGTTGCACTCTTTGACCTGACCGTGTTATTTTTCTGAAAACGTGGCCCGTGCCAGTAGGAGACAGGGAAGTCCATTAGTAAGATATGAGTGCTACACTACATGGGGGCTGCATTGGCAAAAAATCTGCTGAGGTGGCCTGTCTGTGAGGTGTGGCCTGTCTGTGCTCCAGCAACTGTTACTGTTACTGTATTCTGCTGAGGTGGCCTGTGCTCCAGCAACTGTTACAACACTGACCTGCTGCATTACATCAAGATAGTTTTGAATGTAACAAAAAAAGAAAGAACAAAAAATGAAAAAGATGAGCGGTGCCCAACTGCTATGTACAGTAGGTATTAATTACTGTCCTTGTGCTTGTACTGCTGGTATTATTAATTTAGCGTAACACACATTTAAATTAGAAATGGGTTCAGTTGACTTTAATTTAATTGATTAAGTCTTGAGGCCGTTTTTTGAAGGACTCTTCTACATTACATATCTTTTTTATAATCTCTCTTTCTATTTTTGTATTCACCCACCAGCCTGTGTTTATTTTCCTCTGGGTTTTTTTCCCCCTATCCTATCCTATCCTATCCTTGACCTTTCCTCCTTCCTCTCTTTCACACATGGACGAGCATGTGGCAAATAAAGGCTTTAGATCTTGATTGCAAAAGACGACGAGAGAGGGCAGACAAAATGATATTCTCTCTATTAATTAAATATCAGTCCGCTGCCTCATCTGTCTGCCCTCTCACCGTGTCTGTATACAGTACCTCCGTTTCTCTAATACTTTCATATTGTTGCTCGCAGGTGGCAGAAGGTGCTAGCTGCTCTCGGTGCGCCATCTGTGTTCTTTGGTATTTGTTGAATACCTGCCTCTGTTAGCGGTCATTAAGCCATTTCGACCTGACACCAGATTCTACAAATGTCTTCTAAATCCTGACAGTTTTCTGAAAAAGCTATGTTTCTATGTCAGTCGCTCTTCGATTTTTCAAAAATAGCAGACCTACAAGCTCAGAGCGCGCCACTCGGTGGCGTGCTATGAGCTTGTAGATCTGCTATTTTTCAATAGCTAAAGCCTAACATAATGCTAACACCAAAAGGGGTTCCCGCCCAAAATGGGTTAAAGTAGTCCAGCATAATTAGCCTGACTTTTTCCACATACATATTTATGGCAGCGGATATTTGTAGGCTCAACCACGTCGACCACGACCATGCAGGCAAGTGCACACGCATGTGCACGCATGCACATACAACCTGTGCTCTTACACACACACACACAAACGAACCATGCACATGCATAAATTGGTTCTTTTATCAGCGTGACTATTAATTCACTGACCAACTTGAAAAGAATCTAGCATAAGTACTGTCTCTCACGCAGATGCGCTTGTGACAGAACCTGGTTTGTCTGAAATGGAGCTCCTTTTCACCATTAGTCCGGCCTAGTCTCACGCTTTAGGCGTCACATTTCGCCACTTGGATGGGAACCTCGACATCCTTATGCTGACGAATGATGAGGTTACTATTTTGTGTACAGCATTGACGATGATGGAATCAATGCGGACAATATTGATTCCATTTACGAATAGAACCATTTGGTTCCATCTGTACACTCTTAAGTTACAGGATCCATAAACCCCCTCAAGGAACTCAAATGGTCCCCACTTTGAGAACCACTGTCCTAGATTTGTTTAAATTACACACTGGTATCGGATCGGTACTCGGTATTGGAATCGGGAAGGATTTTTTTTTTATTAGAGATACCTTGCCATGTAAACTTTACAGCCATGAGCTTCTTTGCTGGGCTGTATTTGGCCTATCTAAGAGGTATTTTCTGTTTTCACAACAAGTCCGGTATAAATAAATACACAGACAACCTACCTTATGTCTCCCCAGCCTAGTGCTGGGTGATATGGCGCGTGCGTGCGTGCGTGTGCGTGTGTGTGTGTGTGTGTGTGTGTGTGTGTGTGTGTGCGCGCACACACGCGTGCGTGATAAGGCTGCAACGATAATCGATGAATCAGTCGGTAGAGCACTCGTCTTTCGACCGCAAGGTCATGGGTTTAATCCACGGCACGGCTTGAAGTTGTGCGCTAAGTACTGGGAGCTGATGTTAGGTGTTGCACTCCACCTCAGCAATCCATCTCACAGAGGTCTAACGCATTGGAACAGGGATAGACTCCATCTCCCAGAGGTCTAACGCATTGGAACGGGGATAGACTCCATCTCCCAGAGGTCTAACGCATTGGAACGGGGATAGACTCCATCTCCCAGAGGTCTAACGCATTGGAACGGGGATAGACTCCATCTCCCAGAGGTCTAACGCATTGGAACGGGGGTAGACTCCATCTCCCAGAGGTCTAACGCATTGGAACGGGGATAGACTCCATCTGCCAGAGGTCTAACGCATTGGAACAGGGATAGACTCCATCTCCCAGAGGTCTAACGCATTGGAACGGGGATAGACTCCATCTCCCAGAGGTCTAACGCATTGGAACGGGGATAGACTCCATCTCCCAGAGGTCTAACGCATTGGAACGGGGATAGACTCCATCTCCCAGAGGTCTAACACATTGGAACGGGGATAGACTCCATCTGCCAGAGGTCTAACGCATTGGAACGGGGATAGACTCCATCTGCCAGAGGTCTAACGCATTGGAACGGGGATAGACTCCATCTCCCAGAGGTCTAACGCATTGGAACGGGGATAGACTCCATCTCCCAGAGGTCTAACGCATTGGAACGGGGATAGACTCCATCTCCCAGAGGTCTAACGCATTGGAACGGGGATAGACTCCATCTCCCAGAGGTCTAACGCATTGGAACGGGGATAGACTCCATCTCCCAGAGGTCTAAGGCATTGGAACGGGGATAGACTCCATCTCCCAGAGGTCTAACGCATTGGAACGGGGATAGACTCCATCTCCCAGAGGTCTAAGGCATTGGAACGGGGATAGACTCCATCTCCCAGAGGTCTAACGCGTTGGAACGGGGATAGACTCCATCTCCCAGAGGTCTAACGCATTGGAACGGGGATAGACTCCATCTCCCAGAGGTCTAACGCATTGGAACGGGGATAGACTCCATCTCTCTTTTGCAATTAATCGTGGTTGTTTTTCCACTTAACCCATTTTGACCTGAGATCAGATTCTAAAAATGTCTTCTAGACAGTTTTCTGAAAAGGCTATGTTTCGCGATCTAAATCATCCCGTCTTTTTCTGAAAAATTATTCTTGTCTCCCGTTGTTGTCGCTCGATTCTAGAGTGGTGTGGCTATTGTTAGCTGCTACACAACATCATGAACTTCCGGCCGGTCCGTCCGGAAAAGGCGTCCGTGTTTATAAATCGACTGGGCGCATGAATGTAATGGATTAAATAGTTCCGGGCAATTAAAGTGTTTACACATTTTGACCTGAGATCAGATTCTAAAAATGTCTTCTACATCCTGACAGTTTTCTGAAAAAGCTATGTTTCTATGTCAGTCGTTCTTCGATTTTTCAAAAATAGCAGACCTACAAGCTCGTAGCGCGCCACTCGGTGGCGCGCTATGAGCTTGTAGATCTGCTATTTTTCAATAGCTAAAGCATAACATAATGCTAACACCAAAAGGTGTTCCCACCCAGAATGGGTTTTAACCATAGTTTTTTCAGCGTTAAATGTAACTAAGCTAAATAGGAGTCTCTTCCCTTACGATCTGCTGATAGTTGCACATGCACAGTAGCGACTGCAACGCAAAATATGACACAACAATGGTGGCGCCCTATACAGAGTCACATGGTATACAAAAACATCAAAATTCTGATTTTTACCCTCAACATCTTCAAGAAAAGGATTACCTGCAGTATTTGTAAGATGTAGTCTCTATTGTACATCAGCATTAAAGCCAGTATAGCCTACTACTATTTCCGTATACCTGCAATCCTGCATGCTGGATTATAGGATCAAAAACAAAAAATATGGTCGAATATTTATTTTTAAATGACTTATTTGAGTTTAAAAGATTTGTATTCTTGGGGATGGGATTCTTTGTCAAGCTCAATAGCAATCTTTTCCCAGAATATTGTATATCTAATCGCTAGTTTAATTTAGGCCAATTCTTGCCTTCACAACATTGCTGCCAATATTGGTGGTGATGGAATGATGACATAGCTCTGTTTACAAAATGCTGTACCCCCTCCAACTGTATATACGTTCCCCATTTTCAACTGCTTTTATTGTATTGTGACACTTGCTTTGGCAATGTAAACGTTTGTTTTCTCATGCCAATTATAAAGCTCCATTGAATTGAATTGAGTGGTGACACAGACCAGCCGCTCCACAAATTTAAGACATCTTTAAGCAATCGTCCTTTGTGATCTCCGAGTGCATAGTTCTTCTGCAAGCTACTTTCCTTCTCAACTCCCAATCTTCAACATAGGGCACAGTGAACCTGAAATATGGTTATACGTTGTGTGTGTAGACATACTGTAGACAACAATATATTCATACCTGGATACATCACATGTTATTGTATGCTCTCATTTCTCTCGCACGCCAGTGTGCCAGTGAATACCCTTCCCTGTGCCAATGATGGCAACCGTGCCTACGGTTGCTAACCCCTGACTGTTTAGAGGGGTGCAGTACTTAGTTTAGACAGTTTTTGGTTTAGACTATAGTCATTGGTTAGACCAGTCATTAGTCCTACAACTACAACCTATCTCAAACCCTCACCCTCACCCTAACCCTAACCTCCCATGGGGCAGCACACCTAAACCTAACCTTAACCCATGTCTAACCAATGACTAGTCTAAACTAAGTATGCACCCCGTTTAGAGTTCACATTCTTGCCGTAACTTTCCAACCATCAGCTCTCTTTAGCCTGACAGTTCTCTCATAGACTGCAGTTGTTTGTTGTTCGCTATTAATGTTCCTGTAACCGAACCATTTCCTAATGACAAATGTTACGTTTCCTCTTTTTGGAACTAATTTGGTACCGCTAGCGTCTTTCTTCCTCTGCCAAAATTATGAATTAGCACTTCATAGTTGCTCGACAGCAGGAGTGGAGTTTGCACTAGGTAATAAAACTAATCAATTTCATTGATTTATAAAAAAGATTTTATTAAAACGCCTTACATTGCAGTGCATTGTGAGCTTGTAGGTCAGCAATTTTTGCGCAACACTGTTGTACGACAAAGACTAATCAAGTTAGTTGATCGTAAAACAATCTATTACAATTGTTTTGTGATATATGATTTTTTTAAATAAATTATAAACAGAATGCACTTTATTCGATTAATCCAAAATATCGATATATTATCCAAATAATCGCTGAGAAAATGAACAATGGTTGCAGCCAAAGTGCACTGTACACTAGTGTACATTCCTGGACCATTACATTATTTCCCTCTTAGGATAAAAAAAATAGGATTTTGCTGTGTGTGTGTGTGTGTGTGTGTGCGTGTGTGTGAGTGAGATTGCAACAGCATTCAGCTGCGTTTTCACAGCCCAGCTGAGACTGACAGATGGAATCACTTCACACGCAGACAGACAGACAGACAGACAGACAGACAGACAGGCAGGATACAGGAAACCGGGGCGTGTTGAGTATAGTCCTGGTGCTGCAGTGGTGGGTTCCTCCTATTAATCTAGGTCAGTGGCGTTTCAGCTCACAGCTGGTGGGCCTCAGGGCTGGGTCTGGCCTCTGCTTCACCCTGGCCATCCCAGAACACCAATGGTCTAAAGTCACAGGTTTTCAAAGAGAGAGGGCCGCCAGGCGCCAAGAGAGGGCCAATGGGAAAGGAGAGGAAATTATATACAGTGTATATAGTGTTTTGTTCAGTAACAGGAGCGTCCCCTGGCTGTCTCTCCAGCTCTTTTAGTCAACAGAATAATATGCATTTTCAGGTCGGAGTGCGAATTTAAAGTGTAAAATGTACACGGTAAAATTGAGCCTGATAAATGTGTGTACCGTCTCCTGATTGGATGAAATTGGCAACCAACTTGAAAATGTATTTTCCTTTTTTTTTCTTTTTTTATAATTTTTATCCCAAGATTTTGCAACCCAGTTTTTTCACCCAGTGCCAATTATCTAATGTAATCCTGGGCGCTACACTTCCTCTGCCAACCTGAAAATGTATTTTCTGTTTATTTAAAGAGCTGGAGAGACTGGGAGACCCCTAAGCAAACATAAACGTTAAACATATGAAGTCACACCTTTTGCAATGTAAGTCACAATATTTCCAACGAGGAATATAATTTGGTGTTTCATTGAAATTATTTAGAGATGACCGTCTAGCATTATCTGGAAAAAATAACGAAATGTGTCCAATTACTAAATGAACTATAGGTATATGTCATACATGTACATACAATACATTCACTATAGTCATAGCAAGAAGGGTTGGGAAGTGTTCTTATGTTCTGATCCACCAATCTTCTCATTCAATACTTCTGCTTTCCAGAAGCTCCACAGCTTACTGTAAGCATCCTAAATGTACTTCTAAACTGGGACCAGGGTGTCTTCAATCATCCACTAGTTTGATTGAAGACACCTTTTTAAAGAGTTTGGCCCTTTTCCAGCGTTATCATTTCTTCACTGCATGTCCTATTTTGTCGAAGTAAGGATTTAAAGTGCCATCATCTCCCCAAGAACTAAAAGATAATTGCGGTTTATCGTCCTGGCTCGTTTCCTCCAGGGTTTCAGTCTTGCTACAGATAATTTGTTTTAAACATTTCCCTCGATAAGGTGTATGGGACTACTGAGGATGATGTTGATTTTTATTAATGTTTGGATTGGCGTTATCGGAGTAAACTTTTCTGTTGGTCCCTGTGTTGGGTGAATGTTGAGCAAGCCTTGTTGTCAATGAGCTGTTTGCTGGGGATGAAGAGGTGCTAAATAGCTGCGAATTAAAGGGTGAGGTGATGGTGACAACTATAGACGACAGTTTCACACTGGCAGTGTGAAAAAGGCCTATCAGTAGAACTGCATGGGGCACGTCTAGGTGGTCCAGGGGTAAAAGGTCCTGGCCTGGATGCTTCAACAAACAATAATTTACTGTGTTCACGGGAGGGAAGCCCGGGCTGAGAGGGCATTTGTCTCACTGACTGCACTCCTAGTTGGCCAGGAAACCTGCTCAGCACGGGTGCAGAACTCCGAAGACCAACATGTCTCTCTGCATCCCATTTTTGATGAATTGAACAAGGTGGACCCTATTGTAAACAAGTGTAATGCTTAATTGGGTCGTCCACTCACAGTTGACAGTCTTTGTATTGAGTTTGTGCTTGAAATGTACTGTAATTCTGCAAACTGTAGTTTCAATCAATCAATATCAAACCTCCCCAGTGAAAATCCTGACTGTCAGGTGAAAAGGACCGCGAGCAACCGATCGTCTTGTTTATCAAGGGGATGATGCGTGGATGTCAATACCATCCCTAACCCATTTTGGGCGGGAACCCCTTTTGGTGTTTTAAACATAATGTGTTGTAATTTAGCTATTGAAAAATAGCAGCTCTACAAGCTCATAGCGCAGTTTTCTGAAATATTTATTTCAGAAAACTGGAGGATTTAGAAGATTTTCTTTAAATTTTGAGGTCAGGCCTAGATGGGCTAAAGACCTCGACAGAGTGGCCTGACATCGGCATTGATAAGTGTCGATAAACGTCGGTGTGTGTCTCTGCTGTGTGCAGTCGGTGTGTAGAATGGTGGTGCGGTCACTGCGGTGTCACTTACCATTGTTCACCCGACAGAACGAGCTCGGCCACTGTCACCCGTCGATAACACCGGGGAGAGCGGGCGCGCGGGGGGGGGGGGGGGGGGGAATAGAGCACTCTGGTTCACTGTTTACCCTTGTTCCGCCCGAGCGACTAGCTCTGTCAACTCAATACTGTATATGGAACTGCTGCCACACAACTGTACAGCTTGTGCGTATACAGTAACTGAACTGACAGCAGCAGTACTTTAAAGTAGTGACTGAAGCCGTCTCAGTATCTCATTACAGGCAGAGATGACAAGGGGAACAGCGTGCATTGACTTAAACAGTCATGATCCGTCTTTCTGGAAATGTCTTACAGTACAGTGTGGATTTCTAGACGTCTCTATCATGTACGGATTCAGAGCAAAGCCTTTTTTGTTTATTTTAGTCAAGGCATTATAAACTAAAATTAAACCTACCGGGTTATGTAGAATACAACGAAAGCGATCATTTCCCACTTAAGGCCTATTCATAGTCTGGATCTTCGGTGGTGAGGTGACCACCGCTCCGGTGGTGAGGTGACCACCGCTCCGGTGGTGAGGTGACCACCGCTCCGGTGGTGAGGTGACCACCACTCCGGTGGTGAGGTGACCACCGCTCCGGTGGTGAGGTGACCACTGCTCTGGTGGTGAGGTGATAACGTGGAGCGGTGGTGAGTAAAAACAGAGAGAAGGGCTGGTGAAGAGCGGTGGTTTGCTCTTCACCGCGGCTCCGTGACGTCATGTTGTAGTTCGGTAGTCACCTCACCACCGAAAATATTAGACTATGAATAACGCTTTTGCGTGCCGCTTGTTTTGACTTTATCTCATGATGACTCCCATATCAGCGCATGTATAAACGCCAATAACGCTGCTCACGCAGGCACACACACCATCAACCGACAGTCTGTACGATGTGTAGAGATCGTGCCTATAGCAGGTGTTTCACCTTTCACCTGACTGATCTGAGTCAGTCTGGTAAGTTTGGTGTGTGGGCCACTGAAGACCAACCAGTGGGGTCCAATAGCAACAGGAATACACCTGTGTGGGGAAATTGAGAATTGTCATAGACTAGAAGTTCACGTGCCTTCCGCGCGCTCACATCTAACGCTGCGTGTAAAGAAAAAAATCACACCCGTGTGAACTGAGTGGTGCACTTCCCCCCCCTCTCGCTCTCTCTCATTAGCAGGCAACAGTGCAGCACTATCTCTCTCTCTCTCTGTTTCTGGCACAACAGCGCCACTTTTGCCCCTACTGGTACTCATAGTCACATAGGTTAACACGGACATTGCTGTTCCTTGGAGTGGTTGCACCACTCAAAAACTGTAACCCAACCTTTGTGGGAAATTGCAGGATTTCACCGCCGGCCAGTTCCTGTTGCAGTGCCGTTTTAACCCATTTTGACCTGAGATCAGATTCTAAAAATGTCTTCTAAATCCTGACAGTTTTCTGAAAAAGCCATGTTTCTATGTCAGTCGTTCTTCGACTGACATAGAATCATGTTATGCTAAGCATAACATGATTCTAACACCAAAAGAGGTTCCCGCCCAAACAATGGGTTAAAACCTCGGAATGTAGGCTGCATCCGTGGTGACTGAACAGAACACAGACTTTCTATGGGCTCATTTATGATGTTATGCTGCGTCATGTTTACAATATTATTAACGCTTCCGTTTGTGCAGGGTAGCCCCTCCTCCCTGCTGTGTCTGTCCCCCGTGCAGGGGTTGCTCTCCGTCCCTGCGGGGACAAGGCTGCAATGTGGATTTTGCAGCAAATACATAAGAGAAGGTATCAGTGGCACAGGCCAGGCCTTTTCCTTGACATCTAAGATACAGTAGACTCATGTTTCATGTGGGTGTGTGTCTGGTTGTGCGTGCTGTGTGTGCACGTATGTGTGCTTTACGAATTGAGATCAGGATTCGTATTTGCGTTTTATCCATACAGCAAATTACAGGGCAACGTTTTACTCTTCGTTCTTTTAACCCAGGGGTGCCCACACTTTCTAGACTTGAGAGCGACTTTCAAAATGACCAGCTCAACCAGATCTACCCACCAAAAATATATACATATATTATCCCATTGCTGAAAATACAAATGCACTTATTTTCCTTTTTTGTAATATTGAATATTTGAAAACACGGTAGGCCTGTTGCATTGTGGGTTTGCTCTGCCCTTTTTGATGTCGATCAATCAAGTGCAGTCACCTTAATGTGTGGCAGATGCCAAAAATAGTTTATTATTTATTTTTAATTGTATCTTTTTAGGGGCCATGTCATGTGTTCTACCTGTACAGCCTGTGTGATCTACTGGTAGATCACGATCTACCTTTTGGGCACCCCTGTTTTAACCCATTTTGGGCGGGAACCCCTTTGGTGTTAGCATTATGTTATGCTTTAGCTATTGAAAAATAGCAGATCTACAAGCTCATAGGAGCTTGTAGGTCTGCTATTTTTGAAAAATGACTGACGACTGACAAACATAGCTTTTTCAGAAAACTGTCAGGATGTAGAAGACATTTTTAGAATCTGATCTCAGGTCAAAATGGGTTAAATGAACGCTGTTTTGTAAATTACATCACATGTTCTTTTCTTTCTTAAGTGTTCAGTCCACTGGTGTGGGCCCGGAGGCATCTGTCCCATATAGCCACTATGCCATTGACAATTCCATGTCTAATTAATCCATTTTCTTTCAAAAATCATGAGCGCTTATGTCTTTTGATTTAATTAAAATATAGTCTGCAGAGATTTGTTACCTCTTTCGATTTAGAGGGAGTTACTGAGAGAGGGAAAACGGTTCCCCATGTCCAATGCCACAGTGAGTCTGGCTAGCCAGCCACCGCGCGCAACAATGCCACCATTGCGCATTTCCTGGTATGACGAATGGGCGTTATTACAATATTGCGCATTAAACCCAAGTCAGCATTTAGCGTTGCTGCTGCAGTCCCATTATGTTATAAGAGCAGAGCGAGCATCGGAGAGAGAAGAGAAGAGGGTAGAAGAAGAGAAGAGGGGAGGGGCCGAGGAGGGGAACACGGCTCGCAAAAAAGAGCCATGTAAAAGGGGAAGAGAGGGGAAAAGTAAACAAGGAAAATCTAAATGAAGCTCGTCTGCCAGAAGCTGACAGAATAGAGGAAGAATGAAGGGAACGAGAGGGGGCGAGAAGGGTGGACGGACGCCGCGAGAAATTGTGAGGGAGGAGGGGGGTTGGTGAGCAAGATAAAGAGAGGCAGAAGGAGCAGAGCCCATAATTGGCAGCAGCCAGTGTACTTAACGCAGTGGAGAGATATGGGGATATGAGCGAGAGAGAGGGAGGTGGGACGGAGGAAGGTGTAAATCAGCGGTCAGGGTGACAGTTTTACGTGCCCCTCAGAGGCCCCAACTATCCCATTAATGAGACAAGGGAAACCTTATCCACCTTCTTCTCTCTCTCTCCCCCTCTCCTTTTTTCTTTCTGCCATCGTGCACTTTCGGGGACATAAATCAATGACTTTTAAGTATTCACTCTTACACACCAGCTGATTGATGGCAGCTGTGCGATTTGTCTTCCTGGTGATTTGGAAACGTTTATAGTAGTGAGGTGTAGTGTAAGATATCCGCGGTCTAAAGGAGTGCTTCGGTGATGCACAGTGACGCACTTAGTCGATGGTTTACTACATCTACCAAATAGGGCACACATACCCCACTTCCTACAAATCAGCATGGTTCCCTACAACTATACAAATCGGCTAGAGTAAACATCAGATGGTCTGCGTGTGTCTGTCTGTGTGTGTGTCTGTCGGTCGGTCGGTCGGTCTCTGTGTTCTTCCAGCTTACAGAGAAGGTCATTGGGTTCATAGAGTTGAGCTGAGTCACTGAGGTCAAGGGATTCTGGAAGGTTTGGTTCATGATATAACTGGCTGATCTTTTTCAGTGTGAAAAAATGTCCTCGGATGCGTTTGATGCCGGAGCTGTTCTGTCATTCTTTCGCCTCCTCAGTTTTCCTTTAACCAAACCCACAGGCTTTCTGCTGTGGGTTCTCCTGGGACGTGGCTCCAATCAATATGATGCTCTCTCTCTCTATCTCTCTCTTTCTTTCTCTTCCTCTCATGTCTGAGTCAGTCCCATTGTTGCCCACCTAAACAAGACCTCCTAGGTTGCCTGGCACTCAAAGACTTTCCATCACAAAAGGACAAAACTTTAGTGAGACAGGAGGAGAGGTAGCCTCCGTACCCATGAGGATTTTCCTTTTCGTTCGCATTCAGGAGAGGTAAACACTAGATAAGTCATCAAAAGAAAATAAGTCTCTCTCTAAAACCCTTCTCTCTCTGGTGTTGTTGTGGAAAATCTTTCTGTACAGGATGTCAAGCTGAGATGTAATACCCACATTCATTTTGTGTATATATATGATATCCGTACAATGCAGTATGAAGTAGTAGCAGTAGTAGGAAGTGTGCTGCGTTATGTGCCTCTCAGTCAGTCTGTGCAGGCTGTCTTTTGATTAAAACAGCAGAAATGCTGACAGAGTTGCAGAGTGTGTGAGCCCCGGCAGAGGGCTGTGGTAGGATTCATTTGCTATAGAGTTCCAGATGGTTTCTTTAACCACCACTTTATCTCCGTGCACAGCTGCGTCTGCTTCCACAAGCGTTCCCATGCCCCTGACTCTGAGCGCCTCTCGACTTCAGGCTGAATACCTACAGCATGAACAACAACGCTTCTACCATAAAAAAGAGAACACTCCATTGTGTTTGCTGTCACCTGTAATATTCACTTCTAAAAGAAAATGTCAGCCTTTAATCCATTTTGGGCGGGAACCCCTTTGGTGTTTTAAACATTATGTTATAATTTAGCTATTGAAAAATAGCAGATCTACAAGCTCATAGCGCGCCACCGAGTGGCGCGCTATGAGCTTGTAGGTCTGCTATTTTTGAAAAAATCTTGAAAATGTGGCGCAAATCCTGACAGAAAACTGTCAGGATTTAGAAGACATTTTATAAATTTCGACGTCAGGCCTAAATGATTTAAAAAAGCCTTGAAGAGTTCTGTTACAGAATGAGAACTGCCGTGGCCCCCACGGCACGCCTTTGATTTACGAAGTGCATTTATTTAAATGAATCGTCCTAGAAAGCTTTAATTGCAAAATGATATCATGCTGTGTGATGACGTGAGTCTAAAACGGTTTGTATTGCACAACTTGGAAGCATATACTGAATGTCAATGTTGAAGTGAAAACAATGCAGTACATCTAATTATAGTGTCTCAAAACTGCCGTCTATGCAGTATTGTGTATATATGTCTCTTGTGTTTTCTGCACCTGCCAACATTTCATATTTCCAGGTAGAGGTGAGTGTGCTTGCGAATGAACTTCGACTTTGTTGTTACCACTGAGCATAGCTCGGAGGGGTGTGTGTGTGTGTGTGTGTGTGTGTGTGTGTGTGTGTGTGTGTGTGTGTGTGTGTGTGTGTGTGTGTGTGTGTGTGTGTGTGTGTGTGTGTGTGTGTGTGTGTGTGTGTGTGTGTGTGTGTGTGTGTGTGTGTGTGTGTGTGTGTGTGTGTGTGTGTGTGTGTGTGTGTGTGTGTGTGTGTGTGTGTGTGTGTGTGTGTGTGTGTGTGTGGCGCAGTGTGTGTGTGTGGAATACCCACATTTATAAGTATGACTGAAGGGCCTTTCAGTGTGGAGTTTGCATGTTCTCCCTGTGTACCGTAGGGTAGGTAGTAGGTACCCTGTGTACCGTAGGGTAGGTAGTAGGTACCCTCACAAAACACATGCATTAAAATCCTGGTCTCTATACTGCCTCCCGGGGCACCTGGTGGAGGAACTGGTTGGAATAACGTGTTCCTTCCACACACACACTACATCCAACCAAGGACTATCTAAAGAGGACGAGAAGCGAAGACCGTACGGTGTACGCCATGTTGCTCCCTGTTGTACATGCCCAAATTTGTGCATGTACAACTTCCTGGTCTCAACTGCGCATGTTTCTTTCCTTCCAGGGAGCAACATGGCGTCCACCGTACGGTCTTCGCTTCTCGTCCTCTTTAGACAGTCCTTGCATCCAACCAGGAAACTCCCCCCCTGTCAGGTGAAAAGAAGAGGCTTGGACGCTCATGCACTGAAGGAAGCATGAGGTCAGTCCGTTGCTCTCCCCAGGTTGGTGGAGGAGGGAGGGAGTGTAGAGCCCAGGGAGTGTAGAGCCCAGGATTACATTAGACAATTGACACTGGGTGAAAAAATGGGTTACAACATCGTGGGATAAGTATACGTATTAGAACTAGAAATTTCAGACTCACGATTTGGGTTGGAATTATAGGCATTTAGAGTCAGACATTTGAGCTCAAAGGATAACCACAAAGTCCTGGGGACTTGTTTCCATTTTGGTCCTGTGTGTGTATTCAAGTAATCAACACAAATTGATATAAAACACTATAAAAAACAACAACTGTAGGCAGTGAATGCCATCACCTTTCTATGGGAAAAGTGAGTTTACCTCCCCTTTAGGCCTCCTGAAAGATTTTTTCAGTCCTGTTCTGAGGGAAGCCAGTGATCCACATTTGTTAAGGGATGGTGTCGGAGCACCCCACACTTTGGTGGCAGTGCAGTAGAGCGAGAAGGTGCCCATGTTTGTTCTATAGCGTGTGAAAACATGTACGTCACCAAGAGGAGGGCGGCGTCTGAAAAGCTAGGGACGGCCCTCTCGTGGGCATTAAATTCTAGCCCACATCACTCAGAATAGAGTGACGTTGGTATGTTTTTGTAAATATGGAGCTCGCTCTTGGCGACAACATAGTGAACCAACACCAGGATGGATAGAAAGAACGTCGGGCCCAAATACATTACAAGGACAAGGAAAATGTTGTGAACAAACACGGCTGTGCTTAGATACTTTGTTGAACGTTATTCACACACTATAGGTGGGTGGGCGCTCCCTCTAGTATTGTGGATGTGAGTGTCTCTCACTTTAGGTTAGGGTCAGTTCTGTCAGAGTGAAGGATAGGGATGAAGGTTTTGATGTCCGCACAAAGATGTGTGTGTGTGTGTGTGTGTGTGTGTGTGTGTGTGTGTGTGTGTGTGTGTGTGTGTGTGTGTGTGTGTGTGTGTGTGTGTGTGTGTGTGTGTGTGTGTGTGTGTGTGTGTGTGTGTGTGTGTGTGTGTGTGTGTGTGTGTGTGTGTGTGTGTGTGTGTGTGTGTGTGTGTGTGTGTGTGTGTGTGTGTGTGTGTGTGTGTGTGTGTGTGTGTTCTATAGGTGGGTGGGCGCTCCCTCTAGTATGTCACTCACTTTAGGGTGGAGGGTTAGGGTCAGTTCTTTCAGAGTGAAAGAACTGACCCTAATGGTTTTGATGTCCGCACAAAGATACAGTAGGTGTGTGTGTGTGTGTGCGCGTGCGTGTGTGTGAGATATAAAGTCAGTGGTCTCAGCTCTTCCACAGCAAGCTCTTCCTGTGTGCTCACACAGGAACATGTTGCTTGGCTTCTGTTTGTTGAACTAGACAATCCCTGAGGCTGTGTGTGTGTGTGCCTACACATGTGTGGGTGTCAGTGAGCGTGTTCACGTGGAACAGATTTGTGTGCATGTAGCATCAATGTGTGGCCAGATTATTTTGTTACGCACGCACGCACGCACGCACGCACGCACGCACGCACGCACGCATGCACACACACACACTTACTATCTTTGATTGGACATCAAAACCAATTCTTATAATATGCCATCTTTACTTAACCTGCTGGCCCACAACATAACCTTTATCTCAAAATCCCTATGCCTAATGCCAAAACGAATTCTAATTTTCAACCATATAGTAAAACATGTACGCGTTGCGTGCGCTATACGCACGCGCACAAACACACACACACGCACACGCACACACACACACACACTTGTTCCTTGCCGAGGCTGTAGCTCTGAAAGTATATCTCGCAAACCTAATTCCCCTCCAATTCTGTTTCGTTAAGTAACAGCACTTAAAGTAGCTGCTTGTCTGCTTGTGGTGGTGCTCACTCAGGGTTGACTGTGCTTCCTGCATCGCTCTCCATTGAGTAAGTGCTCTGCTAAGACTTGCTGTTGACTTTATACTGTACCTGCTGAGTGGAGCCCATTAGTTTTTTGGCCTTCCAAATAATGGAGTGGATTCTCTTCATCATCTGCATCATGTCATGTACCTGGAATTAATCCAACTGCTATGTATTAGTGTATGTATTTGTAGTATTTTAGCAGTATAGAGCGTCGCAGTCCCGCCCCCTACCAGGGCCCAGGAAATGATTCTCTGTTCATTTTCCTCATAGACATTTCAAAAAGTATTTATTTAAAGACGTTTACGCCGCGGACAAAGCCAACTCGAGTCGTGACAAATCATGACAACAAACACAATTTTTTGGGCCGAACAAATAATTAGAAGAAAACAATGGCAGGTTACACTTTTTTTTGTTGTTTTTCTTCTTTGTAATTATTTGTTTGGTCCAAAATATTGTGTTTGTTGTCATGAGTTGTCACGACTCGAGTTGGCTTTGTCCGCGGCGTAACCGTCTTTAAATAAATACTTTTTGAAATGTCTATGGGAATAATGCATTGGGAATCATTTCCTGGGCCTGGTGTCGTCATGAAAGAGGGCGGGACTGCGACGCTCTATTGTACCACTAGTCCGCTACTAATTAGTAATGTAACGAGACGATCAGCTCTCTGGC
This sequence comes from Electrona antarctica, assembly GCF_951216825.1. Classification (NCBI taxonomy): domain Eukaryota; kingdom Metazoa; phylum Chordata; class Actinopteri; order Myctophiformes; family Myctophidae; genus Electrona; species Electrona antarctica. The sequence goes on from NC_136791.1 coordinate 48,591,853, forward strand.
TCAGTGATATACTCCACAGTCATTGGGTCCATTGATATTCGTACACATTCTTACAATATTGTCAACAAAATGTAAAGGAAGACATTTTTGCATGCATATTCATTTCGACCCATTCTACACAAAATGTGGTGTATAGGCTAGATTCTGTCACTATTCCACTCGGCTGCCCTGGTGTCACACTCTAACCCGTCCACTCTATATACATATAGCCAAACTAACTGGCTATAATACTATTGTTACAGATGATACACAAAATATAGATGATGCACACAATATTGTATATACACACACACACACACACACACACACACACACACACACACACACACACAAACACACACCGTATGCGGTATATTGTGGCCGCAGGGGGTACTGCCCCCTGGGTGCGTTTTCGCATTTCTAATTCACTAATAAATTCATTATTAATTTATAATTTGTTAAATTGGAAAAAGGGCTTCGTTAAGACCTCCATATTATTATGGTCAATGCCTGTGTGAAAAGTGGGAGTCATTGGTGCAGGCGGTGAGGAGCTACGGCGGTGTTTCTGACAGACAGACATTCAGACATTGACTGAATTATAGTATGATGATGATGATGATGATGATGATTGTCGTTCATGTTTTATTGGAAATCCGAAATGCTTTCACATACAAACAAACTTAAAATGTAACAGTGCAGTGGACACTGCCAGTTTCACACTTACCTTCTCTCTCCTGTAGTCTATTCATAGGTAAGAGAATGGACGCCCTCCCGCCACACACACACACACACACACACACACACACACACACACACACACACACACACACACACACACAGCGTGTACACACTGCTGTACCTTCAGTGTTATTTCCTGCTTTCCTTCCTGCTCAATTACCTCGCCTCTGACTCCCACGTGCTTGTCCTGTTTCTCTGCTGAAAATGTCTATCGTACGGCGCAGGACAGACAAAGCAAACACATGGATACTGTTATGACAGTTTTTTTCCCCTGGTCAATTACTCACCCCCACGAAGACCTGAATTCATGGAGAGTGTTTAGATTTTGTCGCCTTATCGAATATTCGACCAACTTCCTAATTGGCGCGTCCTAATGTCGGGTCCTCGCCGATGTGAACGGCGAGTTTGAAGTCGGTCGGACCCATGCATTGCGGTCGGATCGTCTGTTCTGGACAACGGACCCCTAGCCTACATATATATATATATTTTTTAAAAACATGTTTATTGATTTTTCTTTACAACATAGTATTTTCAAAGCAATTATTCACATATATTTTCCCCCCCACAACCACTTGGCAGCACAAATACTAAACAAAATCTTCAAAGAAACCCCCACCCCACAGCTGACTGACTACTCCAATTAACCACTATACATCCAAAGCCTCTTCAATATCACCTCGCTTAATGAAGTCCAAGAACTTCTCCCATCGGACCCCTAAATATGGGTGTAATTGGTCGGATCGGTGGTTTTGACTCAAGGCCAGTTAACTACAAACACACGGACAGACTAGATTTTGTGAATCTATTGTAAGATAAATCTTAACAAGAGCAGAACTATATTTGAAACATTCACTTATAACCTGGACAGTAGAAGTCCTCCCTGGATTACACTGTGAGAGTTGTTTTGGAGGTTATAAATAATGTTCTATATAATGTTCTATATAGTTCCTCCAAATTTGCTTAACCCATTCTGGGCGGGAACCCCTTTTGGTGTTTTAAACATTATGTTATAATTTAGCTATTTTTGAAAAATCATGAAAATGTGGCGCAAATTTGGAATATATATGTTTTTAACTAAAATCTTTGCTTCTGGGGGGTCGTTGGAACAACATATTTTTAGATGGGGTTCAGCGGCCTCTTACATAACATTTTTGTGTTCCTTGATATGAAATATTGAGCACCACTGATACAGAAACATAGGTATTTCAGTCAGGATTTAGAAGACATTTTTAAATTACGACGTCAGGCCTAAATGGGTTAAATTAATTAATTATTGTAATACTGCACGAGGAATTCATTACAGTCTATACATTGGCCACACTGTCTGAACATAAACACTAGATTGGGCACGGTGCCACATTCTACCTCCACCTGGGGGCGCTGATAGCCGAGTGAAACCGGGAAAGCATCTGTGTCATTTTAGTATTTTAGCTACTGTATATATATCATCTCTGTTGGGGGGGGAAACCTCATAAGTTTCAAAACTGTTATCAGGATTCAAAAGTAGCAGATCTACAAGCTGAAAACGAGTCGCTTTGCACCGCGCTTCGAGCTTGTTGATCTGCTATACTTCTGCGTGACGCTGTAGTATGATTAACCCATTTTGGGCGGGAACCCTTTTTGGTGTTTTAAGCATTATTTTATACTTTAGCTATTTAAAAATAGCAGATCTACAAGCTCATAGCGCGCCACCGAGTGGCGCGCTACGAGCTTGTAGGTCTTCTATTTTTGAAAAATCGTGAAAATGTGGCGCAAATCCCGACAGAAAACTGTCAGGATTTAGAAGACATTTTTTAAATTCCGACGTCGGCCCTAAATGGGTTAAGTAAGGGCGTTAATTTACGTAAAAAACCTCCTACAAAAATGTAGAATATGATGATGAGAGGTTTCTGCCCGACAATAACGACATAATTAGCAACACACGTTTTTTAAGAAAACGGTTAGGATTTGTTTTTGTCATTGCTTATTGTCACGGCTATTTTTGGGGACATATTCCCCCCAGAATAGGGACGCTGGGATTCAAGTGGTTATAATATAAAAGAAGATCATGCAAAACGGAAGAGCTAGTACACACTGTAAAGGCCTGAGTGTTAATTCAACTCTGAGAGGATGGATGTACGGATGGATTGATGGGTGGCTTGGGGTTAAGTAGTAACACTGCCTTTATCAAGACACAATGCAACTGAATTTGTGGTCCGATCGATGACATCGACCACAGGAGAATGGAACGGAGGCAGTGCATTTCATTCTCTCACGTGATATTTCTTTACTTTGCATTTTCCTGTACCATCTAGTATCCACGCCGTTGTGCATTTATTTTTGCTGATACAACCCCCCCTTATCTGCTCTGCTGACTGACTGACCCACATTCCACTCACTGTTACTGACTGTCCTTAGGGGGGGGGGGGGGGGGGGGGGGGTGCGTGCACTACAGTACACTACACACACATGCTTGTGTCGATTATGTGTGGAAACAGCACATGTCTGCATATTTTGTCTGTTTACTGCACGTCATCTGGTGCGTATGCATGTGTTTGTTTACATGCCTAGGTTTGTGAGTGTGCATGTGTGTGTGTGTGTGTGCGTGCGCTGTCTGTACTCTCTGTACACCATGTCTGCCTGTCTTGTCTCTCTGTTGTTGTCAGCCTCTCCCCTAATCCATTTTGGGGCGGGAACCCCTTTTGGTGTTTTAAACATTATGTTATAATTTAGCTATTGAAAAATAGCAGATCTACAAGCTCGTAGCGCGCCACCGAGTGGCGCGCTACGAGCTTGTAGGTCTGCTATTTTTTGAAGAATCGTTAAAATGTGGCGCAAATCATTGAATATAATATTTCAGAGCGAACGTTTTTAACTAAAATATTTGCTTCTGGGGGGTCCCTGGAACTACATACTTTTTAGATGGGGGTCCGTGTGGCCCAATAGAGATGATTCTGGGCGTCCTTGCCATGAAAAAGGTTGAGCACCACTGACAGAAACATGGGTTTTTCAGAAAAATGTTAGGATTTAGAAGCTTTTTTTTTAATCGACCTCAGTCCAAAATGGGCTAAACGCATGCTGTCTCCGGTGGGACCATCACAAGCTACAGCAAAGAACACAAAACTAGATAAAGTGTCCCTCGGGGCACAGGTCTCCACCAGGGCAGGTCAGGTTGTGGCCTCCTGGTGGCGCTATAATAGGCCAATGTCAATAGGGTGCCATTTCTTCTTCTTACGCCTTGGATGGCAATTTGGATGATTTGAAGCATTTTGTTCCAAAAATGTTGTTTTGCAAAAATCCACCTGTTGGTGGCGCTATATAACAGGCCAATGTGAAAAGGGTGGGATATATTCCTCGGCCTAGTAGAAAAGTCTGTGAAAGATTTCACGTAAATTGCACGCTGCGTTTTTGAAAGCCAATGTTAGCCAATTAGGATGGAATATGAAATATCAGACAGATCCGACTGCGGGATTTTTGGACAGAATCTGGAGGAGTAATATCCAAAAATGTATTTTTCTAAAATCGGCCTCCTGTTGGCGCTATAACAGGCTGTTCTGGAAAATGTTGGGCAGAGGTTCATCGTTGGCATCCAGGGAGTGTGTGTGCAAAATTTGGCATCGACCGGGTTAACGGTGCCGGAGATTAGCTGTACACACACACACACACACACACACACACACACACACACACACACACACACACACACACACACACACACACACACACACACACACACACACACACACACAGACAGACGGAGTGCAAAACATACTCTCTCCCCGTGCCTTCGGCCTGGTGGAGACAACAATGCTGCGGCCTCTCATTAACTCTTGTTTGTCTTGTTGTGATATGTTCGATCTGCGTGGGAGATTTCAATTTAAGATCCCCTCTACAAATCCCAGAGGAATTGAAAGTGTGCTCTTCTATCATCTCTGAGATGAGTCTCCCTCTAGTGGAGGCCGCTCTCTCTGCAAGGCCTGTGCACCTTTTGTGGTTCTACGAAGAGGGAATTCGGTGGCTCTCAACTCCGTTCCCCAGGGGACCCAAATGTGTTGCTCGCTTTCATTCTAACCATGTAATCACTAGACATGGGATCCCAGATGAACACAATTAACCAATTTTGACCTGAGATCAGATTCTAAAAATGTCTCCTACATCCTGACGGTTTTCTGAAAAAGCTATGTTTCTATGTCAGTCGTTCTTCGATTTTTTCAAAAATAGCAGACCTACAAGCTTGTAGCGCGCCACTCGGTGGCGCGCTACGAGCTTGTAGATCTGCTATTTTTCAATAGCTAAAGCATAACATAATGCTAACACCAAAAGGGGTTCCCGCCCAAAATGGGTTAACTAACAAACCAGTTTGAATAAGAGAATTAACCATTCCAGAGTATGGTAATCTCTTTTTGCACAGAGAAACATTTATCTATGTTCTCTGAAGGTGAACAATGAAGTGCGTCTAACAACATTTGTGCAGGGACCGGACCACCAGTCATTTGGGAAATGACAGATTTGAACAGGTGTTGTGACATCTATTCAGCTATATACCCATTCAGGTAGAGAGCGGCAGTGTTGCCATGTCTGGTTGTTATTACTTTGGCCATGTTTTCCTGCAAATTAGCTTGTTAATGTTGGTAGTTGCGAGTTGCATTTAGTTTTGCGCTTGTTTGGGCTTTTTGTCCTAATGTTGTTTAACCCATTCTGGACGTGAACCCCTTTTGGTGTTTTAACTAAGCATTATGTTATACTTTAGCTATTGAAAAATAGCAGATCTACAAGCTCATAGCTCATAGCGCTCGTAGCGCGCCATCTGTGGCGCGCTACGAGCTTGTAGGTCTGCTATTTTTGAAAAATCGTAAAAATGCGGCACAAATCTTTGAATATTCTTTCAGAGCGAACATTTTATTTCGACGCACGCACTGGTGTATTTGTCCGCAGAAACCCCATCTGAAAATATTTTATGAGATTTGTGTTGTTTAATCACACCCGTGTGAACTGAGTGGTGCAACTCCCCTCTCCCCCTGCCCCCCCCCCCCCCCCCCCCCCCTCTCTCTCTCTCTCATTAGCAGGCAACAGTGCAGCACTATCTCTCTCTCTCTGTTTCTGGCACAACAGCGCCACCTTTGCCCCTACTGGTACTCATAGTCACATAGGTGAACCAACACATGAACCAACACATAGGTTAACACGGACATTGCTGTTCCTTGGAGTGGTTGCACCACTCAAAAATATAAAAGTAATAGAAGGTCCTCGGTTTACGTCCCTGTGTCGATGAGCACGATACCTACCCCCCCCCCCCCCCCGTCCCCTCTGAGCAGCCATCAGTTTGATGAAGCTGATGGCTTGATTGTTAAACAAAGGTCTCACACAAGAACACGCAAGAATCCGTGTCAAATTTGAATGAAAAAAACAAAACAAAAACAAGAAAACACCAACACGGCCCAAGACAGTTAATGTGTGTAATATATTAAGGAACAATATCACTCCTCTTACTACAACGATATCCCGTGTCCTTTTTTAATCTCCTAGGTGTGAAACATTACTGAAGCCAGCCCTGTAAGGGCCCTGTGGATCTGCCAGCTGGTTGTATCTTCATCTGGACTGACTGGTGACTTCAGAGGGGGAGGAGAGGAACCCGCCATTCCTGTCGTGCCACGACGATGGCTCTGCCCGACAAGCACAAAGTCAAGCGCCAGCGACTGGACAGGATCTGTGAAGGTAAGACGTGCCCTGACAACGTGTCCTTCTCTCACATCTGCTCTTCTACGTTCCCCTGCGTGCGTGCGTACACATACAGTACCTGTGTCAATCTTGCACGGGAAAATACTGTAAATAGGTTGCATAGCAGTTAATCATGATGATGACTCCCGGGGTCACACGACTTGTTAAATCACAGCACACACATCAGTGTGTTTGGCCAAGAATCACAACACTTAACTTTCAGCTTACTCAGGCCCTACACACATACACACACACACACACACACACACACACACATACACACACACAAACACACACACACACACACACACACACACACGCGCAAATGGCTTAAATCACATAAATAATTCCCAGTGGCTGCTCACACTTGTCGAAGGCTCACCACCAAGAGTTGCCGCCGGTGGCTCACACTCATCCTCTTACACACACAAGCACACCATGACTTCCAGGCCCATTATGTGTGCTGGCCTCTTTTCAGACCCGTACACGTCACACAGTGCAGAAGTTGATCATTCTACATTGCACACACATGAGCTTTTATCGTTAGGAGTGTCTCAGTCCATTGTCACGAGGTGTCACCCAACACAAGGCAGCACTTAAGCTGTCTAGACCCCTGCTGAAGCCACAATGGAAAAGCCAGTGGGAGATGTTCCATACTGTTGATTTTGTGTGCGTGCGTGCGTGCGTGCGTGCGTGCGTGCGCAACTGTGCACGCTTGTGTGAAAGAGAGCCTAAATCTGTTGAGAGTCCAAGCTATTGCTTTGATGGCCATGTCTGAGACAAAGAGCTTGCGAGCACAGTAGGGAAGGCAGGATACGACGAGGACGGCTGGCAGGGACAGAGAGATGGTGGGAGAGTTCTAGAGATGTTTTGGGGGGCTGTGTGAGGGGTTTGGGTTTGGGGGGCTGTGTGAGGAGTTTGATGTTTCCATATTATAGGATACGAGGACGGCTGGCAGGGACAGAGAGATGGTGGGAGAGTTCTAGAGATGTTTTGGGGGGCTGTGTGAGGGGTTTGGTTTGGGGGGCTGTGTGAGGGGTTTGATGTTTCCATATTCTGCCGCAGAGACGAAGCAGGGAGTTTATAATGAAGTGAAGTAGTACTACTCGCAGCAGCGCTGGAATTGATTAGTGCCTGTGTGTCTGTCTGTCTGTGTGCGAGAGGGAGAGAGGAGACTGGATGAAACAGATTTTATTTTCCATCTTATACTCGTTTTTTTTCTTGTTTCGCTAGAGCTATTACTGTTGATATTGCGTGTGTGTGTGCGTGTGCGTGCATGCGACTACTCACCCCAGTATACTCACCCCTTGCTCTTCTACGCATCTACACAAGCACACTTGTTAAAACCTTCTTTTATGGAGTTTTGTATCCTGTGACGTTATTTTATTTTGTCCCATTTTAATCAGCCGTTGTTCCTTGTGTTGTTTCTATTTGTTTAAAATGATAATTGTACTTTTATACGCACGGTCTTCTCTTCCCCACACATCAACGTTCTGCTCCGTCCTGCCAGGGGTATAATCCCATCGAGGCCTATAGCTGCTCTCTACACGAAGCAGCGAACGCGCCACAGTCTCCCCTCGCATCCTATACACTTGGAAATAAGAGCCACATGTGTGGCATCCTCCTAACCTCCCCAGACCACTAACCCCTTAAGACTGGGAAAGGCTTTTCCATCCGTTGTGTTTAGGCAGAGAGAGAGAGAGGTTATATGCCCTTATAGGGGCCAATGTACAGTAAGCTTTATAAGAATCACATATTCTGGTCGGAACGACCTCAAAATATTTCTCTTACTTTTTCTAATTGACATTCTGCTCGAAGGCAGCTGATAAGATAATGAGGGACCTTTTGGAGAAGTTAGTCACTACTAAAAAACACAACATAAGAACAGTGGGTGATTCGTATAATTTTTGAGGAAGTGAAAAGATCACAGAGCACTGAGTCATGTCGTCTTCATAGCAATGAACTTCTTCAACTGCACAGAATGGAGTGTTTTTTTTTTTGTTTTTTTTTCCCCCAGTTCGAGGGGTGAGAATGTCTTTCCAGAAGTTTCCACCATAAGATGCCACCCACTGTGCTGTTGTCCCTTTGCAGGGTCTCAAGTGTTGAGACCCGAGCGTGAACTGAGATATCAAATATGATGTTTGTGTGCAAAAATGGGCCCAAAACACAAGGTCAGAGGTGTGTGTGTGTGTGTGTGTGTGTGTGTGTGTGTGTGTGTGTGTGTGTGTGTGTGTGTGTGTGTGTGTGTGTGTGTGTGTGTGTGTGTGTGTGTGTGTGTGTGTGTGTGTGTGTGTGTGTGTGTGTGTGTGTGTGTGTGTGTGTGTGTGTGTGTGTGTGTGTGTGTGTGTGTGTGTGTGTGTGTGTGTGTGTGTGTGTGTGTGTCAATCCCATATCTGTTTCATACATTGTTGCAAATTGTGATGGGTGCTTAACTAAGCTGTGCCTGTGTGATGAATTCTAAACTAAATCATTTTGAAGAGTGCCTCGCTCAGCGCTGAGTGTAGATTTATCACCCATAATATGCTATACTATTGCTTATTTAGGTTAAACAGGTAGACAAACCTGTCAGCCTACTGTCTGATACCGATACCGAATACCGATACCAGTGTCGTGATATCATGTTGTGTTTATAGCTATCTAGCTATATATCTCGTGTTGTGTTTATAGCTATCTAGCTATATATCTCGTGTTGTGTTTATAGCAGACTTCTCACTCAAATGTGCACTTGAATGAATGAATCAATGACATTTTATTTATGTAGCACCTTTCCAAACATAAAGTTACAAAGTGCTTTACAGACAGGATTAAAAACAACAATCATAAAGAACATCAAGAACATCAGAAATAACAAAGCATAACATCACATCAAAACACATCAAGGATAGAAAGAAAGGTAAATAAATGAATATATACAGGTACATACATACACACATCCATATATGCATATCTACATATACATATATATATATACACATAGGTCTATATACACATACACACATACATACATATAGAACTGAAATTAGGAAAAACACTTGACATACATGTGTGTTTTTAAAAGCGGGCACCGTCTCCGCTTGCCTAAGAGCCAAGGGGAGGGTATTCCAGAGCGATGGAGCGCGGGCCGCAAAAGCCCGGTCACCTCGGGTGACAAGGTGAGTTATGGTTGGAACAAGAAGGGCCCTATCTGCAGATCTGAGGCCTGTGGGGTTTTAGCATGTCCGTGATGTAGCTGGGGGTTGTACCACTCAGTTCACACAGGTGTGATTTTTTATAATTTACTAAATTTGATTATCCACTTAAGCCCTATTGTATAGTTTGTTGTACAACGCCGGTGTCGCACAACAATGGCAAGAATAGCCGAAGAATAGCTCGCAATACGACACGTTCTGAGCTAGAACGTTCAATTAATCAATTATAGATCATTATGTTTTTTAAAGGATTAAATTGAATTGTTTGCTTTGAATACCTGTTGTAGCCTTGCTGCTGCTGCCACAAAACCACAAGGATTCTATTCTGGTTGAATGGTCAACTTAGTGTACTAAACTAGTCTTCATTGCTGACCACATGGCTACATGCATTCCTCTAGTAACCCCACATTTAAAGATGGAGTGCCACAATTTTTTGTTTTCCATGTTTCTATGAGGTGACAGTACTTCATTAGACACTCTGGAGTTGTTTTTATGTGCAATGGTGTATTAACTTTGTATTTAGGGTTTCTTCCTGGAGGCTGAACCCTTGACAGTCAAACGGGCCAATGAAATAAACAGTAATATAGTGACTGCATCACACTATCAGCCCCTCCCCTAACCCCTCCCCCTTTATCATACAACTACAGCTGTGGGTGTGGCTTCAGTTCAGGTGGATGACCACCCATCACCACCCACCAGGCAAACCAGGCATACTTAATGAACTGGTGGGCGTGTCCACATAAAATAATGATTTGAACAAATACTGTACACTTTTTGGAAAATGTTCTTCCTCTTTATATTATAATAATACCTGATGATCATATTTTAGGGTGGAAGAAAATCGTGGCACTCCATCTTTAACATTTTTTTTTTTTTTTTTTTGTAAACTTTATTTTTACATTTCTTATCTTTAACATTTTTTATTGTATTGGGAGTCGATCTACAGGTAAATCTAGTCCACTGTGAGTTTCACAGCTGACCTGAAAGTATAGCTGGAGAGACAAGAGATACAAGGGACAATTAGACCTTCTGTAATGTGTGATAAAGAGCCAGAGAGCGGGGAGCTGCAATAAGGAAGAGTGTGGCTTCTCCCTTTTTTCTCTCTCTCTCTCGATCACTCTCGCTCCTTCTCTCCATATCCTGCCCTCTTCTTCCACTTTCTCTCCATCTCTCTCTCCCTCTTCTCCTTCTGTCTGCTCCATCTGTGTACCCAGCAGCATGCACTGAATTACTCGGGCAGTGCCAGAAGCCGATGCCACCGCCATTTAGCCAGAGCTAACCGAGTGATCTGGACAGAGATGCAGGGAGGTGAGCTGGTTGTTGCTGCTGCATTGTGAACCGGATCGCTTGGGAACCGCATGTTCCTGTGTTGATTAGGATGTAAATCTGTGCCGCTGAGACGCAAACACTGTGCATTTGTAGAGAGGATTCTTGGCGTGTGAAGTTAATACGAAAGAAAATAAGTTTCCTTGTTCATCAAGTGTTCATCAGCATGGTGTATTTGGCAACTTCATCTTTTCATCTTCTGACAAAGCCATCCTTAACCCATTTTGTGTGGGAACCCCTTTTGGTGTTTTAAACATTATGTTATAATTTAGCTATTGAAAAATAACAGATCTACAAGCTCATAGCGCGAGTGGCGCGCTATTTAACGCTATTTAGCGCTATTTAACTCAAATCTTTACTTCTGAGGGGGTCCCTGGAACAACATATTTTCAGATGGGGGTCGGAGGCCAATTACAGAAAATTTTTGGGGTCCTTGATATGAAATATTGAGCACCACTGAAACATGGGTACTTCAGAAAACTGAAGGATTTAGACAAGACATTTTTTTTATTTCGACGTCGGGCCTAAATGGGTTAAGAGTGTCGTTCGTCATGCTTATTTTCTTGTTCAGTCAACTAATCTGTAAATGCACTTTAGCTGCATATGCTAGCATCTAGCCTGCACATTAACTGCTGAGACCAAACTGATGAGGGCACCCAGGGGGGCTGTAGAGGTTAGCAAGAGGAGAACTGCGGAGGTTTCCTGATACTCTTTGGTGGAGGTGGAACCTCATGTCCTCCTAGGCGTCGTAACGCAGACCCAATCTGCCAATACCATGATCCCTCCATCATCGCCACTTCCCTCCTCTCTAGCTCAGCCCTCCTTAACCCATTTAGGCCTGAAAAAGTGTCTTCTAAATCCTGACAGTTTTCTGAAATACCTTTTTCTAGGCCTATATCACTCAATATTTCATGTCAAGGACCCCAGAAATGATCTGTAATTGGCCTCCGAGACCCCCCATCTGAAAATATGTTTTTCCAGGGACCCTCCAGAAGCAAAGATTTGAGTTAAAAATGTTCGTTCTGAAAAAATATATTCTAAATTTGAGGCACATTTTCACGATTTTAAAAAAATAGCAGACCTACAAGCTCGTAGATCTGCTATTTTTCAATAGCTAAAGCATAGCATAATGCTAACACCAAAAGGGGTTCCCGCCCAAAATGGGTTAACCTTTCCACAGCCCACCACAACCTCTGGCATCCAGTTGTGCTATGAAGTCATCAGAGCTTATGGTCTCTGGATCTCGCGGCCCCCCCTGGGTGTGTTCCAGGCCCCTCGCCAAAACCCACGGCCCCTTTATGGGCTTCTCGGAGAGGCTGCGGGTGTGGGGCGTATGGAGGACTTGAGGGTTTAGGAGGGGAAAGGTTTGCTAGAAAATGTGGTATACTGTATGGATGAAGAAGAAGGTGTGGGGTGGGGGGGTGGAGGGGGGGTGTGAGTGTGTGTGTGTGTGTGTGTGCGCGTGTGTGTCGTGCGTGCGCACGCATATGTGTTCTTATAAATGTGCTCATTATTTTTTTGTGGCTTTCGCCTTTTTTTATATTTTTTATGGAGGGACAGACAGTAGGCTGACAGGAAATGGGGAGAGAGATGGGGGGATGACATGCAGTAAAGGCCGTCGGGATCGGGAGTCGAACCCGCGGCACACTGCCAGACTGGATTACCAGCCACGGTGCCTGGACCGCTGAGCCACTGCCCAGGCCAATGTGCTCATTATTTGTGTGCCTTTTTTACACAATAATGTATAATTTCCCCTTTCCTTTTAAAACATACAGTACATACAGTACAGCTCCTGTCCTGTCTGCATGGGTTTGCTTTTTCGTGCTTTGGCTATGGTGGCTTGGAAATTACTGTATTTTCTGGACAGGAAAAAAAAATGACTTCAAAGTGAAATCTTCCGCTCCAACAACAGAACATTATAATTTCCTGTGGCCTGACTCCACACGGGTGGGTCGGCGGCACTGGGGTGATGATGGGATCTATTGCAAAAAGAGATGGGCGGTTTTGAGAGCACCGCTGAAAATTGATAGAGCCGACTGTGAGGAAATAGTTTCCATTGGTTCCTGAGCAGCGTTTCTCAATCAGTGGGTTTGGCAGTTGGCACCCAGAAACTGGGTTTCAAAGGTTATATTCTTCTAACTGTGTCACAAACAAAAGGCACTTCAATAGAGGAACTATTGGTATGATAGCTGACTGAATGGGGAAACAAGAAATTGCAGCCGCTTTCATGTTACATTCTCAAAAACATGCCATGTGATTGTCATTTAGATAACGAACTGCTTCAACAGCCTTATCCCTCGTTGTCTAGTCCATCCAGTCCCTATAGAGATCCGTTCAGAGTAGAATAACCCATTTTGACCTGAGATCAGATTCTAAAAATGTCTTCTACATCCTGACAGTTTTCTGAAAAAGCTGTTTCATGTCAGTGGTTCTTTGATTTAAAAAAAATAGCAGACCTACAAGCTCGTAGCGCGCCACTCGGTGGCGCGCTATGAGCTTGTAGATCTGCTATTTTTCAATAGCTAAAGCACAACATAATGCTAACACCAAAAGGGGGTTCCCGCCCAAAATGGGATAATCTCATTGGAATCTCATAACAGCCCACGATGTACATTATGTCTGTGGTGTAGTGTAGTGTGCATTACAATGCATCTGACAGCCATATTCTGGCACAGCGGACAGGCATTGTAATTCCGTTTCCAGTTAGTGCCTGCTGCCCAGAGCTCATGCATAAGTCAATATGTGTTTAACATTCAAATCAGGCCTTGAGTATTAGGCGCGCCGGACTAGGCGGGAGGCGGTTGTTTTTATTTCTGTTGCGGCATGGTGTTCCTCGGTAGTTAGCATGTCATTTATTCATGTATGCATGTCAGAACAAGGCTATGGCTTTGGTGGTTGCTTTGCATGTCTGGTGGGGGAAAAAGGACATTAGCAAAGCACCATATCTGCTGCTGCTGTCCCTGTTGCATGCCTAGAAGACAAGCGGACCAGGGTCAAAAGGCTCAGCCGAGTGCTAGTTTAAGCAGATAGAAGTGTGTGTGTGTGTGTGTGTGTGTGTGTGTGTGTGTGTGTGTGTGTGTGTGTGTGTGTGTGTGTGTGTGTGTGTGTGTGTGTGCGTGTGCGTGTGCGTGTGCGTGTGCGTGTGCGTGTGCGTGCGTGCGTGTGTGTGTGTGTGTGTGTGTGTGCATGCGCGCGTGTCACAAACAGATGGAGCTCGAATTCCACTCTCATAGCATGCCCTAACAATATAGGCTCATGCTGCGCCATTGAAATATGCACTCACAAACACATGCATACTGACTAGTTAGTTTGGAAATTCGTCTTCGGTCTCAACAGTAAAAAACAAACAGTTACAACAACAGCAACAAATTATTTTCTCATGGCAAAAGAAAGTGCAGGACAACAGTGGCAAATACATTGGAAAAACAAACAAATCTAGCGAGACATGGTATCATTTAGTAGTGCCTTAATGGCATTTGGTATGAAGGAATTTTTAAAAATGTTACGGTTAGCGTGTTGGGTGAATCGCAAACAAAATAATTTGGGTGAGTAAATTTAACTAAATCACTTCCTGAAAGATCCATTAATTTGAGTCGGTTGAACTCTCAGTCAGTAGTAAAATGTAGACAGGCCGTAGCCAAAGACCTCTTCCCTCATTGGACTGAAATACTGAAAGACTGAAATACCCATTATTAGCCAATGGCCCCCAGTGAGCTACTTGAGGATGTCGTTCTCCGTTTGTCTTAGATATCCCCCCTCAGTTATGGGCAATGTATCTGCCAATGAAACGACAAGCAACGAAGCTATGATCATGACTCTGGTGAAGATGCACTTGGCATCGAAACATTAGTCACTGTCATTTAGCACTTTAACCCATTTTGGGCGGGAACCCCTTTTGGTGTTAGCATTATGTTATGCTTTAGCTATTGAAAAATAGCAGATCTACAAGCTCATAGCGCGCCACCGAGTGGCGCGCTATGAACTTGTAGGTCTGCTATTTTTGAAAAATCGTGAAAATGTGCCTAAATCTTTGAATTATTCTTTCAGAGTTTCAGTTTTTAACTCAAATCTTTGCTTCTGGGGAGGTCCCTGGAACTACATATTTTCAGATGGGGGTCGGCGGCCAATTACATATCATTTTTGAGAACCACTGATATGGAAACATGAGGTAAATTCTTTTTTCCCCCGACGTCAGGCCTAAATGGGTTAAAAGGCATTTAACTGTCCAAGATGCTTCCTTCTGTCTTGTCTGTGATACATTGGATCTGCCATTAGCTGTTTTCATGTGCCGTGGAACTCCCTTTCTGTCAAAGGCAAGCTATGATCTGTTTACTGAATGAAAGAGAGGTGGTATAATCTGACTCAGTGACTGTATCCTTGCAGATGAATACCTGGCAACACAATCTGATCAGAGTGGAGTTCTCTCTCTCTGTCCCTGCATAGTCATTTATTTTCTCACAGCAGCAACACACAACACATACACAACAAAACAACACGCCAAGCGTACCATATTGAACCAAGTAAGTAAGTAACATACACAAAATCACACTTGTGTGACGTGAGGGGCGTCTTTGGAGGGCACGGACAGACATGTCGTCACGAGGGGGGACGCACAAAAAGCAAACATTAAAAGTCCATAGACTTGCCCGTCAAATGACGTCAAAGGGCATGGCATAAAATCAAACGTAAAAAGTCTGTAGACTTTGCTCCACGTGATGTCACGGGAGACACAAAGCCGGGTGTTGGAGGGGCCAGCGCCGCTCACAAATAGTGAGTGAGTTTGTGATACGTGGCCCTCGCATTTACGTCGCACCGCCGTTCCAACCAATAATTATGCCCGAGTCATAGTGACTTGAGGACTGAAAGAAAGACCCGAATCAAAGATGACACCCAGGTTGCGGGCTGAATGAGTGACATTGGAGGAGAAGTGTATTTAGTCTGACTGAAAAGATTGTGCACATGGAGATATATGGAGATCCCTGATCATGTCGGATCGGAGGTTCTGAACAACCGCATATCCGAACGGCTCGACGACGGGCACTGCACTCAAATGAGTCCTTGCCGATGCGCACCCCAAGTTTGAAGTCGGTCGGGCCATATATGCGCATTACCATATATGGGCATATCTGTCGGATCAGGTACATGTGCAGCCTTGAAAAATAAACTCTGAACCTCACAAAATAAATTAATTAGGGTTATCCTAAAACTCCAGTCCTGGAACACATCTTCTCTCTACTCATTTTGATGCCTCAATTATTGGCTCAGGGTAGAGGAAAGAGTTTCATTAATACAACTGTGCATGGTCCACAGGATACAAAGCAAGGACACCCCGACATACCTTCATAACTATTTTTCTAAGGTTAGCAACGTTCATAATTATTTCACAAGACGTAGTACCACAGACCTTGTACCTGTTAATTTCAGTAGCTGTATTTTTACACTCGGCAGCTGTAAGATGGAATGAGATACCCAAAAAGCTTAAAACTATCAGCTCCATTATCACTTTTAAGTCCTAACAGCTGGACCTAACTTAAACTTAAGCTAAACCTCAGTGCATGGCTAAGCAGGATACATCCTAACCTATCTTCGGTATCAGGTTCCACAGTCCTAATTGTAAATGTTTTATCTCTACTATTACTATTATTTATTTATTATTGTACATTGAATGCTATATCCTTTTGCTATTGCACATCCCCCTGATTTGTGTTATGTACCCATTGTCTCTTGTGTACACATACATACAGGCACACGCACAAAGGTACTCCTGAAATGTTTAGAAGCCAATCGTAGCCAATGAGGGTGGATTATGAGAAATCAAACAAACCCGTCTTGATCACATGACTATGGAGAGCATGTGTACCGATTTGCGTGAAATTTGGATAAAATATGAAGGAGTAATATTAGAAAATGTGTTTTACATATGTCGGCCTCCTGGTGGCGCTATGAAGAGCAGATGTGAAAAATTCCAGGCAAAGGTTTTTCCTTGGCCTCTAGTGTGCATACAAAGTTTTACACAGATCCGTGCAGTTAGAGGTAAAAACACTAATCGGCCAGTTATAGCGCCACCATGAGGCTGAGTTGAAAATGTTCACATGGCATTTCTTCCTCGGCCTAGTGGGAATGTGCGTGCACAATTTCACGGAAATCACACGATGTGTTCATGATTTGCAGCATTTTGTTTGAAACTGAGCACTCCTGCGAACTTTGGAAGCCAATCTTAGCCAATCAGGATAGAGTCTGAGAAATCTGAAAAACCCGTTTCGTTGAATGGCTCTAGAGAGACTGTGTACCAATTTGCGTGATGTTTGGACAAAATCTGTAGGTGTACTGTCCAAAAACGTGTTTTGCACAAAGCGCCCTCCTGGTGGCGCTATAACAGGCCGTTCTGGATTTTTTTTTTTTGGGGCAGAGGTTCATCGTTGGCATCCAGGGAGTGTGTGTGCAAAATTTTGCATCGACCGAGTTAACGGTGCCGGAGATTAGCTGTTCACAGACGGACGGACGGACGGACGGACGGACAGACGGACGGACGGACGGACGGACGGACGGACGGACGGACGGACGGACGGACGGACAGACACACAGACGGACACACGGACGGACGGACGGACGGACGGACGGACACACAGACGGACACACGGACGGACGGAGTGCAAAACATACTCTCTCCCCATGCCTTCGGCATGGTGGAGACAATAAGCCGCCGGCTTTCTTGCATTTATCCTTTGGATAGTGATGTATAACTATTTGCATTTTCTCTACATGTAAACATTGTCAACTAGATAAAGTGCCCCTCGGGGCACAGGTCTCCACCAAGGCAGGTCAGGTTGTGGCCTCCTGGTGGCGCTATAATAGGCCAATGTGAAAAGGGTGCCATTTCTTCATACGCATTTGATGGCAATTGGATGATTTGAGGCATTTTGCATTTTGTTCCAAAAATGTGTTTTTCAAAAATCAACCTGTTGGTGGCGCTATAACAGGCCAATGTGAAAAGGGTGGGATATATTCATCAGCCTAGTAAGAAAATGTGTGAAAGATTTCACGTAATTTGCACGCTGCGATCATGATTTGAGGCTTTTGTTCAAACGGGGCAATCTTGCAAACTTTGAAAGCCAATTATAGCCAATTAGGATGGAATATGAAATATCGGACAGATCCGACTTGAGCACATGACTATAGAGATACTGTGTAACGATTTGTGAGATTTTTGGACAGAATCTGGAGGAGTAATATAAAAAAAATGTTTTACAAAAGTCGGCCTCCTGGTGGCGCTATAAAAGGCAGATGCGGAAAATGCAGGTCAAAGGTTTGTCCTTGGCCTCTAGGGAGTGTGCATGCAACGTTTCACGCAGATCGGTGCAGTTTTAGGTAAAAAATGTGAGAAGCTGCCTCTTGGTGGAGCTATAACAGGCCGTTCTGGAAAATGTGGGGCAGAGGTTCATCCAGGGAGTGTGTGTGCAAAGTTTGGCATCTACCGGGTTAACGGTGCCAGAGATTAGCTGGTAACAGACGGACGGAAGGACGGACATACACACGGACGGAGTGCAAAACATACTCTCTCCCCATGCCTTCGGCCTGGTGTTAGCGTTATGTTATGTTTTAGCTATTGAATAATAGCAGATCTACAAGCTCATAGCGCGCCACTCGGTGGCGTGCTATGAGCTTGTAGGTCTGCTATTTTTTTCCAGTAAATTGTTATGTTAGCTATATGCAGTACGTGAGTGCCGTGACATTTGGATCCCATCGGTTGGGAGAGCGTAGTAGTGTTATAATAGTGTTATAATATCTCATAGTCCGAGGATCCAGTTTGCTGTAGTATCCATCTGTTGTGGTATTGAGTTTTCAATATCCATCACAGCGTGCAGTGGTCTAAGTTCATCCTAGCTGAACATTAGCGCTGTGCATGTGCTTTGTGCAACACAGCCACAGCCATGGGAAATGTTCATGAGCATAGTGGTGCTGTTGACTCAAAGCCCCATTAGCTTACATGGATGCTGATACGTGAATGGCTGACTGACGGGGAGAAATACAGGGCTTATTGAACCGTTGAGCTACTGTTGAGATACTATTAGCATTCAGAATCAGAACAGACCAGATTAGCAGGAAATCTGATATTATGAAAATAATACATACAAAATCTTCGAAGAAACATCAGGAAATGTCCATAAATACAAAACAAATTAAAAAAGAATAATAATAATAACAAAACAAAAAAAACATTACATACAGTTAAACAAACAAATGCACAATGTCCCATCACAGTTCCCTACCACCACCCCTACAGCCGACTACTCCAATTAACCACTATACATCCAAAGCCTCTTCAATATCACCTCGCTTAATGAAGTCCAAGAACTTCTCCCATATCTTATAGAATACAGCAGGTTTCTTCCTAATTACATACGTTAGTTTCTCATGTGCCAAACTGGTCGTTAAATTCCTCAGCCAAAAGCCGATCGCAGGGGCATTAACATTCTTCCAACATAGCGCAATTGAGCGTCTGGCCTGTAACAGTCATTATTTTTTTCTTTACTATTTAGTGTACAATTTAATGGATAAATACTGAGTATACATAATTTAGGACAAAGAGGAACTGGACCTGATGTAATCTGAGAGACATAATGGACCACAGACCTCCAGAATGTTCCAGAATCAGATTCTAAAAATGTCTTCTACATCCTGACAGTTTTCTGAAAAAGCTATGTTTCTATGTCAGTCATTCTTCGATTTTTCAAAAATAGCCGACCTACAAGCTTGTAGCGCGCCACTCGGTGGCGCGCTATGAGCTTGTAGATCTGCTATTTTTCAATAGCTAAAGCATAACATAATGCTAACACCAAAAGGGGTTCCCGCCCAAAATGGGTTAATCTCCTCACATTCCCATAAGCAATGGAATAGTGCACCTTTATGTTCACTACATTTATAACATAAATCAGGAATGTTTGGATCGAATTTATTGACTTTCTCCGGGGTTATATAAGTTCTCATTATCCAATTATACTGAATTAGTCTTAATCTAGTATTGATAGTTTGTGTTTGTGCCTTGGAACATATTAAACCCCAATCCATTTCTGAGATTTCCACTTGAAGCCGTCCTGTATCCATTTTTCTCTTATTCAATATTACATCTTTCTAAGCTTTTTACCAGGCCATTGTCTTATTTGTTTTAAAATCCCCGGCTTAGTTCCTAAATCAGTCTGTTACTGTGAACACGGTGGAGTGTGCGTAGGTTGACACATGGCAAACATAGAGGGCATTAGAATTTGAAAGCCAAACAGTGTTTTAGACTTTGTGATTTACTTACTGTATTAGGATTATATCTGCAAACTCTGAGTACACATCTCTGTGTTTGAGGGAGCCTCTATACAGTAGGTGGTGTGAGCTCTAGCACAAAGTGAGCCCAACGCCCCTAAGAGTCCACATAGAGGAAGCTAGGGGAGAGGTTAGGATGAAGATGAGAACTCCCAGGTGGCTCCATTTTCATTCGATCTTTCTAAATGCACTGTTTTGGGATTTAGCAGTGTTTACCTGTCTAAATCCCTAAAACACCTCTGTCGCCCGTTGTGGTTTGGGCGTTACAATAATTGAACCAATCACCAGTCCACGTGCCATTGCCTTTAAGAGATCCCATATCCGTTGCCCGTTATGCCCAGTTCTATATTGCTTCATAGCCTTACGGTCTATAACCCATGGAAGAGTGATGTGCTGCTTCCTTGAAGTCTCACTTGTGATGCACCCTGCACCCCCCTGCTCCCTCCCCACTAGCCCCCCCCCCCCCCCCCCCCCAGTCACCCCCCTCACCCCTGTGCCGTTTTTCTTTTTTCCCCTCCCCGCACAGAGCCAAGAACACTCGTCTTTTCATTGAGTCACAACTCGCTCAAATCTCGCCCATTTTTAAAAATTAGTTCTATGTAAACTACAATGTGTGTGTGTGTGTGTGTGTGTGTGTGTGTGTGTGTGTGTGTGTGTGTGTGTGTGTGTGTGTGTGTGTGTGTGTGTGTGTGTGTGTGTGTGTGTGTGTGTGTGTGTGTGTGTGTGTGTGTGTGTGTTCTAGCCTAGATGAGAGCAAATTATCTTCTTGTTATATAATTGCGAGGTGTGTAAAGTGTATTGTAATGACTGAAGGCATGATAATGGCTTTCAGTTTCAATCTGAACATTCTTTCATGTTTAAAGCAGAACACCAACCCAACTCGATGCCAACCTATATGGCCTGGATTAGCTTGGCACAGGCTCGCTCATCTCACTCTCTTCAGAGTAAAAGGGAGGGGGGATGCTTCCTGTCATTAAAGGCAGAGTACCAGCAAATTTATCTCGCAAAAAGTGATGATGACACATATACGATACGTATATCTCAAATCCCTCCTAAATATATCACAACTTTTGATCATAATTATATGACCCTTAACGCCTCGTGACATCACGCCTCGTGACACGTCACGCCTCGTGACACGTCACCATATATGGCCATCTCCATATATGAAGATCACGACACTGACCTCATCTAACCCTGGATAACCATACATGGAGAAGACTGGATCATCACCTAGATCTGCATATATGGAGCCGGCCTGCAGCAACTCTACATCTGACCTCAAACCCTTAGATCTCCATTTATGGAGCTGACCTGTTCTGACATTCCATAAGTTGATCCCTCCCCACCCGTCCTTCCTGTTCTGACATTCCATTATGTTGCTCTGACCTCATCAAACCCTGTACACCTAACACACGCTCCATATATGGCCAGTACAGAATTCATTCCATATGTTGATCTGACCCCCCCCATGCCAAAGCGCCAGCGCTGGCCCAGCAGTCTGCCGTCTGCTGTCACCCAGGCGGATGCGTGCACGCGACCTCGCCCTGAGAGCTGGAGAGCTGGGGAGACCTCTGTTATTCAAGAAACACTATGTCTAGCAATGAATACTATCAGAATATACTGCACATAGGGCTTTAAGATTTTAACAAAAAACATTTGTTTTGACATCACTACACCCAATCAGTTTTACCAAAGCTCCAATATAATAATATAATCTGAACATGGGCACAGCTAAAAGGTTTCATTGCAACCAAAAATAATTGTTATCTCTGACCCATCGCCTCATTGTGAGACACTGATGGACGCTCCCACGTTCAACATCTGTTGTCATGCATTAGTAAACATGAAATGCATAGGATGGGCATCAGGTGTCAGTAGTATGTAGAGGGAGACAGGCAATAGTGTGTTAAAGGACCACTTCACCACTTTTCAACATCTCTTCATATAATTGGTCCTCACTAATGTTCATGATAAAACACCACCATTTTTTCCTACTCAGTCTGTGTCTCATAGGAGGGCTTTGGGCAGTTCGGACACCCGTCCACCAGTGACATCATCATTAGGCAGAATTTTTTTTAAACAAGATTTGTTTTAAAATATATTTAGATTTTTATTATCGTGAGAACAATGGCTTCAACTTTTGCATTGCAACTTTTCAGGAAAAGAAAGCCTGCCGTTTCTATTAGCTTGGATTCACCATCGATGATGTCACTGGTGGACGGGTTTCTGAACTGCCCACAGCCTTCCTATGAGACACAGACTGAGTAGGAAAAAATTGTGGTATTTTATCATGAACATTAGTTGGGACCAATTATAGGAAGAGAAGTTAAAAAGTGGTGAAGTGGTCCTTTAAATCCTCACAATCATGGGTTGAATAGAACTCTGGCTTTATATATTTTCTTGTGTCACTTTGACCCCTCAAATTGATCCCTATTTGGCCGCGGACATCTGAAAAGGTTTAGTGCTAGAGACCCCCAGAAGGGAAGATGTATGTTTTTTGTTTTTTTTATTGGTATGGTATTTAAAACCGCGCTGTGAGCTCGTAGATCTGCTATTTTTACCAACATATAAATGGATAAAGTGGTTAAAATGATTGTGATGCTATATCATTAACTACATTGGGGCGACTGTGGCTCAGGAGGTAGAGCAGGTCGTCCAATGATCCATGGGTCGGCGGTTCGAATCCCGGCTCCTCCTGTCTACATGTCGAAGTGTCCTTGGGCAAGACACTGAACCGCAAATTGCTCCCGATGTGCTGGTTGGTACCTTGCATGGCTTCCGCCGCAATCGGTGTATGAATGGGTGAATGTAATGCATCTATGTAAAGCGCCTTGGATAAAGGCGCTATATAAATGCACCATTTACCATTTATTTTACATTTGCTGGGGAACCCCCTGGGACCACCCCAAAGACCCCTGGGGGTCCCCAGACCCCACTTTGAGAACCAATTGTGTAGTCAATTGTAACTGGCTAAGAGACATTCCAATGAGTGCTAATGTAACCTATCCTGATAACGGCACTCCAAACACATCCATCCTATTTACCTTAACTTCAAACTAGAAACTGAAACTGCTGCAACCACCGGTAGTTTTCAACGTGGCGTTAACCCATTTTGGGCGGGAACCCCTTTTTGTGTTTTAAACATTGTTATAATTTAGCTATTGAAAAATAGCAGATCTACAAGCTCATAGCGCGCCACCGAGTGGCGCGCTACGAGCTTGTAGGTCTGCTATTTTTTTTAAATCGTGAAAATATTTATTTCAGAAAACTGGAGGATTTAGAAGATTCTTTTTAAATTTCGACGTCAGGCCTAAATGGGTTAATGACTTTCTAGTCATCAAATATTATTGATGAATCTCACTACAATACACTCAAGGTCATGTTGTACTGTGAAATAGTGGCACTGATGTATTGACGTGCAGCACTTGGCTTATGACCGCAGCCCACCAATGCCAATATCTCACGGTGTGGCACTGCTTTTCACCTGCTTCAGGGTTTATAGAGCCTGGGGAAGAGTGTCTGTCCATCCATCCATCCATCTTCAACCGCTTATCCGTAGTCAGGTCGCGGGGGCAACAGCTCCACCAGAGTGCTCCAGACTTCCCTCTCCAGAGCAACATTAGTGACTTCCTCCTGGGGGATTCCGAGATATTCCAAGGACAGTGAGTCGATGTATTTCCTCCAACTGCGCCTTGGTCTGCCCCGGGGTCTCCTCCCAGTGGGTCTGTCTAAAGGCATTATATTTCCATGGGCTGAGGAATATAGTCATGGAATTTGTATCATGGGCATAGTGTCTAACTACTTAAATAATGTTATAATTACATTACTACAAGTTTAACCCATTTTTGACCTGAGGCGAAAACTATCGCACACCTAGCAACAGAGGCGCAGCCAGAAATGCGATTCTAGATGGGCCTCGCTATGGCTAGGTGGGCCGGCACGCGCGCTCACGCAGCGCGCGTGCGTGGTGGTCACGCACTCGCGCACACGCGAGTGGGGTTAATCGGTTATTTATTTATTTATTTGGCGTATTTCGGTTATATTTCGGGTTATATTGCCCCCAGAGTGACAGCCAGGCAGTTCTTATTTTTACCGGCTTTAGTTAACATTAACAAGACAGACAGACCCGCTGGAACGCTTCAAATACGTCTGTCTCACACTCACAAACACACACACACATGCTGTCGGAGGAGTGGCGAAAATTGACTCAAGTGTCACTAAGTAAGAAATCTCTCTCTCTCTTTTTCTCTCTCTCTCTCTCTCTCCCCATCTCTTTCTCTCTCTCTCTCTCTCTCTCTCGTAGTTGTGGCGTTTAGTGTTTACCGTCCCCGTCACACACACACACACACGACACACACACACGACACACACACACTCTAACATATCTCTTCAAGCTGCAGAAATAAATAGCCTTTGTTTGAAACTAAAGCATCAACGTGGAAAAATCACAAAACAAGCTTCAAATCCATTCCAAATACCTTGTTGCTGACTGCTGAGGCGTCGGAACTTCGGAAGATTTAGAAAAGCATAATCCACAGTATTGTCACCGCGTCCGCGACCTAGTCTATTTTTAGTTTATCAGATTTGTCGCCGTGCTACGCTACGGCCCCGGAACGAGTAAAATTAATGAAACAAAAAGTAAACATCTCCACATGGCTCTGCAGCAGCAGTCTCAGGAAGTGGACGTAACAACTTGCATGATCGCATCCTATAGACTATAGTCTAGGCCAAAAACCTGGGTCTTAAAAAGGCTAGTCTAGGCACATTAGTGAAAAAGAACCGACAGCCTGTTTATTCATATTAAGCAAGATGATCATGTAAAAAACACAACAAAAACATATTTACTGAAATAAAGAAAGACATTATGAAACTTATTATGTATTTATATAAAAAAAATAAAAAAATATTTTTATTTTTTTTTATTTTTTTGAAAAATCGATGGGTGGTCCAGCTCTCTATATGGGTGGGCCGCGGCCCACCCAGGCCCACCCGTAGCTGCGCGCCTGCCTAGCAATCAGGCGTATGCACAGGTGCGTAGGCCAGTGGACATCAAAGAAAGCAATAAGGTACACCCGCACACTGTATCTGCTCGGCACAAGAGTATTGTCTTATTTAATGAAGCAACGTTTCGGTCACTAGGGACCTTCCTCAGGCATAACACATCATTTTGACAGAGTTACTTATATACAAACATTTGAAAAATAATCAACTAATCACAATAGACAGAGTCTAATTAGAGGAAGAGGTACAGCTTGTGATGATCCTCAATTTGCTGACATCATTTAAAGGCACAAGGACCCCAAATAACTTTTACATCATTTCAGTTACATTCTAAAAATTATTATACGAGAAAAGATGTAAAGACTAATGGTTGTACAAATACATTAGGAAATCAACATAGTCAACAATAAGAGACCTGAGGCCTTCTAAAAATGCATTTTTCTTTCCGTAAATAAAATGAATCACACCCGTGTGAAGGGAGGGGGCGCGCTCTTATCATCATGTTGGGAGCTTAATAATAAAACATTAATTTGAGGTCGCGCTAACCATATTAATAGTCCGATCGGCATAACACCACCGCGACCCTGTCACGGTGTCACCACAATGGAGGACAATCACTTCCGGGTCATTCGGCGAGATAACGCTTCTTCTTCTATGCTTATGTCGTTCATTCTGTTGGCACTGGCCTCGCATTACCGCCTATGGTAACGGGAGTGAATCGGTTAATTACTGTGTGTGTGTGTGTGTGTGTGTGTGTGTGTGGGGGGGGGGGGTGTATTAGTTATCTAATAATCTTGTTTAAAATTATTTATTTACATACATTTTTACAGTGCTGTACAGTATATGGAATCCATACTTTTGAAATTATTTACTTAAAAATATGAAAACAGAAATATTATTTTTTTGGATGGATGACGGCAATTTAGACACATTCGGATTCGGATCAGAGTGATATCACGATTGACAAGAATGGACAGCTACGGTATGTAAAGAAATTAACGGTTATTGTCTCCACCAGGCCGAAGGCATGGGGAGAGAGTATGTTTTGCACTCCGTCCGTGTGTCCGTGTGTGTGTGTGTGTGTCCGTCCTTCCGTCCGTCTGTTACCAGCTAATCTCCGGCACCGTTAACCCGGTCGATGCCAAACTTTGCACACACACTCCCTGAATGCCAACGATGAACCTCTGCCCCACATTTTCCAGAACGGCCTGTTATAGCGCCACCATGAGGCAGCTTTTCACATGTTTTACCTAAAACTGCACCGATCTGCGTGAAACGTTGCATGCACACTCCCTAGAGGCCAAGGACAAACCTTTGACCTGCATTTTCCGCATCTGCCTTTTATAGCGCCACCAGGAGGCCGACTTTTGTAAAACACATTTTTTGATATTACTCCTCCAGATTCTGTCCAAAAATCTCACAAATCGTTACACAGTATCTCTATGGTCATGTGCGCAAGTCGGATCTGTCCGATATTTCATATTCCATCCTAATTGGCTATAATTGGCTTTCACAGTTTGCAAGATTGCCCCGTTTTGAACAAAAGCCTCAAATCATGAACGCAGCGTGCAATTTTCGTGAAATCTTTCACACATTTTCTTACTAGGCTGAGGAATATATCCCACCCTTTTCACATCGGCCTGTTATAGCGCCACCAACAGGTTGATTTTTGCAAAACACATTTTTGGAACAAAATGCCTCAAATCATCCAATTGCCATCAAAGGCGTATGAAGAAATGGCACCCTTTTCACATTGGCCTATTATAGCGCCACCAGGAGGCCACAACCTGACCTGCCCTGGTGGAGACCTGTGCCCCGAGGGGCACTTTTTCTAGTTGGATATTATTTACTGGCCATGGACACTGAAAAATGGGTCACAGGCCACAGCAGTGGCTCAGTCCATGGAGTGTTAGTTTTTATTTCATTCTTCCTGTCATCCAGAATTCACAGAACCTATAGACCTTAAGAGACGACGTCACACTGATAAAAAAACAGCATGCACACGCATAAAGGCTGCAGAAGAACACCACCTCTCATAAGATGCAATGGAAAAGTTCTAACTGCACTCACGTAAAAAATGCCCCATCAAACTTTTAGATGCTGTTTTTCTCCCAGTGTGGAGGAAGAATGATTAGGATTTTTATTGTGATCTCTCGCCCTTGAAATATATATTCCTTGGTTTCTGTTGTGTTTGAACAATAATAGCAATTCAAAACAGTTGTCCTCAAAACCACACCTCCAGTCGCTGTCATGAGAACGGGAGGTGCGCTCATGGTCACGGCAGCAGAGCCTATTTGTGCACGGCTGCACGCGCACCTGCAGCCCATCAAGTATAATTTATGCTTCGTCCCGCGATGGTGTCGCGCATGCAGACCTCTACGCTCACAACAGTCTCATCTGTGATGCGATGTGAGCTTGTATATCAGCTGTTCTCTGTGCGCAATACTGTTGTGCTTTGAAGTATAAATGTCTCCTAGGGTGCATCTCACTAGCCAACTCACAAGAGGAGGTTGAATGGACTGAAACCAGCGCTCCCCTAAACAACAGGTTTGGAGATCTGTTGGGAATTGATTACATGAAACAGTCACCCGTGCGCCCAGTCCCAATGTTTGTAAACAAATAATTGGTCTATACTATAGTTATATTAGAAATTCATGGCATAGGTTGTGGGTGCCTAGGATTACAGTAGCTCATGATATGAAGTGTCCCCCAACCCCGACTCACTTTGTCTTTGCTTTTCTTTACTACAGTCAAATCCAGATTAGGGAGCCTGTCTGTCTGAGTGAAGTGGATCACAGTTAGAGAAAGAGATGTAAAATAAATCATTAATGTTGTTTTTTGTTGTTTTAACTTCGATTTATGTGCATGAACTACTTGTCATTTTCTTACAACATACACAGCAGTGTGAGTTGATCACACATTTAAAAAATGTTCTATTTGTATTGATTAACAGTTTTCTACTTGAAGTATCCATGCATGTATTTGCAGTGCGGTGAAATACACTTGCATGTTTCCTTCCTATGCTTATGAATGACAGAAGCTCACATCCATGTTCTAGTGTCAGATATCAGTTGACTGTTAACACACTCCGTCCGTAGGACGTTGTGAAACGTCATAGGGACGCAGAAAGAATGACTTGTTTCTCCTAATCCAGGGCGCTCTCCGTGGTTTTGAACGGATCGATATACTAGCGCTTCATTTCTGCTCCTCATCTGTCTCTCCCGCAAAATATGAACGCTTTTTGGATCATATATCGTATAAATTAAAACGATAGGAATGTAAGCTAGCAATGTAAAGAATGTAACTTTTTTGAGCGGATTGTTTCCGGGTCGTGGGTTTCAGAGTAAAAGCGGCCATGTCTTTCCGGCACCCCAGAGCTCCTATTTTGAAGGACTTCCGGCACTGATTGTGTTAACAGGTTTATCATTATCTAGAATAGAGAGATGGAGTGAACATGTGTACGCGTCACAGGGGGCATAGAGGACATGAATCTCGTAGCATGTGTGCGTTTGGCTCTGCTGGCTTGCACAGGGCCCGGGGAGGATTAGTGTCCAATCAGAGTGGATTTGATGTGCACTGACAGTGCATGAGACCTAGTAGTAAAGTAAGTACTGCATTCATGCCAGTGGGTCGACTCTGCTTCGCTGTGCCTCTCCATGGCCCTCCACTGACGAAAGTCTCCTCAGCCAAATTGACTGCAGGTGTGGTGCACAGGTGTGCTGACGACATTACACCACAGTCAGCATCGGTCTCGTCTGGAAGCGTGACCGTGAGCCTGTAGGTGTGTCCACTTGATACTTTGGCATCGTTGTCTTTCGTCGATGATTTTTATCTGATCCATGTGACGTCGTGGTGGGCAGCGGAAATAAAACAGGCTTTATCCCATTTTGGGCGGGAAGCCCTTTTGGTGTTAGCATTACGTTATGCTTTAGCTATTGAAAAATAGCAGATCTACAAGCTCATAGCGCACCACCGAGTGGCGCGCTACAAGCTTGTAGGTCTGCTATTTTTAAAAAATCGAAGAACTATACTGACATAGAAACATAGCTTTTTCAGAAAACTGTCGATGTATAGAAGACATTCGTAGAATCTGATCTCAGGTCAAAATGGGTTATTTAGCCGGTTAATCCCTCATAGCAATTGGCAAAGGGAGTGAAATGTCCCAGAGAAGTGAGAGATAAACCCCCGGTGGATTACCACAAGCCCCTTCCCAGTCCAACCCCCAGTCCCTAAACCCAACCTATCCGCTTCTTTTCCTGGCTACCTTATTTCTATGAGTGAACCGTCTGCGGTCAAACTAAATCAAATATCCGGTTCTTCCATGGAGTAGTTGTGGGACCTTTGGTGTGTGTGTGTGTGTGCACTGTATGTATGTGTGTGGTGTGATGTGGTGTGTTTGTGTATGGGTGTCCTCTTTCCGTTGCACACCGCGAGCCAATATGACCAGAGATTAATTATTCAAGGATCGCCGGCCAAGGGGGAGTCACCTGATACACAGTACTAGAGCTCAGGTGAAACAATACACCCCCGCTACATCGTTTTTTTCCCCCCCTCCTCCCTCCCACCATTTCACCTTTTTGATGTTACTGTTACTGTAGCCGAAGACTTGAAAGAAAACACCACGCCAACGAGTGCAATATAAGCATTTTTTTTCCTGTGTAAACACACAGTCGTCTTCCTTTTTCTTCCCTCTCTCAATGCTCGCCACCAGCAAGCAGCTGAGTCTTAGTCGCTCCCACAGTTGGGACACACTGGGTGGGAATGAGGGTCAGTGGGACAGGGCTGATAGCGTCTATGAGCAGCAAGCCAGGGTAGCGGGCAGGAGGAACTCCTGTGTGTCATACGGAGAGGGAGGAGGCTGGTACGAGCCTCCATCTGGGGCGCGTCCTCCCGACCTGGATTTGAAACGCGATCAGTATTCTCACCGGGACTCTGTGTACAGACAAGGGTACGCCGCCCCGCGACACGAGCCGCCGCCGGTGGCCAGGAAGGGCTCCGTGCCAGACCTCAACCACTACGAGCATCCAGCGATGGCTCACCGAGGATCCATCGCGCCGCATCAGGACTTCTATCTGCCCGACGCGAGCATGGCTCCCCGCGCGCCGGACGGCTTTTACCGCGCGGAGCACCACCCTCCGCCGGCACCGTCGCCTCACCACCATCCACCACTCAGAAGGTCAGATTCCCAGTACGGGATGAGCCCCGGGGGGCGAGGCGTGTGGGATCAGGTTCAGGGAGGGAGAGCGGCGGCCCAAGCCCCCTCATCCCCTCTCCCTGCACCTCCCCCACCACCCTCTGCTCATGAGATGAACCGGGCTTACAGGGAGAACCCAGCCGCAGCCACCGCGACCAAGATGATGCCAGTAAGCCCTAGCCGGTGCCCGTCTCCGGCTCTCTATGCCGTGGAGCACATGTCTCCCCGGTATGCTAGTGAACCTCCACCTATGACCGGTCAGCCGGTCTACACCGATGTCAACGGGCGTCCACTGGATCCACAACAGCAGGGCGCTACCTGTCTGGTGGTGGACCCCGCCATCCAAGGCGTGAGGCAAGAGATGGCTTCGACGTACACCATCCAACAGCATCAGCAAATACTGCAGCAGCAATTACAACAGCAGCAAATCCAGCAGCAACAGAATTTACAACAACAGCAAATACAGCAGCAGCAGTTGCAGCAGCAGCAGTTGCAGCAGCAGCAGGTTCAACAGCAGCAGGTTCAACAGCAGCAGTTGCAGCAGCAGCAGGTTCAACAGCAGCAGCAGTTACAGCAGCAGCAACTGCAGCAGCTGCAGCAGGTCTTACCCCCTCCCCCCACCATGCCCGTATACGAGTCGACCCTTCCTGTGGCTCCTCTGTCCACCTCCGTCCAGATTCCAATTCCATCCCACACCCCTGTTCCAGCTCCGGCGCAGGTTCTGCCTCCCCCAACCACTCAGCTTCCAGCCACCTTGCCCGCACCTCCTCCCACTATGCCTCAGGCCCTTCCACCCATGGAGCCCAAAAAGGCGGCCGATCCCGAGTTCCTGGCCCTCCTGCGAAACGAGGGCCTGTCGGAGAGCACCATCTCCTCCGTCATCCAGCAGGGCTTTGACTCCACCGCCATGCTGGCCGTGATGGAGGAGAACGACATTCGCACGGTGGCCGCCAACCTCGGTCAGGCCCGCGTGCTGCTGCGCCTCGCCCAGACCTGCAAGCGGCCCCCGGAGGCTCCACATACTCTCACTCAGCCACAGACGCCCATGAGGAGCCGCTCCAGTAGCTTCAGCCACCGCTCGGACGTCTACCAGCAGCCGCAGCAACAACAACACCACCATCCACAGACTTTGGCTATGGACCCCCGGCTGATGACCCCTGTCACCCCTGGGGCCATGCACACAATCTCCCCGAGAATGGAAGAGGCCATGGGGAGGAGACCCAGCAGCGCGCCGTCTCAGCACCTTCTGGAAGCCTCCGGGGGTTACCCGCCTGGCACCGTGCCTCGCACCGCCTATGCCGGAGCCATGGTGCCGATCCAGTCGCGACCCATGTCCGCTTACTCTCAACAAGCCGCCATGCCGCCGGGGATGCAGATGATGCCGCAGCACATGAGCGGCTCGATGCCCGCCATGCCGGGGTCCATGCATATGGCGGGAATGCCTCAGCACATGCCCGTGTCCATGCCAGCTTTGGTGCAGCCGCCGCAGCAGGTGCCCAAGGCCTACTCGACCAACTACACGGTCCCCATGGAGCTGATGAAGAGGGACAGAAACCCTCCCCTGTCGCCCATGCACAGCCCTCACCCCAGTCCACAGGTGATGCGTAAAGTCGGGGGACCCATGATGTCCGACAACTCCATGGGGCACCACGTGGGCGGCCCTCTTCAAGGCCAGGGTGCGCTGTCCGTCAACTCACGCCAGCTCACCCGACGTACTGGGCCTCCAGTCATCGTGTCCACCATGGGTTCTCCAGATACAAGTAAAAACTCTCTTTGTTTGTGCTTCCTTCCTCCCTTCCTCATGCCCTGCTCTTTGTCAGCCATGTCAGCATGTCTTTCTCTCGGTTGTGTTACAGACCCCCCTCCTCCCTCCCTTCCCCCGATAGATGAGAGAATAATATAGTCTGTCGACTCTGACCCTTTTTTCCATATGATGTGTGTGTTAGACACTATTTTCCATTGCTTGTAGCACTTTCCGTTGCTCCATAGAGCATTGCTCCTGCAGCAGAGGCAACAGAGTCATAACATGAGCCATTAAAGAGTCATTCTCAGTACATGTTGAAGTACTGCACATTAAGCCATTCGGGGCGGGAACCTCTTTTGGTGTTTTAAACATTATGTTATAATTTAGCTATTGAAAAATAGCAGACCTACAAGCTCGTAGCGCGCCACCGAGTGGCGCGCTACGAGCTTGTAGGTCTGCTATTTTTGAAAAATCTTGAAAATGTGGCAATAAATTTGGAATATATATTTTTTCAGAGCGAACGTTTTTAACTCAAATCCTTGCCTCTGAGGGGTCCCTGGAACAATATATTTTCAGATGGGGGTCGGAGGCCAATTACATATCATTTTTGGGGTCCTTGACATGAAATATTGAGCACCACTGAAACATGGGTACTTCAGAAAACTGTAGGATTTAGACAAGACATCTTTTTTAATTTCGACGTCAGGCCTAAATGGGTTAATACATGCACAGTAAAATCCTCAATGTTAATTCACCCCCTGAGAGTGTGCAAACGTAACCAAATGGACCCGTAAGGGTCACTGATTATTTTACCATGAATCCGTTATGTATCTGGTAAATGCATTGCCTTTTGGGAATGGGTTATTGTGAGGTATGCTTCTGGATGTTACATTGTGCTTAACCCATTTTGTGCGGGAACCCCTTTTGGTGTTAGCATTATGCTATGCTTTAGCTATTGAAAAATAGCAGATTTTTGAAAAATCATGAAAATATTTATTTCAGAAAACTGGAGGATTTAGAAGAATTTTTTTAAATGTTGAGGTCTGGTCTAAATGGGTTAAACTAAGAGCCCAAGCCACAGCCACAGTTCTATTCATGATTTTTCCTCAACGTCAATAGTATTGATTTGGTTAATATGTTGTGCTTCAGTGCATGCTGCGTTGACACAACATAGAAATATCAGTTTCATTCCTGTTATGTGGGCCAGTGGAGTCGGAATCATAATAGAGCCTGAGATCTTGTCAGGATTAGTGCTTAATGCTCTAAAAGGATAACTTTTATATGGCTGTGTGGTAATCTATTTCCACATTTTGCCATGATCCGGAGAATTGTACTTATTTATACAGGGTTATGTATTGTGGTTTTCATGCAATCCTTGCTCTGTTTCAAGGGATTAGTTAGAAATCTTGTCACCGTGGGTTAGCACTCTATCATTTCCCGGTTGCATATAGTCATGCATATTGTCAAATTAATATTACACAAGAGGGTGTGGGTTAACGTGATTATTGCCACGACAGTGATGCGGTAAGGAACGAGACGAAGTCGAGTTCCGCAAGCATCACTGAAGTGGCAATAATCATGTTAAACCACACCCTCGAGTGTAATATTGCAATTATACAACAGTTACCCTTGTTTTTGTAGTCACTACGACCACAAATGTCCCAAGAAACTAGCTAGCCTAGCCACCGAGTTTGCTAGCGCTCTGGGAAAACAGAGCAGCTGAATTCTTTGTTTTGATTAGGTGGTGAATGGTGCTGGTTTGATCCACGGCTAGAAGCCGTTTCAACCAATCAGATTGCTTCCTCGAAACGACCTGTTGTATAATTGTGGTTTCACCATCTCATAATCACTGTGCAGGTGTGTGTATTTGTGTTGAGAAGTGCACCTTGCTCATGGGGGTGTGTGTGTACGAGTGCGCTCTGCATGTGCCTTTATGTGTGAGCCAGTGTGCAGTGGTGGAAAAAGTACTACATTTCTTTAGGTAAAACTATCAATAGTACTGCAACGTATAGAAACATGAGCTCGAGCTCAGCTTGTAGAGCCGAGCTTGTAGAGCTGAGCTTGTAGATCTGAGCTTGTAGAGCTGAGCTTGTAGAGCTGAGCTTGTAGATCGGCCATTTTCAAAGCCAAAGTTTAAATAGGGCATACTGGGGCATAGGACGTAGTTAATGTACAGTATAGTTTGTAATTTAACCCATTCTGGGCGGGAACCCCTTTTGGTGTTTTAACTACATGTACAAAGTAACTAGTAACTAAATAATTATAGTGGAGTAAAAAGTACAATATTTGACTCAGATATGTAGTGGAGTAAAAGTATATATATAAAAAAGGAAATACTCCAGTAAAGTAAAAGTATAATAAATTGTACCTAAATACAGCACTTTGTTGTCAGTTGTTCAGCTGTGTGCATTGCACATTACTCCCTTGAGCATGAGAACAACAACGGGCTGTTGTTGTTGCTGCTGAAAGAAGATAATAACATGTATATAACATTATTATTATTCGTTTATATGTTGGCTATTGTTTCTAAAAAAATATATTTTTTTATATATATATTTTTTCAGTTAACCCATTAAAACAGGGAAAGCATACTTCTTTTTTTAACCCATTTTTACCTGAGATCAGATTCTAAAAATGTCTTTTACATCCTGACAGTTCTCTGAAAAAGCTATGTTTCTATGTTAGTCGTTATTCGATCTTTCAAAAATAGCAGACCTACAAGCTCGTAGCGCGCCACTCGGTGGCGCGCTATGAGCTTGTAGATCTGCTATTTTTCAATAGCTAAAGCATAACATAATGCTAACACCAAAAGGGGTTCCCGCCCCAAAATGGGTTAATGGATATTCAAAAATAACAGATATACAAGCTCACGGCCCGTCAACTTTCCCGATCTTGAAAGTGTGAGAACGACGGCATTTCTAGAATGGGCCTCAGGTCTTTATGGGTTAATAGTCAGCCATATAGGCTACATTCTACCATAGATTGAACATACCTTTTTGGAGGATTCAATGACATGTTGCTGCGGTGATATCAACACATAGCAGTGGACTGATGGGAGGTGATGTGTGGGTGGTGTTGGCAGAGGTTGAATGAAGACATGCTGCTAATAAACAGCTTTTGTTGTTGCTAGACGTCATCTCAAGATCAAGTTATATGCAGCAATCTTTTCATGATTCCATATTATCTAGTCAAATGTAATTGATTAACAAGGAGAAGTATAGAGCAGAAATGGCCTGATAATTATTTATTTTCTTACAAAGTAATTTGTCTATTGGCTGTCAGTTTCAGTAATGGTATCGGTTAATAGAACCATTTATTAATTTAAGATTTATTTGTAATTTCTACACACTCGCTAGTATACAGTAATACCTTGATACCTCCCAAGCCTACAAAACAAAGATG
The DNA here is from genome assembly GCF_951216825.1 of Electrona antarctica. Taxonomy (NCBI): domain Eukaryota; kingdom Metazoa; phylum Chordata; class Actinopteri; order Myctophiformes; family Myctophidae; genus Electrona; species Electrona antarctica. Next base: position 48,627,437 of record NC_136791.1, read on the forward strand.
TTTCTTTTTTTAACCCATTAAAACCCGGGAAAGCATCCGTATCATTTTAGCTTTTAACCACGTTAACCATTTTTTATACTTTGGCTATTCAAAAATAGCAGATACCGGTATACAAGCTTGTAGATCTATTTTTGAAAAACCGTTACAATTTGTGCAAATCTTTGCATTTTTAAATTTTTTAAAGTGAACAAATCAACTCAAATCTTTGCTTCTCGGTGCCACTGGAACTAAATATTTTGAGATTACATACATATTTTGAGAATTTTGTGTGGTCCTTGCCACGAAAAAGCTTGAGAACCACTGATATAGCAACGTGCGTTTTTCAGAAAATTGTTAGGATTTAGAAGGTCTTCATGGGTCGATCAGGTCTTAATGGGTTAACCCATTTTGGGGCGGGAACCCCTTTTGGTGTTAGCATTATGTCATGCTTTAGCTATTGAAAAATAGCAGATCTACAAGCTTGTAGTGCGCCACTCGGTGGCGCGCTATGAGCTTGTCTGCTATTTTTGAAAAAAACGAAGAACGACTGACATAGAAACATAGCTTTTTCAGAAAACTGTCAGGATGTAGAAGACATTTTTAGAATCTGATCTCAGGTCTTCATGGGTTAAATCATCCATGTCACCAGCCCTCCACACGGAGCACATGTGCGTAACGCTGATTGCGGAACATCAGCCTTGCCGTAGCCATGGCAGTAGTGCTATCTTTGTTATCTGCAGTCGTACACGGCGGACAGCAGCCTCTCTGTTCTCTGCCACGCACCATCTCACCTCCTGAAGTCCCCCCGCTGTTGTAAACATGGATGTCTTGTTGCATTATGCTAATGCTTCTGTGTAGCCTGATGCATGGGGCCGTGGGGGGGGTGGATCTGGCTGCACTGGCCCTCCTTCAGCCCACGCTGGTGTCAAGGTGCACTGCTGACCTGTGTGGAATGGCAAGTAGGCCAGATCACATGTTTTAAAAGTGGAGGCCGCGGCGGCATGGGGCCGATTGGAAGGGGAGTTAAGTGTGTGTGTGTAAATGGTAAATGGTGCATTTATATAGCGCCTTTATCCAAGGCGCTTTACAGAGATTGTGCATTACATTCACCCATTCACACACACATTCATACACTGATGGCAGCGGAAACCATGCAAGGCACCAACTAGCACATCGGGAGCAATTTGGGGTTCAGTGTCTTGCTCAAGGACACTTCGACAGTAACTCTGGGGGAGCCCGGGTTCGAACTGGCAACCTCACGGTTACCATCCAGCCACTCTACCCCTGAGCCACCGCCGCCCACATTGTGTGTGTGTGTGTGTGTGTGTGTGTGTGTGTGTGTGTGTGTGTGTGTGTGTGTGTGTGTGTGTGTGTGTGTGTGTGTGTGTGTGTGTGTGTGTGTGTGTGTGTGTGTGTGTGTGTGTGTGTGTGTGTGTGTGTGTGTGTGTGTGTGTGTGTGTGTGTGTGTGTGTGTGTTTTTTACATACATACATACATTATCACACACAATTTATATAGCCACTGCTCTTTTGCATATAAAGGAGCCAGTTGAGGTGGTCTGGGCGTCTACTGTAGTAAGGGCGCCTCCTGGGAGCCTGCCCAGCTGGGGAGAGACCATGGGGGCAGACCAAGGACCAGGGGGGTGGGGGATTCCATCTCCGTGCTGGCCTGGGAACGCCATGGGATCCCCCCCAGTCAGAGCTGACTAATATGGCCATGGGGTATAAAGGGAAGCCTGGGTTTCCCTGCTGGAACTGTCTGCTACCTCTGAGACTCGACTCTGGATAAGTAGAGCAGACTGGACATGGATGGATGGATGGATATATGACGCGTGATTATGAATCCCACCAACGTTCTAGGGTAGACCCGCCTCACCATGTGTCTGATTGGCTCCCGGGGCGACTGTGGCTCAAGAGGTAGAGCAGGTCGTCCAATGATCCATGGGTCGGCTCCTCCTGTCTACATGTCGAAGTGTCCTTGGGCAAGACACTGAACCCCAAATTGCTCCCGATGTGCTGGTTGGTACCTTGCATGGCTTCCGCCGCAATCGGTGTATGAATGTGTGTGTGAATGGGTGAATGTAATGCACAATCTATGTAAAGCGCCTTGGATAAAGGCGCTATATAAATGCACCATTTACCATTTACTCCCGGGAAGGCATCTTTTACTGAGGTTAGGCCGTTCGGGTTAGGTTTAGGGGGGTGCATACTTAGTTTAGACTAGTCATTGGTTAGACATGGGTTAAGGTTAGGTTTAGGTGTGCTGCCCCGTGGGAGGTTAGGTTTAGGGTGAGGGTTTGAGATAGGTTGTAGTTGTAGGACTAATGACTGGTCGCAAAAACGAGAACTGTCCATCACAACGACTACTGGCCAATCACAGTAGGGCTTTCCTAGAACTGTGGTGGGATACATAATAACGCATATATGACACGTTGTGAGCTTGTAGATCAGCACTTTTCACTATTTTTGTCAAATTCGCAATAGGGGCCACAGCCAGAGGTTATAACTTATAGCTATTTGAGGAGTTCTTGGCATGGAGAAGTCTGGGAACCCCTGGGTTACTTTACTTACTTCTTAATAGTAAGAGTGGTTGGTGTGTTGCAGTTTTTGAGTGGTGCAAACCACTCCAACAACTGGCTTTGTACCCGTGTACCCGTGTTTGTTCGTACCAAAAAAACGAGCATGTGTACGTGTCCGTGTACCTGTGTACGTGTCCGTGCACAGGTGAGCATGGTTACTATGGTTAGTGTGTGACGTCACTGACATAGCTGATCAGACTATATAAGACCTTGCACCACTCAGTTCACACGGGTGTGATTTTTTTACTATGGCTACTATACTGTGCCGAGTCGCTTCCTGTTGTTTCTGCAGAATGTAACCTGGGTCTATTTTAACGATTAAATTATTCAAACTGAATTCAAAGCCTATGATTCAAAATAAAACATGAAATTATCCTGGGGGTATGGAACACGTGTGTTGAATTTGAAGTCGGTGGGGCGGACGGTTCTCGAGAACGTTTCTCGTGGATTTCAGACGTACACGCGTACATACGTACAGAGACTCGGTGCAGTTATAGATAGATTATGCAATGCTGCCCTTCATTTCACTTAACCCATTTTGGGCGGGAACCCCTTTTGGTGTTTCAAGCATTCTGTCATACTTTAGCTATTTTTGAAAAATCGTAAAAATGCGGCACAAATCTTTGAATAGGTTTATATTCTTTCAGCGCGAACGTTTTTTTTATTTCGACGTCAGGCATAAATGGGTTAAATCTACTGAATTGATACTTTGCATCAGTGGGGCTGTTGTATTTTATTTTATTTTCGATTTTCAATTTGGGGATTTACCTGAGAACAAACTCCTAAAGACTGAGATAAATATATAGTAGACATCACCATCAGTGGCGGTGGCAGACGGCTCCATCGTTAGCAGCTCACAAGGCTCTGACTAGCAGCATCGCTACGCGTTGACGCCACTGATTGCCACTGCGTGGTAGTGGCTCTTTCTCTCTGAGCAGGATGTAATGAAAGGGGTCTTTAATCCCCCAGGACCTCCTTTTCCAACGCAACACTAATCCACCATCCGTCATTCTTTCCATACCAGCCTCCTGTCTTGCTGTGAGCCTCTGTGTTTTCTGTAGGCTCTGTAGCCAAACAAGCTGTCCAGTGGACTTCAGTGTCGGGTCAGTTCATACGATTAACTGATGCAGTTTTGTTGTGTCGCAGTTCTTGTCGTGTCACTCAACTGTGTTGGGACCCCCAGAAGGATTGCCATTGTTGTTTGACTTGTCGAAAACATGCAGCTGTGTGACTAGACTAGGCACATGGTATGGGATGGGGGTTTCTTCTCAGAGTTATGTGCACAGAAGCCCTGTATGTGTAAATGTTCACAAATACACCACCCTGCATCACAAATGCATGCTCACATTAGTCAGTAGAACAGGGTGCATTTGCATGATGTGGCTGACATTTGTTGCTTTGGTAATATCATCTGTTTTTAATGAACGACGCAGCAAAGCCATCCTGAATGCATATTCCTTTATTGTTGCTAATTGTCTGTTGCTAGGCGACATGTGTTTTGTTTAATAATGAACATGGAAAGAATATCTGAAACGGTGGCAAATGTGATAATATGCTACAGCTTTTCTTTTCTTTTCTTTTTTTTACCCTGAGTTAACCCATTTTGGGCGGGAACCCCTTTTGGTGTTAGCATTATGTTATGCTTTAGCTATTGAAAAATAGCAGATCTACAAGCTCATAGGGCTTGTAGGTCTGCTATTTTTGAAAAATCGAAGAACGACTGACATAGAAAGTTAGAAACATAGCTTTTTCAGAAAACTGTCAGGATGTAGAAGACATTTTTAGAATCTGATCTCAGGTCAAAATGGATTAAAGCATCTACACACATACCGGAATGTAATAATTAATTCACCTCTTTTTAATGGAGACGGATGATTAGTTTGAGGCACCCCTTTCAAGGACGACACAGTTATTTGCAGCCTAGATGCAATCAGTGTCACTCCGGCATTGCGGGCTCTCTATGCAAATATTTAGTTGGTTAGTAAAAATGACATTGTAGTAGCAGTATAGTGGCAATGATGCGACATTCCTCAAAATCCAATTAGTTGGAAGCTTATCATACACACTGCCCCCCTGATGCTGTATGCTCACAAGCTCAGACAATTCATTACATGGGACAGAATTCCTCATTATGTTAACCCATTTTGGACTGAGGTCGATTAAAAAAAAGTCTTCTAAATCCTAAAATTTTTCTGAAAATCCTATGTTTCTATGTCATTGGTGCTCAGCCTTTTTCATGTCAAGGACCCCCAGAATTATCTCAATTGGGCCACGGACCCCCATCTCAAAATATGTAGTTCCAGGGACCCCCCAGAAGCAAATATTTTAGTTAAAAATGTTCGCTCTGAAATATATATTCAATGATTTGCGCCAGATTTTAACGATTTAAAAAAAATAGCAGACCTACAAGCTCGTAGCGCGCCACTCGGTGGCGCGCTATGAGCTTGTAGATCTGCTATTTTTCAATAGCTAAAGCATAACATGATGCTAACACCAAAAGGGGTTCCCGCCCAAAATGGGTTAATAGCGTCCCATGTAAACTCACTTTTGGCTTGCATCTCCCCCTCTCTGTATATGATGCCCCACATAACGCCCCCTCAAGCAAAACCCCACCCATATATGGTTGACAGGGATTCACGCTCCAATCCCCCCACCCCTAACCCTACATAATACCCATATATGGTATAGTGTAGGAACGTCCATTCCTTCAGATAGGCCAGTGCAGTAGTGTGTGGACTCTCATCCATGGACCCTTGCCAAGATACCTGATGCCAACCTTATAGGTTAGTATGCAGCTTCCTTTTACGTGCTGGCCAACCGTGCTCTGTTGTTGTTGTTAAGGCCTAGCATGAACGAGGATGACGGGGGAAGATGATATTTGTTCTGGAAAATGGCAGATTATGCATTAAAGAGGTTCAGTTCAGACCCACACATGGTCATTGTAGTGCGTGAGGGATTAACAGAGAGAGGGAGAGGGAGAGAGAGAGAGGGGGGTTGATGCTGTCATCTGTTGTCTTGTAGTTGACGTTGATTTCAGCCATTTCAATGACGCTAGCTGTCACTGCAGAATTGACCCTTTGTGAGGGCGAAGCTTTGACCTTAATCCATTCTGGGCGGGAACCCCTTTTGGTGTTAGCATTATGTTATGCTTTAAAGAGCTATTGAAAAATAGCAGATCTACAAGCTCATAGCGCGCCACCGAGTGGCGCGCTACGAGCTTGTAGGTCTGCTATTTTTGAAAAATAAGAACCACTGACATAGAAACATAGCTTTTTCAGAAAACTGTCAGGATGTAGAAGACATTTTTAGAATCTGATCTCAGGTCAAAATGGGTTAATCTGGCCTGGTGGTCAGTGGCTGTAGTTACTATTATGCTGCAGGTCAGTCAGTTTGGGCTGTTCTCTAAAGAGCTGACTGACATACAGAGCTTTTTTTTTTCTTATTTGAGAAAATGGAATTACTGGTGCTATATGACCGTGGCAGCTGTATAGCTATCGCTTTGAGTTGCTAAGAGATTATATTTAGCAAATATTGTGTTTTTTAATTTAACCCATTTTGGGCGGGAACCCCTTTTGGTGTTTCAAGCATTCTGTTATACTTTAGCTATTGAAAAATAGCAGATCTACTATTTTTGAAAATCGTGAAAATATTTATTTCAGAAAACTGGAGGATTTAGAATATTTTTTTTAAATTTCGAGGTCAGGCCAAAATGGATTAACTTAATTTACATCTTATTCGGTGAAGTATGCAGGTATCCAGCCTGTACATTGTACAGTTGTTTTGAGTGTGTGTATCAGAATGTGCCCATGATGTGCATGCATATTGAAGTGCACAGTGCACGCCAGTGTTAGCAGGGGTCATTGAAACCTGTTAATGGCGCAGGGCAGAGCTGGCCTGCCCGGCGCCAGATGTTCCTTGTAATATCAGGAAGTGATTCTTCTCCCTGCATTAATGGTAGCACGAAGTCAATCTCATTCCCTCGCTCTCTCCCTCCCTCCCTCTCCCGCCCTGCCTCTCTCGTTTTTCTCTCTCTAGATTTGATCTGCAACAAGCATTCACCACTCATTATCTCCTCAGCTCGCTTTCTCCGGCTCTTTCCCTGCACACTGTTGAGATCAATTCTACTCTCTAGCTGCCATTCTCTGTCTCATACACTTCTGAACGTCTGTCTTTTCTCACTCTCTTTTCTTTGTGGGAAGTGGATTATTTGTAGAAAGTGACTCTACTGTGACTGACCTTATACTCCTCCCATTCAAAACTAGAAGAATATGAGGCAGCTGAGGTACAGTAATAGGAGAACAATGCCACCGAGTGGCGCGCTATGAGCTTGTAGATCTGCTATTTTTCAATAGCTAAAGCATAACATAATGTTTAACACCAAAAGGGGTTCCCGCCCAAAATGGATTAAGGAAGCATCGAACCCCAGACAGAGACTATACATGCTGTAGGCTTTACAAGTCCGACCGATGACAGATTTCTGGGATTAACTCCAATCCCGGTTTTGGAGTAGTCCACATCGTCGGATTACCAATGTTTTTGACTGATATTTTGTTTCTCTATCAGTCAACATTTAACTTGTTGTAAGCAAAAGAATAAGCACAAATAACTTTTTAATTGATACAAAATAAACACTTTATTTTATTTATGCCCTATTTAACCCATTCTGGGCGGGCGGGAACCCCTTTTGGTGTTTTAACTAAGCATTATGTTATACTTTAGCTATTGAAAAATCTACAAGCTCATAGCGCGCCACCAAGTGGCGCGCTACGTGCTTGTAGGTCTGCTATTTTTTTTAAATCGTAAAAATGCGGCGCACTCTTTTATTTTGACGTTAGGCCTAAATGGGTTAAAATTTTAAATGTAAACATTTTTGGACACATTTTTGCAACTTTAGAAACATGTTACCTAATGGTCACATGGCCAAAATAGGGACACCAGGTTGAACACATGCAGTAATCCTGGTCTCTAAACTGCCTCCCCCTGGCCACCCGGGGCGCCTGATGGAGGGGAAAGGAACTGGTTGGAGTGTTCCACTCGCTACGTCCAACCAGGGAAACCCCCCCCCCCTGTCAGGTGCAAAGGAGCAACTTGGACACTCAGGCATGAAGGAAGCATGACTTCATGAAGTTTGTTGCTCTCCCCCATGACCCCCATATATGGGGACTAGGTTGGCGGAGGGTGTGTAGAGCCCAGGATCACATTAGATAATTGACACAGGGGTTGAAAAATGGGTTACAATATCGTGGGATAAAAATGTAAGTAAAAAAAGAAAGTGTATAGAGACTATTATATAGACTGTAGGCCAGGGGTGGGCAACTGGCGGCCCGGGGGCCACATGCGGCCCACACCTTCACTTAATGTGGCCCTCAGGTTAATGTCAGAATACTGATATAATATTGGTTTCAGCTGTTACAATTCCACAACATGCAAACATGACCCGCTTTAATTACTTCAGTCTAAATTAGTAGCTCATTGCTCAACACAAGTATAATTAAAGGCATTTGAAATTACATAAAAATGTTAATTTTCAGGATTCCAATTCAAAAATAGCAAAAAAGTAATTCAAGATTTCAATTTGAATATAGCAAAAATAGCCGATCTACAAGCTCAAAACGCGTTTTGAGCTTGTAGATCGGCTATTTTTGCTACGACAGTAATATATGGCCCTATAGGGAGTGAGTGTGGAAATATAGTGGCCCTCTCCGTCATCAAAGTTGTCCACCCCTGCTGTATGGGCTAATGGGAGGTGGGCGAAAAGACGAGTGTAAAAGAAGAGGAAATGGTACAAGGCAGCGAGACTGAGTTGGTTTGGGGGGGGGGGGGGTGGGGGGGGGGGGGGTGATGGGATTTGATGGGAGGAGTAAACTCTCCTAATGCCATCTGTGAGCGTGGGGGGGGGGGGGGGGGCTTTAGACATCCAATCTATGCAGTTCTCTGTGTCCACACATAATCCTAGGGGAATAAATGAATGTGGAGATTAGCAGAGATCATGATGCACATGTTGATTTTTTTTATCATACATGCGATGGATGCACAGTCACTCGTCTCCTTTTCCCAGGGTCATTTTTACTGTATTCATCGCCATTTCTTGCTCAATCGACGTGTCGCGATGCAACGCGCTTGAGCTTGTAGATTTGCTATTTTGTCATTTTTCTTGAAAATGTTCGTCTAAAATTACATGGTCAAAATAAGGATGCTAGGTTGAAAGTCGGTTAATTAACATGATTTTGATTTTACTGTCGCGTCCTCGCGCCATTTTTTTGTGACATGCAGATCTTGCAGTATGCAGTAGCTTCAGCATTTAATGGTTCATTCGTGATTGGTTATTACAAGGCTACTTACAATAGAAATCTATAATTTGACATGCAATACTCATTCGAAAATGATTTTATTTGCTTACAAGCATACAGTACGCCTCCATAGCAAAGTAAACAGAGGCGGAACACATCTCTGTTGCTGAGGACAGCGCTCTGCCATCGAGCGGGCAGCAAATGCCTTGATTGACGAATCACAAATTGAGCTTTCAACAAAGCTGTATAATAATGTTTAATAATACATGCTATCAGAGGTAAGAGTTAGGTGTGCTCTGCTGAGCAACATGCTGTACTCACCATTATCGGGAATCCTTCACCCACTAAACCCGTGTCTTGCATTCCCTCAATATTATCTCTCTTTCTCCCTCTTCTGCCCTTCCGTGCTGCTTTTATGTTATTGTGTCTTCTACAGAATGTAATTCAATGGCCAGTGTGCTATTTTGTTGGCAGTCTGTGTTGTGCTGCATGTTATTTGTTGTTTGTACAGTACTGTATGTATGTAAGAAAGAATTATACTAAAACTGCTCTACTATAACATATAGTACTGGCTAATGTTAACAACAATATAGTAGTAATTCCTTTCAGGAGGAGTGGGAATGTCTCTCTCATAAGCATTGAGTTGGTGCAGTTCTTTTGCCTGTCAAACTGAAGGCACCGTGGCATGCTTCTTAAGAGATTCAGACACTTCAGACATGACGCGTTTTTCTGAAAAAACAGCTGAAAAGCGCAGCTAAAAATCTGAAAAACTTAGCAGTCTGCAGGGACCTTTTAATGTATGTACAGTATACGGCAGGGGTTCACAAACCTTTCCATGACAGGAACCCCCAGAGAGCCATAATATATCATCTCGTCGTGGCCCCCCTGTTGAGAAATGTCTGTTTGTTGTTTAATCCTTCACCTTATCTATACTCATCGCATCAGGCTGTTTATTCTGTGCTTAATGTTTGCACAGAAAGCGCACACTTCTATAATTGCCTACACATTGTGTTATAGTGAACATTTTGGCAAATATTAGATTACTATATTTACATTGCAATAAATGTATTACTTTGAAATTCACTATATGAAACAAATGGGCTCAACGTCTTCTTTCAGCTTAGGCTTCTAGCGAGGGCAAAGGCCTATCTGCCCCGTACCGACCTCGAGAGAGGTCATCCACGCTTTTATTTCAACTAGACTAGATTACTGTAACACTTTCTATGCAGGCATCGATCAGTCAGCTATTAGGCGTCTTCAGCTTGTTCAGAATGCCGCCGCTCGCCTCCTCACCAACACAAATAGACGGGACCATATCATCCCAGTCCTCGCCTCCCTCCACTGGCTCCCTGTCCGCTTCAGAATTGATTTTAAGATTTTAGTGTTTGTTTTTAAAGCCAAAATGACCTGTCCCCTCCATATTGGGCTGAATTGATCACTCCATATGCCCCAACAAGAGCCCTGAGATCGGCTAATCAGTCTCTCCTGATTGTGCCTGACACACATTTCAGGACCCAGAGGAGATCGTGTGTTCGCCGTGGCCGGACCCGACCTCTGGAACGCCCTGCCGCTCCATGTTCGATCTGGGGCATTAAGCAACTAATCGACTAGTCGACTACTAAATCCACTAGTCGACTTTGTTGGTACTAGTTGACTAGTTGATAAGAAAGGAAAAAAAAGTTTATTTTTATTTTTACGATTTTACGATTTTGTAGGCCTCAAGATCAGGTAGATTATAGTTATAGTCACCAATGTACACAGTTTTTAAATGTACAAATATATATATATATATATATATATATTTTTTTTTACATAATAGGTAGTTTAAACAACTAGTCGACTAGTAAACTAGGCAACTAGTCAACTAGTATAAATGACTAGAAGTGAATGCCCTAATGTAGAGTCGACTGTAGAGAGTTCTCGTCTCGAGACATTCTTGCAGGGCTGTGGAAATGTCAGAATGTTGATTCTAGGGGTGTGTCATATTTTGGCATATTAATGAGGGCTTAATTCTACAGGCGTGGCATGTTGGCATAATTAATGTCATGGCATGCTAAATGAGGGCAAACAGAGCCAAGTTTGAGGTACTATAAACTCCTTTATGAGTGAGAAAAATACTTCACCCGGCGGTAATATATACGGTGACGGTCTATACTGCACTATACTGCATTATAAACATACTTATAATGATGATAATCTGATTGTAACTCAGCATAACATGCCTGTCGGGAGGAAACAACCTTTTTTTTGAGTGGTGCAACCACTC